>NC_049204.1:24050228-24353562 GCF_013347855.1 Anguilla anguilla | reverse complement strand
TGGCAGCGGTACACAGAAGCTATATTGTTTTTTTTCCATAAATCATTTTGTTGTTCCCCTTTCAGCACATAAGACAGCTTTGAGAGAGAGCACTCCTGCACTCCTGCACTCATGAATGAATGGGAGGCCCTGGGTATTTAAAAAAAAATGTGTTATTTATTTATCCACGGCTGCAGCATTAATAATTTCCAGCCCTGGGCGCTAGCTTAGCTGTGAGGAGCGCCCTTTCTTTGTCAGGGTGGCCTGCGGGCACAGCGGCAAAGCTGGCATGCATGTCGCTGTGCTGGGCAGGAAACCCACGCACAAGGGCGCCGCTCCACGCGGGCGATGGGCCGTCACGCGGCATGTGGCAGACACCCAGCCCCGCTGCCCACGCCCCACAAGAATCCCGCTTTTCATGCTGAAAGGAGGGAGGCCCTTAATCTCGGATAATATGTCAGGATATCTGTCTTCTGCATTAACGCACATGTTTGGGGGTGTGTACTTGTGTCATATGGATTATGTACTGTATTGCCAGCTTTGACAAACATTCCGACTTCAGTTTATTATTATTTTTTCTGCAGAAACAGAAATATCAGCTCAAAATGGAACTGATTGTGGAGGTACTCAGGGGAGCGAAACTACTAAATAACATGAGGATGGTTCTTGGAATGACCCTCATGATAAATCAGCAGTTCCCAGATGTTAGAAGCGATTATTCACAGGCAAGTACGGAGCAGTCAAGCTTCGCGAAAACAAAGAATACTTCTTTTTCTCGCACAAAGACGTGTGCGCTTCCTAAATCTGCAAGAATTTAACCTCAAGCCATTAAAGCAGAGGAGTATAGAGCACTTGGGGAGTGGGGGAGGCAACTCCAGTGTACAGCCAAAATAATTATCATTTTCCCTTCATTTGTTCTTGGAGTCCTGCTGTTTTTACTACAAGGTCCTACACACCCTCGGCACGTGGGAGAACTGAGGAGAGACTTTGAAGAAAGCCATATTCTGCGTGTGGCCTAATCCTGCTGGTCAAATTTGAGCTGAAGTGTCGGAAGCACTGGATAAAACTCACACTTTTCTCCATTGCCCCGCTGAATGAAAATAGAAGCACCGACTCAAGTTAATGGTTAAAATGAGGAACCAGATCATGTGGAGGTCAGGAGGAGAAAGTCATAATAATCATCCTACAGAACCCCTGGTGTCTGTCACTGTGGTGTATTTGTAGAGGTGAGTCATCAACAGAGTGTTATGTATATGTAGGCCGTATTCATACAGTGCAGTCCATAAGTATGGCTGCAGCGACACGTTTGCTGTTTTGGCTCTGTACTCCAGCACAGTGGATTTGAAATGAAACAATGAATGTCAAGTGCAGACAGTTGGCTTCAATTTCAGGATATTTACATCTGTATTGGATGATCTGTGTGGGAAGTACAGCCCTTTTTTCATGCATAGATAAACATGCAGCCTATACGTGTTTCATGTTTTTGAGAAAGTGTGTTTATAGGAGTGTTAAAATGTATGCTTGGAGCTGTTTGAAGAACATAAAAACTGATTATCTGAAAAAATATACTTGTATGATGTATTGCTGCTATGCCGCATCATCAGATTCTTATTGGTTCATCGTTCACATTTTCAATGATATGAGCAAACCATTTATATCCTTTCAAAGTACAGTGCTGCTATACAGTGTGTATTATTTAGTCCTTCTGAAGGAGTCACAGATCATACCATCATCTACAGTCCATGTTTCTTTCCTATTATACAGTTTTGTGTATGTATGACAAACACAAAAAGATATCTTGGAAAGTGTCCAATTAAAAACAGCTGAAATCTTCAGACCCTAGGAGACGTTCCCTGGTTTGCCCTCTCAGCCTTCTGAAATATTGTTGCGATACAAGCTTGCTAAGTATGTGGGACATTAAAAACACAAGAGAAAAGAGTCACTATAGAAAAGATAGATACTAATAATTTTAGACATTTAGCAGATGCTCATATCCAGAGTGACTTAAACAGCTTTTATTTTAACGTGGTATGCACTTACACAGCTGGATATATTCTGAAGCAATTCATGCTAAGTATCTCGCTCAAGGGTACAACGGCAGCGCTCCACCTGAGAACTGAATGTACAGCTTTGGAGTTGCAAGCCCGGCTCCCCAACCATCACACTGCATTGCAAACTTTTCTGTGAGAACCGCTTAATAAAATGACACCGTTGGACAGCTCTAGCTATGTGTTAAATAAATGTTTGTGTGCAGTGTACTAGATAACATATCAAACACTCCAGCTCATCCCTGAGAAAGTTCAGAAAAACATATTAGCCTAAACTAAAATCAGTGGCTACGAGCCAATAAACAAGGCGATTTAGGCGATTCTAAGAAGATTGCATCGACCAATCAGCATACTGTAGCTGGCGGTAGATATTAGCAGGCACTGAAACTGGTGTATGTTTGGAACCTTTAATTGATCTATCATGACATTGACATCTGCTAATAAAAGCAGTTTGGAAAAATGAGTTTCGGGCATTTGTGAGTGTGACTGTAGCCGTGGTGTGGATCACATAGACCTGTGTACAGACTTCGCTCATCATCTTCACCAAAGTGATGTAAAAGAATTCGAGGATCCTGGGATTGAGCCCCTGTGTTTGAAGCACAGCTGTAAGCACGGGCCTTGCGCCGGACATATGGCTGCCGACGCACAGCAGAGGCCGAGCCAAGACCACAGAGACAGGTGGCGCGGTAGCCCCACCGGCGCTGCTGCACCCGCAGGCTCTCATGTGACGGAACGTGCCTCGCCCTGGAGGGACGCGATGTTCCCACTGCGGTGCGCCGTGATTCCGGCTTCCTCCGCGGCGACAGGCCTGCATTTTAACGTGCACGTCAGAATGGTATTCACCTTCAGGCTGCACCACAGACAGAGCCTGACATGAGCTACTTCATCATTCCCCCGACCACATTCATCACCATCCGAAACTCCACTGCAGCAAACACGCTCGAAAAGAAATAAAGGAGAAATTCTCCTTTCGAGAACTGAAATTAACGAGAATTTAATAAGGCCATGGGTCTGCGATTCAAAAGAAGGCACTAAAACAGCTAGAAGAAACCGGCCTGGTCAACAGATCACAGGGAATCAAACACAGGAACCAAAGGCTTTGGAGGAATCAGACACAACACAGCCTGCTGATTATATCACTATGTCACTTTGAAGTTTAACCTCTTAAAAACACACGCACTTTCTTTTGCCACATTTAAAAATGTAGTACAACGTTTATATCACATCCATATTTTCTGTTTATTGCTTATAATGTATTCTTTTTTCTTTCACAATGGATAAAACAAAAAATGGATACATTTACAAGCTGACAAACCTTATGTCTCAACTCACAAATCAAAGTCCTGTTTGCAGCACAGCAGCCACGCCCCTCCTATCAGAAATCTGTAATCCTCTGATTTGTGAAGGTCACAGAGGCCACGGCAGCCACAGCTAACATCCTGTTCTCACAAAGAGTTATATTACATAATAATATTTAAGTTGCATTGTTCCTGTGATTGCCAGAGACCCACGTTCTTCGGGAATGTCCGAAACCACAGAATTACTGCATCACTGAAAGTAGCACGGTTTCTTCATTTCCTGGGCACAGCGTACATACAGTTCATGGAGTTTCATCTTCAGGCCACAAGACCAGGAAGTTATGTTGAACTCTCTAATATCATAAGTGGCTCAGAACCTGATTTATGGTGTATGTTACTAACCCACAAAATATGTAATCTACATTTTGGGAACCATCATCACTTTAATTATTAGGTCATATGTAGGTTACTGAACTACAGCCTAATACTTTCTGTTTTGGCATTGCTTTATCGTATTTAATTTGTAACGAACAACAGCTTGATTTACGTGTTTTGATACATACAGTTCATATGCAAATATAACCTAGTTTATATAATGACACAATGATCTTTATGAAGAAAAAGCCACAAAAAGACCATTTACAAGCAAACAACAACATATAGAAATATGAAACACAGAAAGTAAAGGAAAAACAATGAAAAATAAAACAAGACCAGGTCAAAACTTAGCATATGGCTTGACCGGCCGACCAATGGTGTAACTTCATCACTCAGTCACTCAGTCACTCAGTCAAAGGCATTCGCGTTTGTAGGGCTGGCCCCGCTGTTGCGGTCCAACCAAAAATGATAAAAAGTAACAACAGTAAAGCTTTACTCTTAATGCGTGTCTTTGGCAAAAGTAGCGTGATTTAAAAAAAAAAAGCAGAAAGATCAAAGAATTCTGTACAATATATTCAGTATCTACACTTGTTTCAATGGAAATATGTTATACTGTATATCATATTATTATAGGTCACCTTATATGTACAAAATGAGAAAATCTATGTGAGAAACAAGCTTCTTACCCTACAAATCTCAGCTTGAATATAAATAATTACACTGGAAAATGTCCCTTTGGTTTGAATATTCCTTGGACACAAAGCAGAATATTTCAGAACATTTTCAGAGTCACACTGTTGCATCTGGGTATAGCACTTATTCATATTTCATATCCATAACAAAACAATGAATCTATGAAGCATACGCATGAAAAAAACACATTTAGGCGACGTGGACCTAAAGCTGCCAGAATTCATTCCATTTTTTTTTCTTAATGAACGGAATGGGCTACTTCCTGCTGGTCACAGTGCTATCTCTATGCTGGATGCTGCAGAGCCTAAACCTCACTCCACCCTGTTACTCACTCTTTCCAGAATTCAGCTGATAACCCGCTGTCTATCCAATTATCAACAATGTCCGGATGAACCTCTGACACGTGTTTGATTGATTAAACCAGTCGATAATGCGTTATTGTCTTTCACTCATACTGTATGATCTGTGTAAACTCTGGATCAATGGATACCGGACTCAGTCCATAAGATGCCAGTGACCAATAGACACGTTTCACAGCCTCACTGAGAGCAGCCAGGCTGAGCCAAAAGCTTATGCTAGTTTGCGCCCAAAGGTTTGTGCCTGTGACCGTCTGACCCTGCTTCTTTACCTCGGCCCGATGAAGACCAAGGGGATTAGTAGGGCCAAAATTGTGGGTCAGAGGTACTGCTGAGGCTCAGTAGACACTGCATTTCCACAGCTTGGCCTGCATTAGTGGAGCTGTGAACTTCAGCTAATGACATGGCCTTCCTGAAACAAATTGGCACTCTCATTCCTTTGATGATTGAAAGGATGTTTGTGCTTGTTTTCCCACTAGAAATGTGGATATTTTTATTTTCTTTAAAATATTTCTTTAAAATGCGTCTTGTGGATGTCTTATTTATTGTTCCAGTACCAAATATGGTTTTGATCATGGGAAAAAAAGGTATGTGGAAGGCAGAGGTGGACATTCCAGGGGTCAGAAAGTAAAAGTCCTGCCATGTATTTCATCCACCCATGAACTCAGCCAGCTGATTTAGCTATACCTCCTGGCTGAAGAATGGTGCTCATTAGCAAATCCATTTGACTGGAACAAAATCCTGGGATGGACTTTTACTTTCTGAACCTGGATTGTCCATGTCTGGTGGAAGGGAACAGAAGATTACATCTGTCTAGGATCTTATTGGGAATCCATGAGTGTGTATATTACAGGTGAGGAGAGGCTGGGGAGTTGATTCAATCACCCCCTTCCCACCAATTTTTGACACCTTTTGCTTTTAACGTCAGAAAGTCTGTCAATTTAGTGCAATAAATAAAATGTTATGCTTTTGTGTTGCTTGGATTGTATGGGGATATGTAGTTTGTCGGTGCTCAATGCTATTCTTAAGCTATTATGCCCATCTATCACAACTACAAAATCCAATACCAGTGACCCACTTCACGCTGTAGTTGAATTTCCCCAAGAGGTGAAATCATATAAATACAATAACCTTTATTCTATAGGCAAAGCAAACCACACCATGTTTCAAGAAGGATTGTGTCAGAAAACTGTCAAATGAGCCAGCATGCTTAGTCTTTCTTGCAACATCTTTTAGATGGTGTACTTGCAAGAATGTCCACTTAAAACAAGTGCTATAATCTCACGTCAGCCTCATTACATTGCTTACCTGAGTGCGCCTATTAGAAATCAGTCAACGATGGTCAAATTACCAACATAAACAGATACAAAAACCATGGCCAAAAGCTGATCTAATAACTTTCAAGGCTAATTGATGGTTAAGTGCAATCACACAGACCACACTTCCTACCCCTATTGGCTTCTAAATGGAAGCATTCTTCCTTGCTAGTCTGGAAGAGAAGGAACCGTAGGAGGGTAATTGCCTCGTATTTCCATTGCTGAGTTCATTACGCTAACAGCTCGGCCCACGCGGCACATACTTCTGACCTGCTGCAATTTGTTTTTGTATTTATTATCCCGTCAGCGGCTGATCCCAGTTCCAACGGCGGGACTGAGAAGGTCAGCGCAGTCCTTTTGTGCCGCTCCTGAGACACAAGCATCCCTTTGTGATCCGCTAACCGCGTGAGCAAGAATATGGCAAGAAGCGCAGCCGCGGAACGGCAGATTTCAATCACGACCAAGTCCTCAACGGCTTGGATCTAGGGTTCAGGGAGAACCTCTTTGAGATTAGATTTATAAAAAAGTACTCTTTTAGAAGTAGCTGAAAATGTATCAGCGAAGTCAGAGGACCTTTCAGTTGTAGCTTATTCATAGTTTGGGTTCAGTTTGACTGTGCATTTGATCAAAAACCTCTTTTTGGCATAGGGGACATGCATATGCATATATTTCTAGGCACGGTACTTTCAGTTGTAGCTTATTCATAGTTTGGGTTCAGTTTGACTGTGCATTTGATCAAAAACCTCTTTTTGGCATAGGGGACATGCATATGCATATATTTCTAGGCACGGTACTTTCAGTTGTAGCTTATTCATAGTTTGGGTTCAGTTTGACTGTGCATTTGATCAAAAACCTCTTTTTGGCATAGGGGACATGCATATGCATATATTTCTAGGCACGGTACTCTTAGTTATTTGCCATCAGTGACACAATAAAAATACTGCTTTAATCCACCAGGCTGAGCTGAATGGAAGATTGGTCATGGCATTTTCATAGGGAAAATATGTGAATGTGGGTGGGCAGGCATCACAGAGAACAGGAAAATGAACTTGATGAGGAGAAAAGTAACCAACATCAAGCCATGCTCTAAAGCTCAGCAGATTATTCTACAGTATTCATCACTAAATTACAACATCCGGCATGACAGCTGGGCCTATGCCTGTCTGTGATTTTTGTCTGTCTCTGTTTCTGGTCTGTCCCTCCCTCTCTTTCTTTCTCTTCCTCTCTTTCCAAGTGCTGTTTAACTTTTTTTTCCTGTTAAGCCCTGGTCTTTTGAAATCACAGCTTCCCTCTCCATGTCACGTGCACATGTAATTTCAGAAACGCAGGCATTCCGGTGATGTAAAGACAGGCTGCTCTGCATTACACCCCTTTGTCCATGTGTACAACACAGAAGAAAGATTGTGACAAGAATCCAACTTCAGTTTTCATGTTGGGTTTCTAAAGGCCTCTGTGAAATATGCTCTAAGCTGGTGCTAATGCTTCCAATTCAGTTTGCAATGGAGCACACTGAAACCTAAGACTGCATGAAAGGGCAAAATGCTTTTACCCATAATGCCTGTGTCCACCCAGGCACTTACAACACCAAAGGAGCACTCTGAGAAAATACTTATGAGAAAACCATAGGAAAGATGTAAACTATTATCAGATCAAATAAAATAGTTTGCATTATCTAACAAACCAAAAAATCGGACCTTTATAATTTTTAAAAATGTTGCATTAGAATGTCCAATAAACTAAAGTGTTCTAGTTTCAGAATATTGGTCTAGTCAAGACAATACTTTTCCTCAAAGTATATAGACTTTGACTCAGACAAATATATGCAGATGAGTGACATATTAAAGGAAAACCTGAATAAATGAGTAGAGAAACCTAACAAATGCAGATGCTTCCATACAGGTGTACTGAATGATACAATTAAGCAGTTGTATCCTATCATGCTCTGTCAGATGTATAAAAATGTTGAGCAGGCCCAGCTGACCTCAATTTTGGATCAGGCATGGATGTCAGGAGCTTTAGTCACAACACGACTGCTCAACTGGCTAGTGTTTCAATAGGAACAGTAACTAAGTGACATCTGCATTTAGACCTATGGGAAAGACATTGGTAAAGAGGGCAGGAAATTGTGGTCAAAAGTACACATTCGATGACCGTGATGCTTGTACATTAGTGTGATATGTACAGAACAACAGAAGAACAACTCTTCCTCAAGTGACTAAGACTGTGAATGCAGGACGTGATCAGACTGTGTCAGCAAGAACAGACTGTGTCAACAAGGCTCGAATGCTTGACCCCTACAGTGAGGGGGTCCAGTGGCTCTGTTATGCTGTGGGGGGTATTTGCCTGGCATGGTTTGGGTCCACTTGTCCCCTTAGAGGGAAGGATCACTTCAAATCAATACAAAATTATTCTGAGTCACATTTATCCTATGATGAAACATTTCTATCTTGATAGAAGTGGTCACTTCCAGGATGACAATGGCCCCATCCCCAGGACATGAGAGATCACTGAATGGTTTGATGAGTTTTAAAATGATGTGAATCATATGCTATGGCCTTCACAGTCAGCAGATCTCAACCCAATTGAACACCTATGGATGATTTTGGACCGACATGTTAGACAGCGCTCTCCATCACCATCATCAAAACACCAAACGAGGGATTATCTTTTGGAAGAATGGTGTTCCATCCCTCCAGTGGAGTTCCAGAGAATTGCAGAATCTAATCCACGGTGCATTAAAACAATTCTGGCGGCTCGTGGTTGCCCTTACTAAGACACTTTATGTCGGTTTTTTAATTTGTCACCCGTCTGTAACCTTGAGTTTCTTTTAAGTAAATATACATTAAATAAGGTTATGTGAAAAAAACCCTAATGGTTTTATTGGGAGTTTTTAAAATCACAAATTTACATTTAAAAAGTATGTTGTGCAGATACCTGCAGGGGCTTGTCACCGGATGGGGCTAGCTGTTGTACAGGCAGGCCAATGTGATGTAATGCTTCGCTGTGAGTGACTAAGGCCCAAGGGAATAACTTTAGTTTGAATATTAGGGGTATTGAAATGCATAAACTCCAAGAACTGCCACTCTAAGGAGGTTTGGGGGCCTCCCCCCTGGGAAGAACGGCAGAAGAACGGAATCAGAGCACTGATCAGGATTTCCAAATCAGAACATGAAATCCCTATCTTTATTCCATGAAATTATTTTTCTCATCATCATGCTATATTATTGTGCCCCCCACCCCCGCCAAAAGAAAAAATGCCCTTGCTGAGGCCTCACTCACAGAAATTAGACAAAGTCCTTCTTCTGCCTTCTAGAATGGCCAGTGGAAGGTATCTGGGCATTTCTGCACTGACCATCAGCGCGAGCAAACTGCTATGAAAGGAGATACGAGTCCAAGGCTCTCCTGAACGCATTAATGCAACTTAATGGAATAGACGGCTCCACGAGATCTCCCCATCCATTATCTCTGGCTCGGCATTACAGCAGAGATGGACTGTCTTATTACACTGACCTTTCAAAAATCATCCGCTCCATACTGTGCCAGCCAAACCGCCCTGCGGAGTTCCACAACACATCAATCATAGCTGTTATTCCACTCCTTTGGCCAGCATTGGACCTTGACTGCTATCTCTGTTAAGCATCCATGATCTTGTTCTGTATCTAATAAGGGTTGCATCCCCAGTTCTTCTGAAACGTAATTGAATTAATCTGGTTTTTCATGAGTGAAGCTGAAAACATCCAACTGTCGTCCCCACAGTCCCCACAGCTAACACTAAAAACATGCTTCCTTGGCTTGGTTTTGTTGCAAGCAGGAAGAACATTGTGTGGTCTTATTCTTTGGTCTTCGCTTGGGTGCATCTATTGGAGGGAAGACTCAAAAACACACAGATTAAAGTTTATTTCGAGAATTGCTGCCTGCTGAGCATCTGCTAGATCTACATCTATTTTTCCTTCAATATTTTTGTGAGGTGCTCTCATGGGTTGTCCTCACACGTTGATGACAGTTTAAACTGCCACTGCCACTGAGGTGACCGAGGCTGTATCTCCTGTGACAAAAAAAAGGCAAAAAAGGGATTTATGCAGTCAAAACACAGAGAAATAGGCTACTTACTGGTGAAAGGCTAATTGTCTGCTAATCTCTGCCAGTTGCTCAAACACTGACTGCATCTTTTGTTTAGCAGCAGAGAAAGTGCTTTTGGGTCTGCATGTTGGAGTGTGAACAGGGCTGAGTCAGGATATTCCCTATAAAAATGAAGAGTCACGGGAATGGCACACACATTCATACACATTCACACACACAAACACACACACAGGAACAGGCACACACGCACACACAAAACACACACACACACATGCATGCACACGCACACACATGCACATGCACGCACATGCACACACATGCATACCCATTCACACACACACACACACACGTACGCACATGTACACACACGCATACCCATTCACACAAACACACACACGCACGCACAGGCACGCACACACACACACACGTACACAGTGTTGGCTGAGTGAGTGAGAAAGCTATAGTACCTCTGCGTTTGCAGAATGAGTAAGAATTTACGTAATAGGTAGCAAATTAAGCAACTACTTCAGAAGTCACAGAGCTAGCCAGCCCATAACATGGCTGCCTTTTCTACACATCAGCAAAACCTCTGGCTGAGTACTGAAATTCTTTCAGTCCAACAACTCATCTAAAAAATATGCTGTAGTAGATGGTCAAAGAAGAATTGATTCCTGTCAGGCTAGCTTGATATAGAATAGGCTAACTTAAAAATGGAACACACTGTTTTTAATCTGAGAAACACTTCAGCATGTGGTCCAACAAATTCACAGACCGAGCAGAAACATTCATAAACTACAAATGTGCTCTGTACCCTGTCTTTAAAACCACAACACCCTTTTGTTTTGTGTTCTTAATTATACAGTATCATGCCAGGTCTTAATGGATAATTGTTTTGGACAAGCAATATCACAAACAAGAAGAACTGATAGTTCCATACCTAATTGGTTTTCCACTTAGTTTGCTTAGTGTCCTTTCATAGCCCGGGCAAAATTACACACAGCGGAAATAATGAATCCTCAGGTCCATTAAGTGAGATTGCAGGGCATCATCTGGTCATTAATCTCCCACTTACTGCTGCAGCTGGCCAAAAAGAAAGAAAGAAACGACATGACATCATTATATCTATTTTTCCTGTACTCATATTTAATCCAAGTTCAAGAGGGCTTCTACACCTCATTGTAATCGAATGTTAATTATATTGATTTATGCGGTACACCAAACCTACACCTTAGTTTTAGGCATAAATGTACCATTATATAAGCAAGATTATATACGCAGAATATTTAATTGCATATGCACAACTGAATATTTAAAATCCAGTACAACAAAACCAGTAAAAAAATGAACAAATCTCTCCCCATTTTCTCTCCCCAAATGACAAAACATGTAATTTAATATTGATTCAGTTTGGAATATGATATATTTGCTATCGCCATAATTTCCAGTGTACGAAGATAAGTTGTTTACTTATGCAGTATGCCTAGTCCATTCTGTTATGGGGCGTGTGTTTTTCACGCCCTGTACAGCGGTGGTTTTAGTTATTTTGTCGCTACAAGGTCAACCCCTAGCGGTTTCTGGGTAATACTACAATCCACATTTAGAGAACTTCACAGAGCGCGGTTCAACATAAACTCACCTTACAGAAAAAGATGGGGGAACAAATGCATCAACCGCAACCACACTACGACTACTTTGCTACAAACTATCGTGGTAGGGGGGGAAAAAAAAACTTTTGATAGCCCTTAATTTATACAGCAATTATTTTATGTAATTTTTCAGCAATTTATTTCACTGATGAAATAGGACTACAGGGGTCAAAACGAAACTAAAACATCAAAATTTCAGGTGGAGTATTCACAATTTGCAGTCTATACATTGTATAATAGTAGTAGTACCAATGAAAAAAATAAAATAAAATAAAATAATATTAATAATAATAATGAATTTTGTTTTGGCAGTTATTCTTTTTCTATCCTTTTCTATTTATTTTTGGCACTGGCAGCGGTAGTGGTAGTCGCCGTCACAGTTCTACTATATTCAAAAAGCTATTCAATTTTTAAAATCAAAAATACATTTATTTAAATCGTATTTATTATTATTTTTGGACAATGGCCATGTTTATTGACGAGGTATTTTTAGAGAAAAATGCTCACCCAATTAGCGCATAGCAGTGATTAGAGCATTGGCTGGATGGCTCAAATTCAACACCCTCTATGTCGAACGGGCATAGAACTGTACGGGCATAGCAAATGAGCGACGTGAAAAAAATGTTTGTTTTTTTATGGGACAGTTTGAAGACTGCTCCCCGTTATTCATAATCAAATTAAATGACATATTTACATATTAAAAAGATAGATCATTATAAGGCGCACTCAAACATATTCATGCTCAGGGAGAGCGTGCTCTTGTCATAGGTGGCCAACGAGAACGCCAGAAGGTCCTTCGAGTGTGGGTGCTCTTGTGTCCGGGAACCAGTGTGAGCTGTCATAGCATTCCACATAACCAGCGAGGTCTGGGTTTCTGTTGAATTTAAAAATAATAGACTTGTTTAAGCCATTAAAACAAACTCAAGATGTTCGAAGAAGCCAGCGAGGTGTTTGAGAACATGTTCAAGTCTTCTTTTCCGTTGACGTTTATTGTATTTCTACCGGCGGTGCTCATTCTCGTCTCTCCGCTACCAGCAGAAGCGGCGCACGAATTTACAGTGTACCGCATGCAGCAGTATGACCTGCAGGGTCAACCCTATGGTACGTGGATTTGAATAGTAAATTAGACGTGTAGAACCACTTCAGTATATTTAAACTTATAAAATGAGCAGAACTGTTACAGTGAAGTGACAAGCTGCTTAGGTGATCCTGGTTAGGATATAGCTTGTTAGCAAGCTAACGTTAGTTAGCATTGCGAAAGTGTTGCGTATCCATTGAATTCCTGACGAAATTGACGTGTGTAACGTTAATTTAAAAAATAGCTAGGCCTGCCTATCCAGTACTGTTCACCGATTTGCTCATGCTTAATCAGTTTAACTGAAATCAATGTGGGGCAATTAATGCAAATAGTAAAAGTTGTAGCTAGTTATCGCGAGCAGTGTATAGCTAACATTAAAAGGCAGTGCAGTGCAGTCCATTCATCCTCAGCTTTGGTCACGTTACTGCATTCAACTATAGTAACATGAGAAAGTCGTAAATAGAGCCCATCTAAAAAAAATTCCCCATGCAGTGTTTTCATCGAAATTGTAACTTGCAACTTGCTAGCTCTGTTACTTAATTGCATAATTTATATTTAAACCGCTGGTTGATGAAGTGAGTTGTGTGTTTTAATACTGTTTGTTAACGTTAGTTAAGTAGTCTTGCCTAGTTTTTCAGGTCTGTTTTTATATCTAGGGTTTCTTTGGTTCAGCAACACCTTTGCACGCTGAACATATAGCCGATGGTGTCCTTTTTATTAAGTTGATCTTTTGTGCTTTCTAGGCACGCGGAATGCTATATTAAACACGGAGGCCCGTACAGTAGAGGCGGAGGTGCTAAGTCGCCGTTGTGTCATTATGCGACTCGTGGATTTTTCTTACGAGAAGTACCAGAAAGCTCTCCGTCAGTCTGCGGGGGCTGTAGTTATTGTCCTCCCACAGAACATGTCCACTATGCCACAGGACATTGTACAGGTAATTACGGACGGCGGATGCATGATGACGATCACACTAAAAGTTTCATTATCGAGATTTGAATGTGCTTGTGTCTGTGGTAACAAAACAGGACGTTGAGTTTTCCTTAACTACAAACCTGTGTTTGCAAATTGGTGTCTATTTGTTTAAAATCTTTCGACTTATATGAAATGTAGCTCTGTCTGGCAGTGATTCTTCACGATCAGTTTGGCAATCTTATCTTGCTTACTGTACTATGTTACCTTGCAGCAGTTCATGGAGTTGGAACCAGAGCTCCTGGCAACTGAGACAATTGTTCCAGTGTACTTTGCCCTGGAAGATGATGAGCTGCTGTCTATATACAAGCAGACCCACACCTCGTCCTCCTCTCAAGGTTCTGCATCTGCAGCTGAGGGTAAGCAAAGTGAATGGGACTGATTCTGATGCCTCTTCACTCATAAAAAATGAAAGAGATCAGCTCCACCAATCATAGAGTAACTTGGTAACAACTGAAATGGCACAACGTAGACAATGGTTGGTGGATTTTGTTTTCTGGCTGAATTTTGAAGATCCCTGAAGGAATTGCCAGGAAATAGCCAAAAGGTGTTCAGCAGTTGCCATCAGTGTTGTTTTTGTGGGTTGTTCCAAGTGTACAGTTTTTTTTCTTCTGTGATTAAGGTAACATCACAATTGTCTTGTTCCTATTTTATTATCCCTGTCGAGCATGAAGAAGTAGCCCATAGCACTGTGTGTTAAGTCATCATATCTGATGGCATGGGCTGACAGAGTGTGTTAAAGGCACTGTTGTTGGTAAACCAGTCTAACGCGCTCTGTCCCACAGTGTTACTGCACACCGCCACTGCCAATGGCTTTCAGATGGTGACGAGTGGCGCTCAGAGCAAGGCAGTGAGCGACTGGGCCATCACCAGTTTAGAGGTGAGTGCGTATCACCATGCTGGGGCCTCTGGATCTTGGGTTTGTCTGTCTGTGCGTCAGTTATGGAGGGCTTATAGTGTTCCAGTGGTGGGCCACTATAAAGGTTCAGGTTGTGTTAATAAGTTAGTAAGTCATACATTCTGAACTCTTCTCTTGATGCTTAACCATGCAGTGAGATTTAATGCCATACAAAGAAGTTTGTTGAGTACAAAGACCAAAGATCATGAGTTACTGAATCCTCACTTGGAGGCAGGAAGCATGCAGTAGATATGTTTAGTTTGTTGTTGTAATTGGTACCTGCATTTTCTAGATAAATGTGAAGTCATTGTGAATGATCTGTTACCTCTAATTAGGGTTGTAAGCTTCTTGTATATAAATGTATCTATAACTGTGGAAATGATTTTAAGGAAAGCTGAAATTCCCTTGACATTTGGCTGCATTGCACCGATCACACATCTTCCTCCCCATTGTGTGATCTAATTGCACAATTCACATATTGAACTGTCTGTAATTGTGACGTAAGAAATGGCATAAAGGAATAGTAGCAACAGTCTGAATCAATTTACAAATTAATGTAACATTTTAAATTTCAAACTGAACTTACACAATTCTGTATAATTAAACCATAGCGTTAACTATGTAAATAGTAGTTGAATAATTGAACTTGAATGAACAGCACAAATGTATAATTCCGTGTGCTTTTGGATGTGGTGCTGCAGATTGTGGCCAAATTTATAAATGGTTCCTTGTCCAGCAACTTAATATGTTCAAGTCAAGATGCATTTTCCCTATCAGTGTTTCAAGTTTTTAAAATAACATGGACAATTGCATGCACAACTCTCATGACAGGTGCTTCAGTAGCAATTTATGGATTTACTGTAATAAATGGGAGAAGCTGGTAAAGTTTTATTTAGAAAAGCATCTGTAATCGAATGTGGAAAAAACAGTATGCTGAAGTATGCATGAGGTATACTATTTTATACTTCAGAATACTTTTAGTATAATTGAAGTTTATATAATTATGCTGTAAGTATACTGAGTATACTATTGTTTCACATGGGATTGCTGTAAGTTTTGTCATGGCTCAGAAAGATGTGTTTTGGCCAGCATGCTGTGTATCTGATTTCCTGCTCTCTCTTCACAGGGACGGCTGACAGGAGAAGGAGGGGAAGACCTGCCAACAATCGTGCTGGTGGCTCATTATGATTCCTTTGGTGTGGCACCGGTGAGCTCTCCCTCCCTCTGTCCTTTCTGTAGTTCCTCAGTCCAGACTGAAGATTAAACGGGTATCTGGAAAAACTCCTACATACTCCTACACTTGACTACATTAGCACAGGTTATTCTGCACTTTAACTTCTGTAATACGCCTGAAAGTCTCTTTAACTGCAGTAATACTGAAGTGATTGTTTTAAAGCCTGCTCCCCAAACACCAAAATTTTGACAAAAGCTTGATGTGGGTATTCACTGATTCTGCGTTCATCCGTGGAAGTTATTGTTGTGGAATGTCGTGTAAGAACGGCTTGTCGTCGGCTTCTGTGACAGTGGCTGTCATACGGGGCGGACTCTAACGGCAGCGGAGTGTCAGTGCTGCTGGAGCTGGCCCGCCTCTTCTCCAGACTCTACAACTACAAGAGGACGCGAGCAGGGTAGGCTCATCCCACACAGGCTGTTTGAGTAACATTACGCTGCTGTTGAGCTTGAAAAGGAGGGAGGAGGAAGCGATGCCTCTCACACGTACCCAGCAGGAGCTGTGAATGGCACTTCAAAATGGGACTTCGCTGGATAGATATCAAGGATGCAAAGGTTTAGGCGCTCCAGTTCAGCTGAAACGGAAAGATTATTTTCGCTGCAGTCTCTTTTCCTAAATGTAGTGAGTCCGCCCATTGTAGTGGGAGTGTGTAGTTGGAAGCTGCAGCCGAAGACAGTGGCAGGCAATGCAGAGGCATAATAATCAACAAACCAATACAGTACATACTTGTAGTTAGGCAGATGGGAATATTGTACTTACTGTATATAGATGTCAATCAAATAGAGCCCCATAGTTTCTGTAATAGTAGTTGCATTAGTACCATCATATCCAGCCATTAAAGTTAAACATACCAAATAATTGCATCATCTCTGTATGCCATTTTCTTGGACTAAACTGATGTTGACTAAATGAGCCAATGTCCTCAACAAAAAATGCTTTGTATTCATGGTGAAAGTGAGTTTATATCTCTTCCTGTCGTATTAATTGCTGCTAATATTTTTTCTTCTTAGTTACAACTTGCTGTTCTTTGTCTCTGGGGGTGGAAAGTTCAACTATCAGGGAACCAAGCGATGGCTAGAGGACAACCTCGATCACACAGGTCTGTTTTCACTGTTTTCACTGGCCGCAGCTGTGGTTGAAAATCCTTAAAGCGTCACGTTCTTGTGGAATCTGTTTTTTCTTCCCTCGACTTCCATATTTCAAGGGTTTTACTGTTTTAACGTGTTCCATCTGTTCCCACTGAAGCTCGGTTTAGCGAGCGCTCGGGACGTCGTAATTGACGGTGGACACTCGTGGTTTAGGAAGAAGGGGCCGGCTGCCGGAGGGCCAGGGGAAATTTTAGCAGGCGGGTGTTAGCGGGCGTAATAAAATGGCTCCGTTGGCTGACTGTGCTCTGTCCCGCGCTCCAGACTCCAGCCTCCTCCAGGATAACGTGGCCTTCGTGCTGTGCCTGGACACCCTGGGGAGCGGGGACAGCCTCCACCTGCACGTGTCCAAACCTCCGAAAGAGGGCAGCCCCCAGCACGCCCTGCTCCGAGAGCTGGAAACGGTACTGTGCGCCGACGCTGCTGACGCTGCGTCTCAGGCGCGCGACCTGCGAGCGTGTGACTGTGGAGACGTTGCGTGTATTTACAGTACGCCAGAGCTGCCCATCCCTGTTCCTGGGGATCCGCCGTCCTATAGGTTTTCACTCCAGCCCTAACACCCCGTTCAACAGCTGTAGAGATCTCGTTGAGCTGCTAATTGGTAGAGTCAGGTGTGCCTAATTAGAGCTGAAATGAAAACCTACAGGGAGGTAGACCTCCAGGAACAGGGCTGAGGAGTCCTGCGTTGTGCCATCACATGCTTCATTGGGCTGAATGTGTGCTTCTGTGGGCCACAAATCATGCAGATACAGAAGATTCATTCGACACTTTTATTGTTGTGGTCTGCACAGCAGACTTATGGGAAATGGGTTAAACGACGATATAAATGCAGATCTAAATGTAAAACTATACTGAAGAGCTAGTTTATGGGTCTGTACATGTACAGACATCTATGTAATGTTAAACTCACTTTCCTCCTGTAAATTGGATGATGTCCTGCCATTCCCTGGAGTGAAAAGTTGCAAACTTGAAAATAAAAAAATGGCGTGATGAATGTCTTAGTTGCCGGTATGCGAGATTAAATAGATATTTATTTCTAGTCATTCACAGAATTATCATTGTTTTTAAATCTGTGGTTCTAATAGCTGTAACCTTGAACTGAAGGACCTCAGTTTCCCTTGGTATGTCACGTTTTCATGTTCATATCTATAGTAGTCTGTTAGGTAGTGTGAATGGCTTGTTGTGTAGTACCTGTAAACAGAGAATAGCATATGGGGGGTTTATACATGCACCATCTTCCTCAGGCGTAACCACAGCAACCACCCTCTTGTTATGACTGCAGCCATGTACAGTCATAATAATAGTGGACACGGAGTCGATGTAGTGCATCATTAGTGAAATTATGCAGTTTTATACCAAGTCTGTTTTTAAACTTAGCCTATTTCAAAACCTAGTTTATTTTGTGTCACATAGATGCTCATAGTTGCTCTTAAATGTGGTGTTTGTAGGATTCCATGTGTCTCTAGCTTTCCCTGGCACCCAAGGTGAACTTAACGGCAGATATTATGTAAAGCAGCTAAAAATACTGAAGGACAACTTTCCATTTACATTTTGTCACCGCAAAAAATAAACATAAAAAAGAAACCTTGAAAAAAGTTCAACAAGACTAAGGACTTGATTTTGTTTAAATTATTTAACATGACTTGGAGGAAAGAGAATACTTCCATGTAAGACAAAAAGTGATGACCTGACAATGTGCTCATATTCTTGTGAAAGTTGCTGCACATAGTTAATCAAGTAAAAACAAATTAAGAACTCTTTGGGAGCGACGATCAATTTAAAAATTCTGCGTCTGCTGAGCTATCAAGCTTCCAGCGACAGACAATTTTATGTTCATTTTTTGTTGAAAATGTTTATATTAGTAATTTAACCCTTTAAGGATACGATCACAAATCTATGATTATAATTGTTCTTAACTGAACATTCTAATGCAGATGCAACAATCATTACTGGTATCTGAAAGCAATGGAGTTCTAGAAGAATGAGTTTTGACATTCCAGAAAACCTACGCTTGAAAGGGTTAAATTCAGCAGGCAGTTTTCTGAGACAATTACACCCCCCTGTGTTTTTTACTCTGAAAACAACTGTATCACTCTGCATGAGAGTCAAATGTTGGAATTAGGAGCTATACCAACCACAGAAAAGATCCTCCTTGGAATGTTGCCACCTTGGCTGTTAGAACATCTTGTAAGAATAAGTTTATGATGGAATATATTGATTTGCTTCTATAGAAAACCAATACCAACGTGATTTGGAAAATTACGTCACAAAATTACTACAAAAAATACAAATGTTGGCTTGTGTTTCAGTTAGCAGTAGTTTGTTTATTGACTATGGAAATGTGTGTTAAGGCTTAAACTTAAGCTGACGGTGTTGGGCCCTGGCCAGGTGGTGTCGGCACAGTCCTCGGACCTCAAGTTCTCCATGGTGCACAAGAAGATCAACCTGGCGGACGACACGCTAGCGTGGGAGCACGAGCGCTTCGGGATCCGCCGGCTGCCCGCCTTCACGCTGTCGCACCTGGAGAGCCACCGGGCGGCGCTGCGCAGCAGCATCATGGATGTGCGGTCAGTAGGCTCTCTGCATGGGGGGGGTGAGAGCTGGGCCAGGCGTAGAGCGCTTCCCACCCCTTACCTCGCCCTCTCCCCCGTCCCCGGCAGGGATGACGGACACGTGGCCTTTTCCCCTGCCGTTTAAATTCTGCTTTAACCCCCTTCCTCCCCCCCCCCCCCCCCACCCCAGGCCCCACGTGGAGCTGAAGAAGCTGAGTCGCAACACTAAGATCATCGCAGAGGCGCTTGCCAGAGTGATCTACAACCTCACAGAGAAGGTACTGTTCAAATAACGGCTGTGTGCTGCTGTGGCCTTCAGGTGGAATGGGCAAATTTAACGCCCAGGTGGAAATATGAAAGTCTTAGAACAAGAGCTGATTTTTATTTGAAAGTAACAAGATCATATTAACAACAACAACTTCAGAGCAGTAACTTCAGTCGAACACCTCTTTTACATTTAACTATTTATATTCACAATAACAGAAATAGCTGAAAAATGCCATACATTCAACAGTTATGTACAATTATTACAGTTTAGGGAATATTTATACCAAAGTCGGGGGAGGGAGGGGGTGAGGGAGACATACAATGACTGAACCCAAACTTGAATTCTACATTGTTTGTATACTTTTTACGTAATCTACTTAAAAATATTTGCACAATAAACATAAGCCAGCTAATGGCAAATAATAAGCTGTATAGAGTGGATTAGAAGGTAGTTAACTGAAACAAGTAGTATGTAGGCATGTGTACACGGTTAAGAAGGACATGTACTGAATGACAAATTATCAGCTAACAAGGGGTTTTTTTGGGTTTCATGACAAAAACTAGTCCTGTACACTAAATATTTCACAGCCTACAACAAGCACATTCTATTCCATTTATGTGGCAGCCCTGCCTATTACACAAGTGTAGAGAAATCAGTTGTGCTGCTTTTTTCCATGTTAGTGTTTCAAAAATGTAAGTCCAAAGTGCAACTATCTTCTGCTCTTCTGGTTGAACAATAATGGGATTTCCAACTCAAACATGGCACTGCGCCAGGCTGGCAAAATACTACACAAAACCCTGACAGTGCTCTGAATCGGAATTCCTTATTTAATATTCAGTCGTGTAAAGTAAATATAATGTGAGCTGTGATTAGACACCTAAATAATTTGGTTACAAAGTAAATAAATAATACTAGTGAAGATGGTGCTGATGATGTTCCAGGCACAAAGTCATTCTGTAATATTCGCTAACGGTGTTGTTCCAGCTGAATGTGGTCCATGAATTAGACAGAATTGTGTCACTAGGTCCACTGTTGCGCCTCAGAATAATACTCAGATGTGATGTATACAGCATCGTGTGTGTCTGTCATGTTTTTGCCATCGTCCTTAGCTTGCTTGTTAGGTTATAGTGTGTACTGTATGTAGTGTACTGAGGTGCTGTGTGGATGAATGGGTTGTAGTGTATAATGTATGGTGTGGTGTATGAATGAATGGGTTATAGTGTACAATGTATGTATGGTGTGCAGTGGGAATGAATGGGTTGTAGTGTATAATGTATGTATGGTGTGCAGTGGGAATGAATGGGTTGTAGTGTATAATGTATGTATGGTGTGCAGTGGGAATGAATGGGTTGTAGTGAATAATGTATGTATGGTGTGCAGTGGGAATGAATGGGTTGTAGTGTGTAATGTATGTATGGTGTGCAGTGGGAATGAATGGGTTGTAGTGTGTAATGTATGTATGGTGTGCAGTGGGAATGAATGGGTTGTAGTGTGTAATGTATGTATGGTGTGCAGTGGGAATGAAAGGGTTGTAGTGTGTAATGTATAATGCAGGTAAATGATGTCCCTCTGTTGTGTGTCCTCAGGGTGCCCCCGCAGACCTGCAGATCTTCACTGACCAAATGGTAAGTGGGCCCTCATGCCAGCGTCCTGCTGCTTCACAGGGCCGCCCCCCACCGGCCGTGCCCTTTCGCTGCTCGGCAGAGCGGCGGGTGCGCGTTGGAGGAGCGGCGGGCGGCTGGGTGCTCAGGCCACGTCTCTGCTTTTCCCCCCCAGCAGGTGCAGGAGGATCAGCTGTCCTCTCTGGTGGACTGGCTCACCGCCCAGCCGCGCGCCGCCCAGCTGGTGGACAAGGACAGCAGCGTGGTCAGCACCCTGGAGTACCACCTGGGCCGCTACCTGAAGGACGTCAAGAAGCACTACGTCAAAGCCGATAAGAGGTGACGTTTCCACGGTTACGGCCCTCGCCTGCCTCCGCACCTGCTCTGCCGTACTGGAGAGGGGCGGAAACAGGTGGAAGAGCTGTTAGCCAGCCGTGCAGATGTGACCCAGGCCATAACCCTGGAATAATCCAATTGCTTGCATGTTCAGTTACAGTTTGGTAACAGTACGAATGACCGCTGCTAAATAGTGTTGTTTCTCCCTCCATTCAGAGACCCAGAATTTGTGTTTTACGATCAGCTCAAACAGACCATGAATGCATACAGGTGAGTGAACCTTCCCCCTATTAAATGTTATCACTGACGCACGCAAACTTTGACTCTATTTTATTTATTTATTTTCCTCTCTTTCTTCCACAAATCAGTATTGGTACTCATGGTCGTGTGGTAATGTCCCATTCCCCCTGAAATTCCCACAGGGTGAAGCCAGCTATCTTTGACCTTCTCCTGGCAGTGTGCATAGCAGCCTACCTGGGAGTGTTGTATCTGGCTGTTCAGGTAAGAAGATGTGTTCCGGTGATGATGGTGCATTTGTGACTGTGACCTGAGGGAGGAGGCGGAAGTGTGTGGGGTGGGGCGCTCTGTTGACCTCTCCTCTCTGTCTCCCTGCAGCACTTTGGGGTGCTCTATAGCGTCCTGCGCAGAGCTGCCCAGCCCAAATCCAAGCAGCACTGACGGGACAGACCCCTCCACGTCTTTGCCCCGACGCTTGGCTCCCGTTTTCCTCACGCGAATGACACAAAAATCGAGAATGGCCAGTCCAAGCAGCCATGTTTCTTCTTCTTTTTTTTTTTTTTGTTGTTTTTCCCCCAGTTTTTTCTTACTTTCATCATTTCAAACTCGTAATGTTTTTGTATCTTTGGAAAAGTGGCCCTTTGGAATTGGTGTGCCAAGTTTTGCATCCTGAGTTTCTGGCTGGCTGTGAAGCTGGCTTCAGGTCACACACACCCTCTTAAGTCTTCCTTTACTAATGAGCACAGCCTTTCCCCAGCACCTGACACCTTTACTCCAACTACTGCGATGTCCCAGCACCTAACACTATCTACTCACACTTTACTCTCACCTCTGTCCTATCCCACTGCCTAACACCGTCTACTCATACTTTACTTCAACTACTGCGCTGCCCCAGTACCTAACACTGTTTACTCACACTTTACTCTCATCTCTGTTCTATCCCACTGCCTAACACCATCTATTCACACTTCAGTCCCACCCCTGTTCTATTCCTCTGCCTAACACTTTCTACTCACTGCAACCTTCATTCTACTCCTACCCCTGTACTATCCCAGAACCTAAGATGTCTACTCACACTTCACTCTCATCTCTGTTCTGTCCCCAATCCTACCACTGTCTGCTCATGCTTTACTCTCACACCTGCACTAACCCCACTCCTAACACTATCCACTCAGGCTACTCCTCGTCCTGTTCCCCCATACTGCCCTCTGTTTCTCTCTGCCTGTCTTCTCTAATCCCTGCCAGTCAACAGTGGGCTTTTTTTGGTCAGCTATGACAAGCCAAGGACAACTATACAGAAACCCATTTTAAAAAAGGGTACTATCTGTGCATTTGTGAGTATGTGTTCTTGGTGAATACGCGCACAACTTCACTTCCTCACTGCTAAATGCAGATTTATTGATGTTTTCTTAATCTTATGCAGAGACTACATGTCCTGAAATTGATTCTCATTCCCCCATTTGAAAGTTCTTGCCTATTGGATGATTCCTTTCATATTTCCTCCATGTAGAACAAGTGTGTTAATTGCTGATAATTTGGTACTTAGCAAGCTAGCTAATTACCGAACTGGCAGACTTGTTCATGTGTCAGACTCTGCTCTAGACTTCCATTGTTAGCCTGTTTCCAGTTGTGCGAGTTGTCCAGCCAACAAAGGGTGTCAAACACCCAGCCTGTGGGAGTGGCCATCTTTTGACGGACACTCAGCCACAGCTGTTATTTTCCTCAGTCGGATTTTGAGGTCTTGAAACTGCTGTGTATGAATTCTGCCAAGAACAAATGACTAGAGATAAATTGTTGAAAAATCATGGTTAAATGTCACAAATTATTTTTAGATCCTTATTAAAAAATACTTTTCTCTTATGACCCGAAGAACTTCAACAATGGCCTTGAGTGAACACTTTGCCTGATTAAAAATACATATGTGCATGAAAAATACATGCATCTAGAATTAAAACCCATACATCAGTCTGACCCCTTTCTGCTATCATACTGTACTGTTCCACGCTGTAGTACATTGCTTGATCATTCATTCTTTACTGCGCTTCAGCCAAATCTAACTGTTGCCTTCATAATGTCATAAATGCAAGTTGATTTATGCCTTGGAACATTCAACTTTTTCCACCTCATTACACAGTCATTGTTTTTTATTTCAGTTTTTGATATCAGCTTCATGAGAAAAAGGTAACTTCAGTTTCATTCATCATGAATTTACATTTTTTGGATGAAGAGTGTTGAACGGCATCTTGAGGGATAAGTGAAAATAACGGATGAATTTGTGTGTCTACAAATGTGTGCAAAAGTCAACCCCAGTAAAACTCATCGCCTATGTTTACTATTAATCATTTACTTGAATTGTGTGCAAGTCATCACAAGCTCACTTTCGTAATACTTACTGTATGTATGTCTGAACCTGAATTGACATGGCACCTGATCAAACTGCATGTATGAGATTCTGAAGATATCTTTCCACTTTTGATGAAACATGGAGGATTTTACTTGGTGGAAAAAATCATTTCTGTTGAAGATGACCAGTTGAGTCCAAAAACACTGCAGTGTTTTTTCTGCTCAGTCGTGGCCAAGTTCTTTTTTCATGTTCGTGCTTTTTACAACTTACACAGGGGGTAGGGAGAAGTTGGTTGTTGGTTTGGGTATTCATAGCTTAAGGAGCGATGCTACATGCTTGTCCTGTTAGCCTTGCAGACGGATGCGTCTCTACTGTGGAGAGACAGGCAGGCAAAGGCTTGTGTATCAATGCATGGGAAATCCTGTGTGGTACATATCCTTTCATTTTAATTTATTGAAGCAGAGAATGCTGAACTGTGCACTGAATTAAATTCTTTCCTTGGTTTTTCTTAAATCGATTAAGTGTTCTTCTCTTCCATTTGCATTCATGTCTGAACTGTTGTACCTGAATCCTGCAACTCAATCCTTGCAACTGAAATGAGACAAAAAATAAATATAGTGGTCGATTTGTTGACATACTTCAGTGCAACACTGCGGTTTTCATTTAACATTTTATTTAAAGGAAAACATTTTACAATAATACTGGTCCAGTGGAAATATTAAAATTGTTTCATTACAAAAGAGTAAGTACCTTTCATATCCAAGTGGTAAAACTGATACACTATGGAAAAATAGAGGTGGAGGGTCTATCAATAAAATAACGGTCCAACATAGTGCTTTGTACTGTGGCTTAAATCTATATTTCATACTTGATTCATACAGGAATTTATGCTTTAAATTCTCAATTCGCAACCCCACTTTCCCAATTGGTCCTAATGAGCAATAAAAAGGATAAAATAAATTACAGTGCAATTTAAAAGAAATAATGTTATATTGGGTAATTGCCCTTTATATATTCTGGAATGGCAGTCTCAAACAAACCCTAGATCTTACTGGTAATACTTAACTGTCAAGATAGTCCCACTGCATACGCTTACAGCATTAAACGTCTCCCAGAAAAGGAATGCAGTTTCGGTAATTTTTACGGTTCATACCCTTACCGTGGGTGTTTGCATATTCAGCACCGCACAAAGAAGCGCTGCCAACACTAATCAGTTATGATTAATGACATTTCAGTGCCTCGAGACACAGGTGCGTCTTTTTTTGTTTGTTTCAGGGTTAAACAGTGTTGTATAATATTTTTTTTAAAGAAATATCTTCCACAAAACAGCTTACATTTACGGTGGTAATGGGCATTGGAGACCGACGGAGGTGGGTAAAGAACGAGGACAGGAGAACACAGCCAGACACGAAGGAATCATCCGCACAGCAACCGACACATGCACAGGAAACGAACCTGTTCTATGAGCAAAACATAGACGTAGCGCTCTGAGGCTGGGGGATTGTTAACAGTGTTCTCAGAAAGGAAATCTAAATAACGTTCACTAATAAACACAAAAGATTAACGTCCCATTGCTAGCAAGGTCTAGAACGGAGACTGGAAGACGCGTCTGCTGAAACGGACTACACTGACATCCTTGGCCTTCTCCGGCACGAGCACGCCGTTCATAATGAGCACTCGAATTTGAATTTGATTGAAATAAACTACGATGCAACGGTTGACCCATGATTGGATGAAACCTGCACCACAGACATTTTCACACGAACACGCTGAAACGCACACTCGAGCACTGGCAAACCCGTCTGGCCCTTGTCTTTTAACATGATTTTCACTTTACATAGTTTTTTACATAGCCTACTGCTATGGTAAGATAATGGGTTTATTTTTCCATTGGTGTGTTTAAGACTACATATCAAGCATATCTGAACCATTTCAATAGCATGCAGTTCTGAATACTGTACGGTGCACTTAAGTCCTCACATTCGGTGTGGCCTTGCAATAAGCTAACGCCCCTCAGAGGGTACTGGGCCATTCGGTTTCTGTCATTATCATGTAAACACTGCTGTGTAATCAAACACATTTTCAACTTCTACTTCCCCAAGTGTACAATGTTGGAAAGTAGACATATTAAAAACAAATGGAATAATCCATTTGTCAAACGTATTCCATTTCACTTTCATCATCAGTGATTATCTTCAGCTTCTTTGCTATCATTTCAGTGTCAGTGTTACAAAAACAGTGATATCTTTACATGAAAACAAGCTAGTTATATTTGCAACATGTTATCTTTCTAAGGGCAAAAAAATAAAACAAAAAAGTGAATTTTGCCCTGGTCAATCACATTCCGAAACATCTGTAGTACACAGACATGGGCCTACTCTGTGACTACATCTGAAACAGGTCAGGCAGGGAAAATGTATGCTGGCTAAATTAACCAATGCAAAGATATGAAATACAATTTCAAATCCTTCTTAAAAACAGACTTTGTGTTTTACAAACATCCACCGATGTGTTAAAACGTTGCAAATTCATGAACACTTCCCTTTTTAACGCCTTCACTCCTGATACTAAAACAAAGCAATTGCTTGGGAAATCTGAGGCCCACATTCATCAATCCTGCATGGAATTAGCCAACTGCTAATTGTTGGTTTTCGCAGGGAGTGATACTTGCCCACCTTAAAAAAAGAGTATTCCTGTGTGGTGACTAATAAATCCTACTCATTTAAAAGCAGTACACCAGCATGGCTGAGTAGAAATTGGCTATAAAGATATTCATACTCAAAAATATTACAGACACTTTATAAAGATAATTTTCTGAATCTGAGATGCTAGGTGTTTGTGACATAAGATGATGTGCTAAGAAGGGCAAGATTAAACTACTGCTTGATGAAAAAATATATTTTATTCCAGCCTTTTCAGTGTGTCAGACACTGAACGAACAAGAAATGGTTTTATCAGAAGTCAAAAGCCGAAAGTCAGTCACCCGGAGAGGGGAACGGCACAAACTGTTCTGGCAAATGCCATTGCAGTCGCTCTGTGACATGTACGACAGACCTGTTTCTCTCCAGTGCTGTGTATCTTTAACCACGGCACTGTCCCAGTTATTAATAACCTCACACATTTTTTCTTCCTCTATCTGAAGTACGTACTTAAAACGTAGTTGTATTCATTGCCATTTTCACGAGTAGGCTATATTTTGTTATTGATTCTGTTTTTCCTGTAAGTTTTTTTATTAGAATATGTACTTATGGGATAACATATTTTCTGTTCACAGATATTATTGAATCACAGATGAAATGTAGCTTATTAAAGCTTAAGCTGTGGCTTAATTACAGTAAAAAAGGACTGTCATGATGCCCAGCTTCATATGGCATTCTGGCAGTGAATATCAAAGGGCATTGCACCGCCGTCATTCATCCACAACGAAATGATTGTAGGCCTCCTTGTCGGCCATAACCCAGTACATTTCTTTGCTGGAAACGAACCAACTGAGGGAAAATGCGCAGATGCAATGTTAAGAGGAGGTTTGTGAGTATGCACAATTGATCAATGAGGCCCCAGGTCTCAGGTTAAAACCTATTCCAGTGTGTGACAGAGGATGTTGTAGTCCTTGCATCCTGTCAAGCCTATATAGGTCTAGACAGAAAACAACTGTCAGCACTGTGAGTATTCTTAGTTATAACTTCTAAATACACCCAGTACACAACAGGATATTCACATAACTACAGATGCCATTTTTACAACCAAAATGAATCTAAGACCAAGGTAATCTGAAATAACATTCACAGTGCTATAATTAAAATTAAATTAATTAAATAATAACTAAAAAGTATTATAGCCTAGCATATTTTCCTTTTTTTGCAAGACCAGCTAGCAAGTTTGCCTCTTGACAACGGTCTGAACTAAAGTGGGTCAGGATGTTGCTTGCACTTATAGCTAAAGGCCAGGAGGTGGTGCTAGAGAGGCCATTATAGATGCTTTTCCTTCGTAACCCCATTCTGCACGTGCTTCCTGAAAGGAGAAAAAGCTGATTGTCAGCAAGGAGGAAGGCGATAGCAGGATGAACATTAACACCAAAAGGCTATCAACTCAGTTCAAGGTAACATGATAAGGAGTGGTCTATTTTTTTGAGGAGTCTTTTCACAATACATAAGCTCCTAGATACAGTTTATCAGAAAAAACTAATTTGAACTATATAATTATTAAATTGCGCCGTAGACAAGTGTGACTGCTGAAATAGTCATACATGAACAGGCAATAAACTGAATCAAAACCTCCTTTGCTTGGGTGACAGCTATAAGGCCAGTCTTATGACTTGCACATCAGTCTCGGTCAGAAGACCCATGTCTTGAGGAATGCGAAGGACTGCTTTGGTTTCGTTCAGCGTCTCCTTCTGTGGGCCCTTACCCCTCATTCACAGCGTTCTGGTGCTCCGCGTCGTCCTCCTGCAGCTTTTGCCGCTCCGCCTTGACCTCCTCCTCGTCGTACTCACGCACATCGTTCACCTCCCTCATCTGTCCCGTCAGCACCTTCACCACGAAAAGCACGATGTACTGCAGGGGGAGAGACGGAGGTGCGTGAGAGTGGAGACGCCGCAGCCCCGGCCACAGGGTGGAGCCTCGCCAAACCCACAAACCACCGGCTGTCACCCTCTATGTGCGAGCGAGCAGGTGGCGTAGCAGCGAGGAACGCCATGGCGGCTAAGCCAGGCCAGTCGAACGGGACGCCAGAGAGGATTCTCCCCCCTGCTCAGACGGGCTTTTACTGACTACACAGTCGGGTGGAGGGGGGGAGTGGCAGAAGGGTGGAGGGTGCGAGGCGCTCACCAGGAACCAGTAGATGTTCATCAGGAGGAGAGCAAACAGGAGGAAGTTGAAGAAGAAGTAGAAGGGGATCTTGGGCACAGACTCCAGGCTGGAGACACAGGAGGCGTACAGCACTTTGAGAGGGAACCAGTAGAGCCGGAACCAAAACCTGCAGCAGGAAGACAGACACACTCTTAACTCACATACTTCACTTCAGTGCGTCGTGGTGGACCTCACTTCCTGCTCCATCCAATCCAGCAACTAGCCTAACCTACACAGTAAAATGTTCAGCGTTAAATCAACTCTTAGAGTATATATGGTCCTTACTGGATTCATAAGTACTCTGCTCCGAGTTAGCAGTGGACATCTTACTGTGTGGCTGAATCACCAGGAACATAAGGAATCCTTGGGCTAGTTTGTGCTCATGCAACCAAGATAAGTTACTACTTAAGACAACAATGTTCCATATAGGTGGAATAAAACGGTGAAACACAC
The DNA here is from genome assembly GCF_013347855.1 of Anguilla anguilla. Taxonomy (NCBI): domain Eukaryota; kingdom Metazoa; phylum Chordata; class Actinopteri; order Anguilliformes; family Anguillidae; genus Anguilla; species Anguilla anguilla. The sequence continues at coordinate 24,323,809 of NC_049204.1, read as the reverse complement.
CTGTGGGAAAATATGTTTATTGAATTATCAAAACTATGATGTTTTGACCACCTTGGCCTAAACCAGACTATATGGGTATAAGGAATCCCACACACCTCAGCTGTTTCCTGACAGGCCCCCCCTCCTCCACACCTACACCTCATACCTACACTCCCTGTATTATGAAGTCATCAACCTCTTAGCCAGCACAACTGCACCAGTTTAATAATACAATAGACAGAAACAATAGCTGCCACGGTTATGGTTAATACCACTTCAATTCATTCAATTCAGTAAATTAATTTAAATTTAAAATGAAAAATGTTCTACGAGGATATTACGAGAACTATTTAATAGAATGGAATTGACTGAACTGGAATTGACCTCAATCCTTATAATCACCTATCTCAACAGAGCAAACAGTTTAATATGGTATATCCAAATAAGTGTCCTATCTTCACTGTTTAATGATAACGTTAATCATTCCAATGCACCACACCAGGTTCATAAAGTGAGTTAACAAATGGTTCATAAAGTGAGTTAATAAATACCATCAAAGTATTTACTATGTATCCATGGCTTTTGAGCTTCTGAACTGTTTGGTCAGTTGGATGACCGCAAGAGAAAGCCTCACCAAGTGATACTGAAGCTTACAGAGCCCAAGTTCGAGAGGACGTCGTTCAGCATGTGGTAAACACCTCCCCGGGTCTTGAAGTAGACGTTGAGCTTGGTGAACTCCAGCAGGATGTCATTAATGTCATGAAGGAATAGAACTAGAAGTCCTATGTTGTGGTACCTGGGGGGGAGGGGTGTACACACAAGGGGTCAGAAATATAGCCATACATTGAACTACTGCTCCAAGAAACTTATTTTCACCTTAATGTCAGACCCCAGTTCAGATCCAATAAACCAGCTGTAGTGAGTTTACTATGGGACAAACTGTTTATTTGTTCAAAGTGCTGAGTGGAAGAAAAAAATCAGTACACCCTGTAGTTCTCCAGGACCAGCATTGTGGACTCGTGTTCTACAGTCAATGAGAGCCCATAAGCAAAGTCCTGCTGGGAACACATGAGCATGGGCCCCTCTTACAAGGTCCAGAGTGCTCTCACCTGAAGGCGTAGGAGAAGGTGATCAGTGCCAAGGTGATGATGTGATGCACTACCATGACCGAGGAGTCCTTTCTCCAGGCATCCATGTAGATGGTGGCGTATATGGAGTGGCCGTAGAAGCTGCCCTGGATCAGGTAGGCGATGGCGATGTCGGTGGGCACGGACATCCCGCTCTTCCAGCCTGGAGGCAAAGACAGGGCCTCAGTTTAACAGTTAAGGGTCACATGGGGCAGACAACTGACTGACTGTCACATTGCATGTTCTCATCCAACTCCAATCTACTGGGAGGTTCAAAGAGCCCACATGACTTAACAAACTCCGTGTTGTTGAATGGAAAAAATATTTTTTCCATTCTTGAGAACTTCACTCTTTGCACGTTACCAAAGATATTTATCCTGACTCTTGCTGGGGTAAAGCATAAAATTCTACAGCTTAGCTTAATGAAAGTGTACAGAGCCACGTCTCAGACAACCTTTCCCAGGGGTCACTGCTGTAAACAGGGGTTCTGGGGTTTTCGCACAGTGCTGCTTGATCTTTGGGTTCAAGTTTAGCAGTCAGGACAGCACCCAGGGATGAGGAGAAACGCTCACCGTAAAAGACAGAGGGGGGGTCGTAAAAGAAGGAATAGTGGGTGAAGAAGAGAAGGTATGTGCTGTACGACCAGGACATGGTGTAGAAGAGCAGCTTCCACGCGCTCTCCGGCATCTTGGCAGTGTCCTTCGGCAGGAGGCAAAACCATCGTGCTAACGGCTGCAAGAGAAAAGCACACAGCATGTCGCATTTCTGCAGGTGGGGAAAAGCCTCTCAATCAACCGCTCATGAGCTAGATGGCGCCTCGCAGTACACTGTGTTCCATTTGCTGTGTTAACAAACCAGCTCCCCGACCAAACATCAGACAAACCACAGACGCGCCGCAGAAGCTGCGTTACAAATGAGTGACTCAGACTGCCTGCCAAGAACAGCTCTTCTTCAGCATATGTATTATGTCTGTTTGTAGACTGCCTGATCAGCAAAAATGCAGGAAGTGGAAAGCACGGCTTCCTGGAGTCTTGTGACCCTCCCAGTAGACCCCCTTAGCAGACCAAACCAATCAGCGAAGGACACGGCGGCTGACTTCGACGCAGCCGTGCAGCGCTGATAAGAACTCTGCTCAGCGGCAGGAACCTCAGCTGCAGGAGGCTCAGCTAGTCCCACTGACACACCAGACCAGAAATCGCACCCAACACCTTATCTGTTAACACGACGCGGCTATCTGCACTCTTCGCAAATATTAACTCCGGGTCAGGCACGAGGCTCAGAAAGCCGCGGCGAGCGGAGATAGAAGTGACCACGATGGCGTTTGTCCAACCGTCTCGATTGCTTTTATCTTTCCGGCGGCGAACTCGGCCACGTAGTTAGCCCCGGCCACAGGGGCAGCCCTCCGAGCCGCGGGTGCTCGGGACGCGACCGGGTGCGCGCTGGGACGCCGCTGGCGGGAGGACCTGTGCGGTCGCGCGACGGGGGCCGGTCAAGAGATCGCGCCGCTCAGCCGTGTCCCGCCTGCGCGAGGCTCCGCCTCTCTGGGTTCGGCGGGCCCAGACGGGACACCGCGCCGCACGCCTGAGTCTGCAAACGGCAGGGAAATCATCTCAGGCCTCAGCCCTCGCAGGCTCCCTGCCGCACTTATTTATGGAGGCCAGCTGTCGGCAGAGAATCCGCACCCCCCCATCACTCACACAGTCTGCCTGCCCCGGTGGGGGGGCACGAGCACTGCCACACAATCAAGACTTATCACTGCCGATTCCACAGCAAGAAGTCAGCAGATGGGAAAAGTAGAACCAGGTTTGCTGACAGAACCCGCAGTTTCCGTTATTTATTTGCTTCCTCATTAACTTCTGTCTTTTTGTGCATTCTGTCTTCATGGAAAGCTTCCTGTCGGTGCCTGGACGGAAGAAAATGTCAGACCGACTTGCGATCGCTGTAGGATTTGGATTGCGACACTGCTGCACTGAATGGATTTAATGGACAGGGGAAGTCAAATGTGGGAGGGGTTTAATGCTGGCCACATTTTGGAACTACGTGTTCCCTGTTCCTCTGACAGCTGGTCTGAGATGATAAAAGTCACGCACAGCAGCGTCTGTGCAGCAGTACAACAGATTCCATCTGCATTCTGTCTGAATTTGACCAGTCACTTGGCACCAGGAACCTCTCTTTTCTACTCACAATTGCTCTATGGAAGGACTTTCACAAGAAATCACTGGTCTCCCTAGCAACCAGTTGGCGATAATGGCTTCTGTTGCCAGAAAATGACAATGCAGCAGAAATATTCTCCTCACGACAGCAACAGCTACTCTACATTCCCTGTCTTGCCCTCCCCGTCCCTTTCCCACCCCCTCTCTTTTTCTATACTTTCGCCCCTTCTGTTTTTAATGGAGGGAAAAAAGGCTTACGTAAGAAGGGCTGAACTGAGGAGTGAGAGAGTACATTCATATGGAGTCTGGTTCAAAAAAAAAATCTCTAGCAGGAACAGCGAGAAGACAGCTGTCAGCGGAGGAACAATAGGCCCCTCCCCCAAATTGAGACAGACAGGGCCAGACAGCTCTTTGTTTGCAGCGTGCCTCCACCCTTAACCTCGACTGCCTCATCCCGCCAAACACAACCCCTCACTAGCCAATCACCTCCCTTTCAGCATCTCAACCGACAGTAACCCACAAATTACAAGGCCTCTAGATCAATAAAATAAAATTCATAGGCTCGTGTTTACAGCCGCAATCAGACTATTGATATTTAGCGCCTCGGATTAAAGAAGTGCGCTGCACAAAGCATTTGATGAAAGACAACTGGCGGCGCTTTGATTTCTCTGCGCTGCTTATTCTAAACAGACCGTGAGAGGGGAAAGGCAGCTATGCAGCAGCAAATGTCACGCTACGGGATACGGTTGCACATACAGATGGTGCTCTTCCCGCTCCGCAGAGCTGAACAGTCAACACACCTGGGGCTGGGAGGGTACCATGTCCTCAGAGGAACAATTAGCCACAACATCCTCCCTTAATTAACTTCATTAATTAATACGGTCCAGGTAGCAGCCTACTCTTGACAAAAAAAAAGAACTAGACACAGAACTTGCTTCATGCTTTAAAGATGCAAGCTCACGCCGACTGCTCCACTTCCCCACTCCATTATGTGATCTCATCATTACACGGCATCAGATAACCGTTTCCTACATCTCTGTTTCCAGCAGTTTAATTTCAGTTACAGTAATTCTAGGTGACCGCCAGCGACAGTGAAAACTTGTCTTCTACCCTTATGGCAAGAAGGGAGAGACATAAGGACCTTCCATTATTCACACAAGATTATCTGCTGCATGCCTAACCATATGGCTGCATGTATAATTCAGCAAGCTTGAGGTCGACGGTGCTGCAAAGACATACGTCCACATAAAGGAAGGAAGTGACATTTAGTGAATCCATTGCAACTGATGCCGCCCACTTAATACAAGAACATGTGGCTTCTTCTTCTGTCCAGATCTAATCAACTTACAGGCCACAGAACTAAGAGAACAAAGCCTCCCTACGCCATTAATCTCAGCAGCCTAGCCAAATGCACAGTGATGCACAGCGGTAGCTAAATCCGTCTAAGCCGAACCCAGAACAAATCCCCTTTGCGTTTGTGTGCCCTCTTAAGACAGAGCTACCCAATGCCTTCACCGGGTTTCAGGGAGAACATCACCAAAGCCCTGTGTAATAACAGGCAGATGTGTCCACTTCTGACGTGGTCAGGCTCGCTGTGCCGCCCCAGGGCCTGCCCGACAGGAGAGAGGGAAGCGGGGTGACGCTCGGGGGGCAATTACAGAAATATTTGGTTCTTTCCTGCCTTTGTAATTCTGCAGGGACCTGCCAGCCCAAGGACAGCATGGCAAGACAGCGGATTACATGCAAAGGGGAAGGCAGAGAGGGTGATAATCCAGGTCAACAAACTTACAGATACAGGAGAGCTCTTTGTGGCACTTACTCAAATGCAGATCGACCAAGTTCAGCACGACACTTACAGCATAGGACTCAAATGGCATTTCCTTTGGCCTTTATAACTGCACTCTTAATGAGAATTTTGTCGACCAAAATGCATCATTAAACCACATTAAATCTCTTCAATGGCATATCCTCTCGCTCCCCGGCGGCCAGAGAACGCTGCTGTTCAGAGATTGGGCCACTTAGGGAATGAAAGTGGTTTTTATGGGACAAAAACATTAATGGAAGAACCTCCCCAGTCTGGCATAGGGGAGAAGACACGTGTCTTGCGAAAAATGGAGATGGAAATAAGATGGCTTTCCCGCACGCAGGCCACTTTAGCTTCGCAGTTAGCTTCTCGCTAGCACATCCCCTGGCACTCAGGCAGCCAGGCGAACAACTGCACGCGTTCGCCGAGAAGCATCGCGCCGGAAGCTAAGCAAACTCGCTCGCGCCGCCCAGAGCGGCTTTCAAACGGCAGGGCCGGAATTTACGAGGAGGAAATAAACTGCGCCAGAGAGCAATTGGCTTATGGACAAACTGCTCCCTCAGACTGGAGTGGATCTGGAGAGCCGACAAATCAGGGAAGTATTGACCTCTGCGATGATGGAAGAGCGCTGAGTCAGCGATGTTGAGTGCGGATCACACTCAGGATCCTGAGGGGCCCCAGCCAACCTAATGTGCCTTGTGTGCTCAAGGGGAAGTGAAAACAGCACACATTTCACAGCACACACACACACACACACAGGCACTTACAGAACTGACAACTACAAACACACTGGCGCTTCACAATTATCAGACTGTCTGCTGTGGAAAAATGGTTTTCAGGATACAATTTTTTTTTTGTGGCTGTGCATAAATAACAGTCTGCAAATGTGCAATGACAGGTACACAGTGATAATTAAGGGTGCATTCGGCCCTAGAGGATTTTAAAATGTGGGAAAAATATGGCCTGACCCGAGGGTGGTTGGAGCAGCAGCCTGGTCCAGGTGACACACAGCATGCTTGCACTGCGCACACACAGAGCTCTCCCACCTCCGGAACCTGCAACACTTCTGCCTCCGGGACAGACCCACCAGGGTCCCGAGGCTGTCCTCTTCCTAAAATAAGCCTTATGTGCAAGGGGCAAGGTCTAGCAAAGAGACGCAGGCTGCATAAGCAACACTCGAGAGTTCTGGGTGTGCTCCGTCCAGTTCTCAGCTCTATGTGCAGCAGGCCATGGGCGTGCGGATCACTGGTTCGCACTAAAACCCCTAGAAGGCGACGTTTCACCCGCTGACGCATGTGCTATTTCCACACCGCACGGCCAATTCACAGAATAGAGACAGAGAAAAAAAATCGAGTGTCAAATCATGCAAATGAGGTAAAAGTGCTCCACTTAACCCGAGAGACCTGTGGGTCTGCAGAACGCTATAGAATGCAGGAGTAATGACAGCACTATACGCTGCGGCAGCATCAGTGCGGGCTCTTAGGAAAGCAGGGGGATCCTGGAAGGTAACCCTAACCCACCCTCAGTCTCAAATGCTCCTTAGCAAACACATGCAGCAACCGTTACCTATCAACCTCAGCCATCAAAAGAGAGCCCTAGTAAAAGCTATAATCTGATACGCTGTGTGTATTATGCATTAGATACCAACATCTTTGGTTCAGAGCTTGTTTCAATGCACAGAAAGCTCAAAGACCTTTTATGCTTCAGTAGACTAGGACTCCTGCGTGCCTCCCTGGCCCTGTTAGTGTTCCAGTCCCCATTTTAGCAGTTAGACCAAGAAGTCACGCTCAGGCAACTTTTTGTGCAACAAAAGCTGGGCCAGAACCCCCAGGAGTCAGACAGAGCCTTTATTTCAGCCCATTAAGTATCAATAGCAAGCTGAACAAAAGTGGACCCAGCTCACAAAATCACAGCTCTGACAAAAAGAAATTCATTTTTTCCCCCAAATATACAGTTTGCCATCATAGACTCTGCATGCAACAAAATGACAGCACCATCAACTGTCAAAGTTTTGGGTGGGATTTGGCAGCCCCTTTGAATTCAACAAAACTAGTCTCAATTGCAGGTAGCAGTGACCAAACAGAGCTATCATAAAAGATTGTTAGTGAAAATATAACCGATGCGAGGGAATTGAAACTGAACTCCAGTGTGGATTTAGCTATTGGCAAACAGTGATCATGTTTCCATGGCAGCTGTCACTGCCAGTGTTTTCACAGCCTGGACTCTTACTACGGGAGGCAAATGGGAAGTAGTAAAGAGAGCAGTAAAAATGGTCTTAATGGGCCACGCATCCACCGAGGGAGGTAACGAACGGCAGCAAGGCAGAGCTTCCCAGAGCACTTTCTCCGGAGCGTCCAGTGGAGTGGCAGCTCTCTCTGCAATCCGATTGGCTGGCAGAGAGGCTGGGTGCCATGCACGACAATCATGTGTGGCAAATCAAGCATGCGAGCAGGACGCATATTTCCACTTCTGCACCACGGGTGTCAGGCGGCGCTCGTTCTTGCTGCTTCCAGAGTTAATGTCATACTGCAGCTCAATGCCTCCTCGCCACCTGCCCATGTGCTCCTCGCTCTCAATCACTGAAGTTCTGTAATCAATTAATACTGTCTGGGCTGATGTATGTTATTCACTGTATCCCTTCCTGAATATCCAGCACAGTACAAATATTCAGTGTTAAACAAAGTCTTACAGAGTATGTATGGTCCCTGTTATATATATATAGACTTGATTTAATACTGGGCATTTTACTGTGAGCAGTGAGCAAAACAGTAGACCACATCCTCACCACATCCATCTAACAGCTTCAGCAAAATAAAAACAGGGTTGATCACCAGCTGTGTGCCATGCAGATAGCATTGCTGCTATTCTGTCACTGCAATTAATTATGAACCACCACTTCTAAAGTAACAATAAAATTTGGACTACATTTTCTACAGGAACTAAGGCTACTGCCCTTTATCCAAAATCCAATCCAAAATCGGCATGTCAGTGGCACTGCATGTGTGGCCACCTTGACCTTAACAGAACAATTTGCTGTGACAGCAGTTTGAATCATGAAGATTCAAACTGCTGAGATAGTCATCATACCACGCAATTTACAGCATCTAGATTGCTCACGACTTTTATGGTTTTTCACAAGGCTGTCCTCATGAAGCTTGAATTATCTTTGCTCCATTCTTGCTAAATTGAAGTTAATATTCTATTGAAAAAGTTAGGTGAGGTGAAAGGTCACACTTCCTGAATCAGTTACCTCTGGACTAGAGCACAGCGCAAAATTAAACAGTGGCAAAAGTAACAATGCTTAGGCTACATGTAGCCACAACAGCAAGCAGAGGAAGTGTTTCCCTCAGACCTAGCTAAAGGAATTACGTTAGCGTAGACAAAAATACGGTAGGGCAAGGCCATGAAAAACTAAATTGTTTTGGTAGGTTCCCAATCACACTACGTCCAAAGACATGCGGGTTAGGTTAATTGGAAAGTTTAAATTGCCCCTGGGCGTACTCCTGCCGTTGCCCTTGACCAAGGCACTGGCCTTGGAACTGGAGTTGGTCCCCGGGCACTGCACTGTGGCTGCCCACTGCTTCTACGTAATTAGGATGGGTTAAATGCAGATGACGCATTTCACTGTATGTACATGTATATGCACGTGACAAATAAAGCCTTCTTCTATCTTTGGACACATAATTGTGCATAAATGGGAGATCGAAATTGGACACAAGAAATGTGATTCCTTTGAACTGAAATGAGGCATTTGGGTTTATTCTGCTTATCTGGCCTTGCAGTAAATCAAAGTAACATGGCAATAAAGTCATAAGTAATTTGGTAATACAGTCATAAGTAATTAATTACCCACCAAAAAGAAATAGTATACCTGTATTGTTTGAGCAATAAATACGAAGAGGTTGTGAATCTTCATGTTGGATAACAAACAGATTAAAAACAATACTTAAATTCCTCATTGATGCATGGATATACTAGTTACATAAAGGCAGCAGCATACAATGGATGATTACAGCAAGTATCTACTGTACCTTAAATAAGCATGCTGTCAGTCCCCGCCGCATTACGGTCCACATCACGGCGCACACGAAGAACAGGCCAATCTCAACCCAGGTTATATAGGCATTGTCCAGAAGGGTGCTCTTGGAGAGCTCGAGACCGCAAGCGCTACAGTCCTTCAAGGCACTGGCCATGACGGCATAGCCTCTGGTGATGAGTTCAATGTAGCCAGGCATTGGTTCAACCACCCTGGCGTTAAAACTGTCATTTTCATTATGCGCGTCCATCGTGACAATCACACTGATCTAAACAGGAAACTTAATTTCGAGAAACCAATTTCTCGTCGTATATTCGTTGACTAGATAACTGCCTATGTCGCGCTGTCAGCTAACTTGCTACCCTAAAAAAACGTGAAAACTTTAAGCTGCTTAGCTTCTCCAGTAGCCTAATTCTCTATTTTCTAAATAAAGACATGGACCCATTTTACATTTGGGACAGTAATTATATCAGTGGTCTTTACAGAGGCCAAACTGTATCGAGAATAAAACAAAAAATCATGTTCACAGGCCTATCCAAAACCATACAAAGGATTACATTAATCTAATTTGAAATGTAACCTACCCCAATTAAACGAATTAACGTTTTTAGTTTTAATCCTTACCATAGTCAGATCAGATACATGTGCAATATACTGTACCTGATGCAGCTCCATCAAATGCTAATTTATCTCTGTTTAACACTATTTGTACCGGCTACCTTTGTTGGTTGCGAAAAAAAAGCGCCATACAGTCAATGCGTATCATAGGCCAAAAAAAACCCCCTCATTACTGCAGTCCCTTTGAAACCAGTGCAATCGCATCACATTTGTTTTTCTTAAAATAATTTCAACATCCGCTTCACTCTATTTTACTCATTACATAACATCACTTTACTGTTCCATTCTTAAAAATAGCACATTCCTAATAGAGGACGACCTGCGACATGACAAGTAATGAAGGAACAATAAGGATAAGGCGCGATATCCTCAATGAGCAGCCTTTTTCTGTGGTGCTGGCCAACGTGTCTTCAGTGGTGGCGTCTTGACAAGTGACAGAAATTGAACGCTACTAGAACGCTATTAATGGAAATTAATGTATCGCATTACACATAATAGAATTAACAAAAAATAATCATATACAAGTCAGACCCGTTCTTTCCATCCTCACGAAATCGTCCAGATTTCTAGTCCAGTCACGTTCTAGTATAGATATGCAGTCGGACTCCACCGTGTAGCAATGTAAAAGGAAGCGAGCGCCCAGAGGTGACGTGACGTAATTATGGTCCGCTATCCTCCTCAACTGGTAGAATAAAAAAATGAACTTACTTAAAGCGACAGTGCGCAATTACCTTCAACCATTCAGCCACTTAACAGCTCGTTCCTTCGACAAGAACAAACGAATAGACTTTCTGTAAAATATCTGTTATAGGATACAACCGTATCAAAGCTGGTTTCTTTTGTTTTAACTCTTAAATTTAAAGAAACGCTACTGAATCAATGGAAAAACCACACTGTTTGTAAATACCCATAAACTTGAAATAGTGCAAGACTATTACAGTCAGTGAAATAAAAACGTGGACGTGAAAATTGAATTTCATCACAATTTTAGCATAAGGTTCAATTAAACACAAAGAAGCAAGTAGTCATCCCGATAGCACGTGCTTACTTGACCATTATTGAAGCAATTATGGCGCTGTTTATCCCGAAATCCAGTCGCTTAAGACTGTTGAGATGAGTTTCAAACAGTATTTCGCATTGATATGAAGACAACAATACTTGCCCTTATGGTTGAAATTTAGAAAAACACATTCATCTACCTCGGTTGTATTTCACTTAATATGACTACAGCAGGGATCTCAACCCCATGTCCAGGATTGTCATATTGTCTGTGGGTTTTTGTGGTTTCCAGTAGCCAATTTAAGCCATTGGGAATGATGCATTTGTGAAGCAATTACAAAGGCTTACCATAGACAATTGGATGATAAAAAAATAAAGATGGAAAAACAGATGCAAAACATTGATGGAAAAGACAATCTGTAAAACCATAAATTAACATATTGCACAGAAACACACAAAAAGACCACAGAACAAAACAGACTTAGTCACACAAAGTTTATTCTCAATTTGAAGGAATGCTTAGGAAAGACGATACATATCAGTACACTGAACTCAACGAGAGAATGAAACCAGGCAGCCTTCTCAGGCAACGTGTGTCCTTAACAGATGTTCTGGAGGCAATGAATGACTTGGCCACTACAGCAGAAAAGGAAACTAATGTTGTAGATTCACAGTAGTTTAAACTTTTCAGCTGTTTAAAAAATGACTACTCTTATTGTAATTGTTTTCTTTTCGATATTCAGCCTCACGTGAATTGTCCTTAACATAAAAATATACATTTATGCTGGGACTAGTCACTCATTTTCATTTACCAAGATTAAATATTTGTACAACTGCCTTTGCATTTTCCATTGACAATGTTGTTTTTTTAGTAAAATCAGGGGGATTTACAAATGTGCATGCAAATCTTATGCACTGGGAGCATACTGCATGGCCAGTCTGTCAAATTCATTCTCCTGGTAGGAAAAAAAGAAGAGAAATATTATACACATCAGAAGAACAGACAGAAATACACCGTGAAGACCTAAGATAAACTGTATTTTCACATTCTAGCGCAACCTAGAATCACCCTTTCTTATCTATCTTCAATTCAGAACTGGGAGGGTTAGGGTTAGGGTTAAATGTATTTGCAGACAAACAAAGTGTATTTGAATGCCTGACAGACGTGAAGGGAAAAATAAGTGCTGCACTTTTGATCGCAAACAGGGCACATAGCTGATTTCATGTGCAACTAGTCAAAGGTAAACAAAAACAACTGCCGATAAACCCGAAAATAAATTTGTAAAAAAATCTCTCAGAACTGAATAAAGGAGGCAAGACAAAAAATACACTGAAATCTCACCTTCGTAAAATATTCTTTAAGAAATGGATGTGCTTTGTGTGAATCTTTCAGTTGAGACATATAGCGGTTTGTAACCTGCCAAGAGAGACAACAGTTCAATGTTGTGAATGTTCATGAACCTATAAATTCCTCCATACTCTGGCATAACCAAATGAACCTCTTCAGAGAGATGCGATGAGTCACAGTTGAAGCAAACACAATGTGGAGTGAACAGCCTGCACAGAAAAACAGCCAGCTGCACATACGCACATGCATGCATGCACACACGTGCACACGCACACGCACGCACACACACACACAAACAACTTAGAGCTAATAACCAACGCGATCTGTGCTGGGACTGGGGAGGGATGAAAAAGTACCAGGGGAAATCCCACACAGACAAAAGAACAGGCAAACTGCACACAGACAGCACTCAGAACTGATTCCAGCCCTGGTACTGAGAGCCAACCCAACACAGGATCTCAAAGTGATGATGTACTGACTGATTATAATATCACGTAATTATTAATACAAAACAACACCGGAATACAACAAGTTCTGAACATCAACAGACTAGTCATAACATTTTACTTAAGCTCTCATGTAATACCCAGTTCTTACTTAGGCTACCCATTCTGTAGAAAAAGTGTTTTTAAATGGTTGCAATCTCATTGACTATTTATTGGCAATGGACTCATACTGTCATGTTACATTAATTGTTAAGGCAATGTCTTTTAACGTTTGCATTACCTGAGATTTATGGCTTGATAATTTAAGTGCACAGGACTTATGCAAGCATCACCAACACTTGAAATAGTCCTGTAAACCACCTTTGGAAATACATTTGTGTGCATCTGTTTGTGTATTTTGCCACATATTAGCAATTACACATGGAAAGACAACAGAATCATTGTGGCATAAGTTTAAAACCATTAAATAATCCCCTTATCTCCATAAACAGCCACATGCATGGTGCAAAGTCTCACCTCTGGCGCCTTGCCAAGATGCTGTGTTAGCACAATAAGGTTGATCAGAGTCTCAGGGTGGCCACTGTCCTGTAAAAGCGAGAATGCAGAGTTTCACAAAACAGTTTGTGTCTTCCCATCAACCCACTGCAAGAATTAGACACTTCACTGATGCAACATATACTGAATGAATTTTTAACTAATTTCAACCATGTTCTATGCAACCTTCCAACCACTTCCCTTTCCTTATGGCTCGTGAAATGGTAACCGATTAAAGGTAGGACTCCCTCCTAATGGAACTATTTAACAAATGTTTGTTATGTCATGACAGCTCCACTCAAAATTATCATACAATGGCCTACAACATTCTGCTTACAAAAGAGCGACTGGTAGTAGTCTTGAAATACAGTGTTTGGCGCCACCTATGGTTCAGTTTCAGTCAGTGCTGCTTAAATGCACCCACAAGAGTTTCACAGCAGAACAGCTTGAAGATGTATCGATTCCAGCTAATCCAAGCAGCGCTAAATTGTTCACCTTGTCCAGAGCCTCCTGCAACACGCCTTCCGCCTCCTCCCACTTGTTCTGGGCCATATGGCAGGCAGCCTGGCCGTTGAGCAGCAGCAGTGTCGGGGAGTACTTGTCAGACATCTCCTGGAAGATGTAGTATGCGTCCTGCAGCTTTTCTCCCCCCTGTAGAAAATCAAAAGATCTGTCAGTGTCCCTGGTTTTATACGGAAGGAAACGGCTAAGGAGCAAACAGTGCGTAGCCCACTGAGCACACAGGCACGCTGGAATCTTTGGAACAGACTTGTCACTCACAACAGCAAGGTTGACCCAGGCAGTCGACAGCTGCGTCAGTGTGGCATCTTCATCCTGCTCCTGCATCTTCTTCAGTTCCTTCCTAGATTAGAAAAAGAATTAGTGTGGGGGGAGGTAATTTAAAGAATGACATACAAAGCCAGAAAACACCAAATAATGGTTCAAGTTACTACTTTTGGCTTAATGATTGTACAAGTCATTTTACATGGTTTAAATCTCAAGCTGGTCCACAAATCACAAACAGATGAAATGCCGGTAATATGCATTTTGTAAATAGAGTACAATACTGTAATTTGATACATACCTTGCCAAATCAACTCTGTCAAGCTTCAGCAACACCTGTATGGTCATTGCCATGCTGTTGTGAAAAGAGAGAAATTGATTATCTTTGGATGTTAATGACCACAAGACAAACATATTAGCCAGTTAAACAAGAAAAACCCTGTTAAATATAGCCAGTATCCTGCATCCTACCACTCCAAACTTTCTCCTTGGTGCAGGGTCCGCAAAGCTGCATCCGTATTCCCCTCGTGGAAGTAAATGGAGGCGGCCATGAGCAGGAAGGTGGTGTTGGCTACATCAACGCTCTTCGACATCTTTTTGTCAAGATCAGCCACTATAGCATCCCTGTTCAGTACACAAAGACACTACGCTTTTAAAAACAGTCCTAAAATTAATCCGAGCCATGCTCCAAAAATGTTACTGGCCAGTTTTTTAAAATTATTTTTTATGTGCGCTTTCAGAAGCAAAGCTAAAGCTCAAAGAACAGAATCACTTCAAGACTGATTCCGGGTATCACCTTTTGCCTTCATTGGAAAGGTACTCGGCAAACATTTTGACGGCCTGAAGCTCTGCAGAGGAGCTGGGCTTGATATCATCCAGCACCACACCGTACTTCCTCTGAAAAATACCCAGGAGGATTACTCAAGCCAAGGCAAGAATAAGTTATTTGGGACGGAAAAATATAGGTTTGCACGAACTAGTTAAAGTGAGGTGGAGTAAATAGCGCAGTAGCAAAGATATATTCCGCGAAAAAACTATTTTCAACTCCACTACTGCGACTTTGTCGGCTGGTTCGCCACCTGGTCAGTGTTGGTACAATTTTACCTGGTTGGGACGCTACATGTTAGCGAACAACTCGAAAGATAATGAACACACATATTTAATAGTAGCTACAATTTGCTTTCTAGTCAACGTTACTGTATTCAACAAATAACGACGAGTAAGCCACCTTTCCCCTTACCTGGGCAATATATGCTCTGTAGAGAAACATGTCTCTTTCAGTCACTTTATCTGGGCTTGATGGCTGGAAGAATAATTTCAGGGTTTTTATGGAATTAATCATAGCGCTTTATGTTATAGCATTATAAGTCGATGTTAGGCCAAACATCACATTCATCAACTCTGATGATAGAATTTCTGAAATATCACAGCACGAGGCGAATACGGTATATTTACCTTAACTTTCTGTGCTTCGTTAATGCATTGTTGGTAACTGCCAATATAGTATGCATTTTTTACATCGAACAATTCGTCGATTTCTCCCTGTTGCGACGCCATGTTGATGGAATGAGATTACTTCCTGAACACGTAGCGTTTCTCACGTCATCTCCCTTCTTGGCGCTACTTGTTCCTATGCTGCCGCGCTGATTTGTATGTAAACAGGATCACCGACAGCCGACAAAACGAACAATAATAGTTACACCAAACGCTGTATCCTCGTCTATGCCTTTGGCATTGGTTACTGCTAACGCTGCGAACCAGATTACTGGCTACCCTACGATCTTTACGCTCTGTTACGCGGACTGTGTCACACCTGCGCAGATTTTGAAATCATTTAACAGAGTGGTTCACAACCTTGGTCCTGCGGACCCTCTGTGTATACTGATTTTTGTTCCAACCAGAGTTGCAATCCCAGAATTTTAAAAAGCTGTTAATTTTTTTCCCTAAGGAAATATTTACCATCTTATGTCAGAAATAGTTATGCATGGCATGAAGGATAAAATTCCTGTGTTGTGCATATTCTATATTGCAAACAATTACATAAAAAGGTAACAAAAAATGTACACTGATCAAATTAAGTGAATCAATCTGCTCCTAACTGGGTTGTTCCACATATGTGTTTCATTTCGTTAATCATTTTTTTTAGGCATGTTTGTTTTCATTTGCATTGTCTTGAAATTCTTAATAGCTACAAAATTGTTCGTTTTAGTGGCCATGTGTTCACACTTTCATCAACTATAATCATATTGATTCACCTCAATCTTTTATTTGATTAGTTAAATAATTTTGTTACCATTTTTATGTAATTGTTTCCAATATAGCACAGTAAGCACAACATGAACACCAGAGTGTTATTCTTCATGGAATTCAAGAAAAATTAACAGCTTGTTAAAATTATGGGATTGCAAATGTGGATGGAACCAAAACCAGCATACACAGAGGGTCCCCAGGACCGAGGCTGGGAACCACAGATTTAACAGATCCATATAAAGATCAGTCAGTCTGCACAGATGAACATAAATCAAGCCCACGTAGACCGTAAAGCTCTTACCTCTTCTTTGTTCATTTAGTTAGGCCTACCTGGGAAACCGAATCAGAGGCGATTCTAATGGCTGGGGAGGCCCTCAACAGGAAATCCCATGGGGCCATTCTGACCAACTTCCACGATCATCATATTACCCAGAACTCCTAAAAGTCAGGCCTGCCTTGTCTGTTCATAAGATTTGTCTCTGAAAATGGCATATGTTTAAATAAAAAATGCAATTTGTGATTTGTTGTCACTTCCAGGAACTGGAGAATTAAATTAACAAATACATAGCCTGAGGACTGGATGGATGACATAGTGACTGAAATTGGTGAAATTCTCACAATTAAAGACACTTAAGTAACTGAATACAACGTGTTATTACTCCATTTAAATACAAAACAAAAATGACCAACTTTGTGTAACTAAGAATTTTACACTGGACCAACATTAAAAAAATAAAGGTATTTGTGGAGTAAAAATAAACAAGGCATGGAAATATTCCATCTAGCTATTTCAATCAGTTATTTTTAATTGGGAGAACCCAAAAATCCAAAGAGTGTGGAGTTTCAATGAACTTTCAAAAGCTGACTTGTTTGAACCGGTCAAAATAATTGTTTTCAACAACTAAATGCAATCAGTGGTTGATGCTTCACTTCACTCTGATTAATGGCTGAAATAATGTAATCTGATTGTATCAATTCCATTGATAACTTTCTCCTCTTGGTTAATTGTTTATTTTAATTTCATTAATGGCAAAATAAAATCATTGTTTAAATCTAATATACAGCAACCTCCATAATGTGTGGGACAAATACTTTTTTTCCATTAATTTTTATACATTATATTTTCACCATGTAGAAACCACAGCACTTTTTAAAACATAGTTCCCCTGTTTTGGGGCACCATGATGTTTGGGACAAATGGCTTCACTGGTGTTTTTGATTTCAGGTGTGTTCATTTGCTTTCTTAGTGCAGCTATAAGAGAGCTCTCAGTATCTAATAATCTAGTATCTTGATTATAGGCTTTAGATTGCCTTTGCAGTCTCTTATTGGTATTTGTCAACATGAGGACCAAAGTTGTGCCAATAAAAGTCAAGGAAGCCATTATGAGCCTGAGAAATAAGGAAAAAAAACAGATATAGATATAGGCCAAACCTTAGGCTGACCAAAATCAACTGCTTGGAGCATAATTAAGATGAAAGAGAGCACAGGAAAGCTCAGTAATTGCAAAGGTCCTGGTAGGCCAAGGAAGACCTGATGATTGAAGAATTCTCACCATAATGAAGAAAACCCCCAAACTCTTGTCCAACAGATCAAAAACACTCCTTAGGAGGCAGGCATGGATGTGTCAGTGACTACTGTCCACAGAAGATTTCACAAACAGAACTACAGATGCCACACTGCAAGATGCATACCGCTAGTTAGCCACAAAAACAGGATGGCCAGGTTACAGTTTGCTAAGAAGCACCTAAAAGCGCTTGCAGAGGTCTGGAGATAAGTCTAATGGATGAAACCAAGATTTACTTATAGAGTGATGGTAAGAGCAAAGAATGGGGGCCAAAAGGAGCTACTCAAGATCCAAACCACCCACCCTCATCTACGAAACATGGTGGTGCAGGTGTTTTGGTTTCTGCATGTATACAACAGGTCGTGGCTCACTTGTCTTAATTGGTAAATGGTAAATGGACTGCATTTAAATAGCGCTTTTATCCAAAGTGCTTTACAATTGATGCCTCTCATTCACCAGAGCAGTTAGGGGTTAGGGGTTAGGTGTCTTGCTCAAGGACACTTCGACACGCCCAGGGCGGGGTTTGAACCGGCAACCCTCCGACTGCCAGACAATCAGTCTTACCTCCTGAGCTATGTCGCCCTGTTGATGATGATGGATGATGATTAATTGATGATGGAACTGCTGATAGCAACATCAGAATGAATTCTGAAGAGCAGAGAAGCATCTTATCTGCTCAAGTTCAAGCAAAGGCCTCCAAACTCATTGGACAGCGCTTCATCCTATTACAAGACAATGATCCCAAACATACTGCTAAAGCAACAAAGGAGCTTTTCAAAGCCAAAAACAGGAAAACTGGAAAAAATCAGGAACTTAAGATGGCTGCTGTATAGGCCTGGCAGAGCATCACCAGAGAAGACACTTATCACCTGGTTATGTCCATGGGTCACAGACTTCAAGCAGTCATTGAATTCAAAGGATATGCAACAAAGTATTAAACATGATTAATTTCATTTACATAAGATTAATATGTCCAAAACATCACAGTGCCCTGAAATGAAGGGCTATGTATAAAAATGGCTGTAATTTCTACATTGTGAAACCAAGAAATACCCTTAAATAAAAGCTGAGGATGTGCACTTTAACCACACATATGAATGGTTTGATAGCAAATATAAAATTGTCAAGTACCAAGCCAAATCAAGAAAAAAATTTGTCATGGTCCCAAACATTATGGAGCCCACTCTATATACTGAATATCTTAGTTTTTTGTTTTGTTTTGTTTTTGGTAAATCTGAATGCTTTAGATTTTGTTGTTTTGGGAGGTATTCACAATTTGCTCAAACTTATTTGATTTTATTCAGTAGATTATCAATACTTCATAGATTCTATGGCTACAAAGGGATATTGTGATGTATCATGCCATTGTCAATATGGTGTTGAGAATCAGGCCACATTAAATGGGCATTACTAATAAAATGGAAACAGAAAGTAAAACGTAAGGCTTTTGTACAGTTGCTTTTCAGTATAAATGTGGAAGAGATAAAAATACTGAATTTTAATTGAATTATTTACTGTATTCTGAAAATCAGGTTTGGATAAATATGTTATATATGAACATTTTTTAAATATATAATTTATACTTCAATTGTTTGATCTGGTAAACCATAAAGTGGTATTTTTATGTTTGTTTTGATTTACAACTATTTTAGTGAACATTATTTCAGTACAATATTTCTCACCCATATTTTATTTAACCTCTCCTGCGAGGAAAAATGTTATAGTATCAAAGCCACACAATATATTCTATCACTTAAAACATAACTTTATGATCTAAAAAAAAATCAACCATTAATATAGAACTCACTATCAGATTTACACAAGGCTATATTAAAATATCTATGAGAGAATAAACTGTCTTGGTCAGGTACAAAACGTCCTTGCACAAACCCTCACGTATACACATTCAGAGTCGGAGTAAGCACCATGATTGTATGTATTGTATGTAATACATATGAGGCATGGCACATGCAGTTCGGATGTGTTTTTGTTCCAAATTCTTATTTCCCACATTGAGGAAACGCCTTTATTAAATGCCGGAATTCCTGCAAAGGGACCCATTCATTCAAAGGAAGTCTGCAACAATGTGTTGTCCAGAAAGCATCCGTCCATGAAACACCTATTAATGAGGTGTCTGGTTATATAATTAGTGAAGGCTGGTGGCAGAATTAGGTATTTTCCCCCATTAACTTTCCACTAAAGGAATATAGAAACCGGGGATACCTAGATACAATGCATGTGTGCCCACACACACGGAAACCCTATTTTAATTATGTCTATATGAACACATTAATGCGAGTTCTAACCAAAGCACTCAAAACTACATTTGAATTCATATTGTATTTATGCATATTGTTACTATTTTATAATTAAATAAAGTTGTATTCTGCAACTTTGTTTTATCAGTTTTTTTAAGCAAACTGCCCAGAGTTCCCACTCATTGTTCTCCTAATGCCGTTTCCTTTGGGAAATTCCTAGCCTTGGATTTAGGACCAGTCTGAGGATAATTACTGGAAACCAAATGGGGGCAGGGAAGATGGAGGTTGTAACGAGTAGGTAACCTTATATGATTGGTTTGTCAATTAAATATTATGCGCTGCCATTGGTAAAAAAATGACGTCAATCTACGAACTAACAAGTCCCTCAAGTTTCAAACTTTTTGAGGCGGAGTCAAGTTACAAACTTCTGTAACTGATCTCGAAGAGAGAAAGAAAAAAAGTTCTTCAATTATTTACTCACCAGTAGGCTGGCTAGCTTGCTACCTAATACAGAGCACTGTCAGGAGTTGGGTGTCTTAAAATCGTTGCGGGGTTTCGCTAAGGAGGCACACTCCGAAAGAGAAACAAGACGGGGTTTGGTTGTCATAATGAAGGTTTGGGATTTAGTTCAGATGAAGATTTGAAGAAATAGTACAGACCACACGGTTTTCCCCTCGACCCATATCCGGTTTGTGTTGAAGAAGGAGGAAAGGTAAGAGAAAAGATAACGGTAGATAGTTAACATTTTTTTGGCTGATGTGATGTGAATAGCTTTTTTGTTAGGTAACATGGGCTTAATGGATAACCGTAAGTTAGAAAAATTAGCTAACCGGAATCCACAAAGTTCCCATTTGTACTGAGAATTAAATTAATAATTGCAGTACAAGAGGTGATGTTCAGCGAGCTGGATGTTTGATAGCAAACCACATCCGTAAGTTAGATAGCTAGTATCTTTATTTAACACGAGTATTCTAACGTGACTTGTTTCATACTCGCCTGCTGAATTGATGACTTGCTGAACTGTTTGTCCCTAGAGGTAGCTAGGTGACTAAATACATAATAGATGGTTAGGTCGCTAGCGATCTCAACGAATTTGTTCACTTGGCAAGATCGATAGTGCACTCCCTAGATAATTAGTACTATGTTGTCCCATAAACATTGTGGTATTAGCTAACGTTAACGAGAATTTACTCATTAACTGGTTAGCTACAGTGATCAGATTTTAGTTTGAGTGACAGCTGTCATTGTAGCCTAACGTTGTTCTTAGCAACATAACGTTCACTAGCTCGACAGTTTGCGGCTAGTGCTGAGCTATTCTTTTATTGTAGCCTACATTGCACATGTCTTATTTAACTGGCTCGATGATGATGTTAATAATAATAATAATAATAATAATAATAATAATAATAATGTGTCCTTTTGAATGTGTGCTGATTACTCTTAGGATTAACATACATTGATATATAATGTACAGGCATGAAGACAAAGAAGGCGTTTTTAGGAATCGAAGTTTGCAATATTGGGTCCCTAAACCACTTTCTATCCTCGTTGATATTTGAAATACCTTGGATATATCATAGCTAAGGAAGCAACGGTTGGCTACACAATAATGATTTTATAGCATGTTTACAGCTTAGGACGGTGCTGAACTTTGATGTCAGCGTTAGTTATTACTTTAACGTCTAAACTGTAAGATTAAACTATGTTGGGAACATGATATACGGTGACACACGGTAACTCATTTACAGAAACAGAGAGGTGTTTGACCTGATTCAGTCTGCCAGTAGGCTCTTCACTGCAAAGTTCAGCTGGCCTGGCTGCTTCAACTGTTGCCTGGGCAACACATGCAACTAATCAGTCTGGATTGCTGTGGGCACTTGCTAGGATGAATGTTTTTTTTTTCTTTTTTGAATTATCAAGGTTTTAAAAAAATGTTTTGTCATGGTTTCAGTATTCTTGTTAACCCCTCCTATATTTTCTATCCTGAGGTTTTGTTGCAAGAACCATTAAATCCACCCTGGCCTGCTCAAATGTGTGTGCATATGTTTGGTCATCCACCACCAAAATAAATAGCTGCTATCGTTATTTTACCTTATCAACATCTTTATTAACTAAACAAACGTTTCCTGTGTGCTGTTGCCCTGCGGTCCATAGGGGGGTGCTATTTTTGAGTACAGCCTATCATCACTGCCATGCCTCCAAAATGATCTAGTTGTTTACCCCCAGCCAGGAATGCAGAATGAGATGAGCCAGGTTTTTAAATCCTTTCAGTCATTGCATTAGAGTCTGAAGTAATAACCTGCTCAAAGTTCTGGTTTTGTGTTTTAGTATAAATGCTGTCAGATTTAAATGGAGTCTTCACTATCCAATCTATTGGCCTGTGGCTTCGCATTTGTTGATGTGAAATGTCTATTGTGTCTGACTTCATCCGCTTGTACTTGTAAATGTATCCTGTTCACGGATATTGTGTACAACACTTGCCCCAGCTGTTGCGGCGGCACGCCACTCATTGTCCCTAAAAGCATTGTTCTGCAGTTTTGTTACTGCACCTGTTGTAATCTAACAGACAGTTTCCCGCCCCGTTTCATTTTATTTAAATGCAGGTTATGAATTATTAATCTGTGAACCATTTTGCGGGGTGTCATTAATGATTAATGGCACAGCAGGCTGTTGCAGATCTGAGGGGAGTCGCCGCTGTGCGCTGTGAATGCATGCCTGCTCAGAATTGTGCAGAACCCCTGACAGAAGGAGTGGGTGGAAGAGGGAGAGAGAGAGAGTGGCAGCGCGCGAATCGGAGCCGTGCGGACCGAGCTGCTGGTTCCACTTCAGATGTCAGCGCTTTACTCCTCGGGTAACTGTGCAGAAGCAGAGAACAAAACAAAACAAAACACAGTAGTAATAGATGAAAGGTTTCAACATTGCACAATAGACCCCCCTTAATGGCCCTGTTCAAGTTTAACTGCCTGGAATGGTTTTGCTTTGTCTTCTGTGGAACAGAAAATAGTTTATTTTAACCTGAAATCAAAAGGAGTTTTTGACTGAACCGTTACACCAGTTCAATTTTATTCCCCCATGTTATCTTTGCTTGTAAGGCCACTCCTTAAAAAATATCTTCCTTACTATACATACATGTGACATCATGGTATGTAATGTGTACCTTGGGCAAGACTGCCAAGATTTGCATTCACCTTTTATTTTTTATGTTCAGTGCTATTAGATAACAAAGATACACATTTTATTTTGGCGGAATGTGTCATACAGTACTTTAGTTCAAAGTGCAGTCTGGCTATTGTGTTGATTCTACCGCTAATAGGACTTCAGCTTCTGCTGCTGTACACCAGGAAATGCATTTGAATTCAGTGGCTGAATTATAACCATGTGACTTTGGTCAGCCAATCAACTTATCTGAAAGACTCCTCATTATTCTTAAGTATTTTGTTTACCAAATGATGCAATGTACAATATGTTCACATTCATATTATAATAACTCCCCATGTAATTTAGACCAAACCAGTTTGCAACTCAATGTTTGCTCTGCTTTCTCTTCAAACATTAGCCCCATATACACACCTTATGTACTTATTCAGTTAGATTTGGTTTAGATGTACGTTGAATAATTTGTTATTGTTATTATTATGTTATTTTAGACTGCTTTTGAACTTTGCTTTACCTGTGTGTACAGGCGTAATGCATTTATTTATTATATGTGTGTACGGTTTGATTGAATGTCCTTTAAATGGAATCCCAAACAGTAGTATGGGATTAATTTTTTATCTTAGACTATTTGTGTGTTCAAAGTCCATATAATGAGATCAGCATGTGCTAAAAGAAGTGATTACCCGTTTGCTGTTCTAGAATTATAGGAAATTGTTTTTTTTTTTTGTTTTTTTTTTTTCTTAGCTACAGAACCATTGTTTCCGGCTGAGTGGGGCTATTAGAGAAGAAAGGAATGGCGCTTGAGAATAATAGGCTATGTGGGAGAGGCTGGCAGTTTGTCATTTTCCCTGAGTAGTGAATGAAGGGGGCGGGAGTTACTCATTTTCCCTCAGAGTGAAGCTAGGGGCGGGGCATGAGGAAAGGGGGCGGGGTATCCAGGTGTATCCACTCACTGTCACCCTCACCCTCACCCTCACCCTCACCTGGAGCAATCAGTGTGAGCAGAGGGGCTGTCCTGCTGTTGAAGCTCTGGCAGTGATAGATGAGGGCTCTGTTTTTTCACTTGAGCACACAGTAACACAGAGATATATATACACACACACGCATGCACACACACTCTTCTCCCAGCATGGAAGAGGAGATCACAATGGACGTCCAGGAGGGTCCGGGTGAGTTTTAAGGGCACAAGCCCTACCAAATCCGAGGACTCTGCAGAAGCCAGGTTATTTTGTTTGATATAAGTTAGCCGCGAGCGCCGAACCAACATTTCTCCGCACATTTCGACTGTGATCGCCTCTCAGTTTATTGTTTTGTTTGTTTTCACTGCTCCTCTTACTCCCGGAGCGGTTGTTCTTAGCTGAAAACCTCTTTATCGCCCGTCCTCCCCCGGACAGTGATAATACGTACGACCCTTTGTCGGCTTGATTTGTGTTACTGAGACGGGTAAAACGCGCCGGACATAGAAATGCACTGCTGCGTTCTTGCTGTCGGCTGTTAAAGCTTGGCATTTATGTCAGTTGTGCAGTTTATTTTTATTTATTTAAAAAAAAATCTGAGTTCTCTGCCCTTGGCCAAGCGCTCCCCAGATATAGCACAGAGGCCCTATATTTGGCTGTTATTCAGAATGTCACATTGCCAAGTATGAGAGCGGAATCCATGATGGAAACCTGTGATTCGGTGAGTGGCACCCCTGGGACACCCCTCCCTCTCTCTGCATTCCATTTCCCGACTAACTGTAAGACATGGATCAGCATGGGATTCTCTGATTAGAGCGCCAAGAAATTTGTTTTGCCATCGTTTAGCTTTGTGCAAGCCTGCTGACACTTCTGGGTTTCAATCCATTCTTAACTTGAAAGCATTTGGAGTTATGTCAGGGAAAAGATAAATATAGCCTTTTTTTTTAGTTGAGGTATTAGTCACCAAGTTGCGTTGAGTTCATGGCAGTTTCCCGTGAGGGGAATTTAATGAGCACCTCCACCTTTCAAATCTCTGAAAAGTTTAGCAATGTGAAGAGCGGCTCTCGCTCCAGTCTTTCATGTCCAGGGGTGAGTAACATTAAATTAGATGTTTGAAAACAATTCTTTTTATTTATTAATTAGGTCGCCGGCTGCGTCGTGATCATACATTGCCCAGATCTTTAAGGCACGTCACCGTGATCTTGTCGCGTATCTGTGGTCAGTTGGAGTGAAAGACGCAGCCATTTGCCTCCACAATGAAAAAGAAAGGTCAAAACTTCTATTCACTTCATTTTACTGGAACAAATTCCTCACATTCCTGTTTGGGGGTATTCCTTAGAAAAGAGGGAGACCAAGCTGGCAGTTGTCAAAAGAACACAACTGCCGTCCTTTCAGAGTTAACGAGTGATTAAAAAAGACTAGCCATTGTTTTTCACTGTCTGCTGCACGTATGGTGAAATCCTGCTCAGTCGATTTCAGGCTGTTTAGTTTATTATTCTTCGAGGCATTCTGCATGCCTGTGTCATGGCAAACGCAAAGTTTTCGTACGGGGGGTTTTTCATATAGGCTCGGCTGAAAACCTGTTTACCGAGAATCCAAGTGTTTGTTTTGGGTGGTGTCCAGGAGATGATGATAATTCACAGATGCAAAAAGGAAAAAAGGGCAGCACTGACCCCCCTGATAGTAAGCGTCTGTGGGCCGGTGTTGGGGGGGGTTTGGGGCTGACAGGGGCGTATTGTTCCCTCGGCAGGCGGAAATGTGTAGATAACGCCCCCCCACCCGCCCCACATCGCTGGCTTTGTGTTGCAGGCAGAGATAAGTATGGCCCAGGCAGCCGGCCACACAGATGCTCTCTGTGAATAACTGTGCTGTCGTTTAGTGCTCCCTGCGTTCTGGATGCCTGCTCACACAGGGCCACGCACAGGGCCACGCACAGCGTCAGGCACGGCCACGCACAGGGCCACGCACAGGGCCACGCGGGCACAGTGTCAGGCACAGCGTCACACACAGCGCCACGCACAGCGCCACGCACAGCGCCACGCACAGCGCCACGCACAGGGCCACGCACAGCGTCAGGCACAGCGTCACACACAGCGCAACGCACAGCATCATGCACAGGGCCATGCACAGTGTCACACGCAGTGTCATGCACAGGGCCACACACAGCATCATGCACAGTGTCACACACAGTGTCACACATCCACCGAAGGGGGCAAGTGGCTCACGCTCCCTGTGGCTTTTATAAATGAGTCTTCTCCCTGGGTGAACCCATTTCTGTGGCAAAGAAACAGTGTGAAATGGCAATGAAAAGATATTATAAATCTTAACTCTTAAATCTGGAACACGCCTGATTTACTAAGACCGTTAGCATGTGCAAAACCTTTTAGCACACGCAAAACCAGTAACATGCGCTGCCGGTCATAGTAAATCAGTCCGTATACGGAGCCCCCCAAGGTACCATAAAAATATCTCAACGTGGAAATCCGTACTCTCTCAGGCCCTATGTGTGAAAGAATTATTATTGCATGACCATTAAAAAGTATTTAGCGATCAGTTCTTTTTTCTACTTTGCCATTATACTGTTGATAGGAGCCACATAATGTATGTATACAGTGGTCTACCAGTTTGCCATTTGTGTTCCACAGGGAGTCCATCCCTTAGTTGATTTAGCTGAGTGGTTGTGTTCATTACATTGTGGCTGTGGTCAGTCCAGGGTCCTGTTTCACGAAGCAGGACTACTCGACGCCTGAAGACTCACCTCTTCAGGCTGCACCTCTCCCCATCCCTCCCTACCTCCCTGTAATCTCTTAAATGACTGTAAGCTTAGGGTTGTAACTAGGTAGCTGTTTCGTAGGTGACTTAGTTAATGCACCTGCCTTAACTACTGCTTGTATTTTTTCCATAGACTGCGTTGTTGCTGTTCTCGTTGTGTTAGTGTTAATCAGTTTAACCTTCAGGGTCCAAGTTGAACTATGCGGTTCTTCCCTGCACTTGGACCGGTACTTCTCTCTAGGGTTTTCGTCATACTTGTTCCTGGTTATGGTTATACACTTTGTTGTACGTTGCTCTGGATAAGAGCGTCTGCCAAATGCCTGTAATGTAATGTAATGTAGTCCTGTTTCACGAAGCAGGAATACTGAGTTAGCTGGATGACTCCGTAGTCCTGTTTCACGAAGCAGGACTACTGAGTTAGCTGGATGGCTGCACTGAGCCGAACCCAGGACCCTCCCAAATCTGCAGCACTGAAGTAAAAACAGCTGTTCCTGTTTTTTACTCCATGCAGTTATCCATCTAACGCAGTAATCCTTCTTTGTGAAATACCCCCCAGGTACCTGGCTGCCTGGGGGTATGACTTGGGGGCGACATTAGCTCAGGAAGGTTTACTGTTCCATCCACGGTCTTCTGAGTGCGTCAAAGTGTCCTTGAGCAGGACACCTAATCCCCCATTGCTCCCAACGAGCTGGTCTGCGCCTTGCATGGCTGCCTTGATTGCCGTTGGCGTGTGAGTGTGTATGTGAATGGGTGAATGAGAGGCATTCATTGTAAAGCGCTTTGTGCAGTTGTTGCTGGAAAATGGGCCATGTAAATGCAGTCCATTTAGCATTTGAGATGGAGCTCTCACTCTGCGTGTCCTTTCCTCCTCAGACATGGACTCCTTCAGCACCAAGAGCCTGGCGCTGCAGGCCCAGAAGAAGCTGATGAGCAAGATGGCCACCAAAAGCGTGGCCAACCTGTTCATCGACGACACCAGCAGCGAGGTGCTGGACGAGCTGTACCGCGTGACCAAGGAGTACACGCGCAACCGCAAAGAGGCGCAGAAGATCATCAAGAACCTCATCAAGATGGTGGTGAAGCTGGGCGTGCTGTACCGCAACAACCAGTTCAGCGGCGAGGAGCTGGTGCTGGTGGAGAACTTCCGCAAGAAGGTGCACACGCTGGCCATGACGGCCGTCAGCTTCCACCAGATCGAGTTCACCTTCGACCGGCGCGTGATGAGCAACATCCTCAACGAGTGCCGGGAGCTGCTCCACCAGGCCATCAACCGCCACCTCACCGCCAAGTCCCACTCCCGCGTCAACCACGTCTTTAACCACTTCTCCGACTGCGACTTCCTGGCGGCGCTCTACGGCCCGTCGGAGGTCTACCGCCCGCACCTCCAGAAGATCTGCGACGGCCTCAACAAGATGCT
This sequence comes from Anguilla anguilla, assembly GCF_013347855.1. NCBI lineage: Eukaryota > Metazoa > Chordata > Actinopteri > Anguilliformes > Anguillidae > Anguilla > Anguilla anguilla. The sequence continues at coordinate 24,295,608 of NC_049204.1, read as the reverse complement.
GGATGAAGGCAACCTTTGACCTTACCCCCTTTGACCTCCTTTGCTAAAGCTACATTGTTTTTTTTACACGTTTATGTGAACATGTGTTTTTTGGTTTTTGTGTGACCTTCTCCAACTTACACTGAAGGATATGTACAGCTGGAGGAACATTCTCCCTCCTGTTTTTATTTCTTCTTCCCAAAGAGGACCTGGACAGGGCTGACTGAATGTGCCTGTCACGTCTTATAGCTCGCACATCTAGAAGAGAACATTGAACTGTCAGTGCATTGAGCTGCTTGTCTCCTGTTGCCTTGCATTCTTTTCTGTTTTTAAAACTCAGTAAAATGCAGAATACCAAAATAAAATGTCGGTTCAGTTACTATTTGACCATTAGACCGGCTCGAGTGGTTTCATGAAACTTGTTTAGTGGGCCATTTTCCTGAAAGCAGGGTTTCCTAGGGCTTGCAGCACAGCAGGCTGTCATTCTGCATAATCCACTGTAATTTAGCATTTGCTGGCTGTAACTAGTTCAGTTAGATGGGTTGCTTCTCCAGGTAGGATGTAGTAATTACAGTAATCTGTCATTACTGAAGGAATTTCTGAAGGTTTTTCTTCCCCAGCATATGGAGTTTGTCGGTGTGATTTTAGAGTGTACAGTATATTCACTTTGAAGACAAATGTGACTATTTTGTAGTGTATACAAGGCAGTGAACCCAGTCCAAGAAAAATCTTTTTGGTGGTCCTAACACTAATAGGCCAATTGCACAGCCTTGCTGTTATGGTAACAAAGCTCCATTTTCTTTCTTTTTCTTTTTTTGTTGTTGAAGAAATAACGTTTGTCTGTACTGTAATGCAGCTACATTTTTAACACTGTATTAGGATTGCGACTTGCTGCCCTGTTGTGCAAAACGTCCGTATTGCTTCAGAGAGGGACAGGATGATTGTGAAAACAGCGAATAGGGAACTGCAACTCGAGCTTTATTTTGCAGACCATGGGCAAGCTCTTTCCCTATTTATTGCAGTGCAAAAATGATTGTGGAATTGGTCAAAACACATGACAGTTTATTGCAGTGGGTATCGTAGGCTTACGTTCCCTTTAACTGTACAGTGCACTACAGACAGTGCCGGTCATCACTGTCTTTCTACCCAAACATCACTCTCATCAGAATTTATGTCCGCCCCTCTCCTCAACCACCACCGCCCGTTCAATGTGATGATGAGAGTTCTTTGCTATAAGCAAGCCCTATGCAGGAAACAAAGTGAAGTATTGATTATTTTAAACTGTTTAGCTAAAAGGGACTCCCTGTCTGGTGAATGCGAGTCATGTTAGATTAGTGCGAGCTGTTTCATGGATGTGCTTTCTTGTGCTTTCTTATTGTGCCCTTGTACATTTTTGCTAAAGAACTTTACTGTAAGGGAAACGCACTCCCCGTATGTTCCCTGAGGAACTTTCCCCGCCTCTCTCCTCTGTCAGTGCAACGCTTAGCATACATAACGGTTTTGCCAAAGAGAAATGTATTTTTTTAACCGCCGTCAGCCACAGCTCCAATATTCAGATGCACTTTCAAGACTATGACTCATCAGTGTGCACTCACACTTTATCACTGTTTTCCTATAGATACTGTCATTATTATTGTTGTTGTTGTTATTATTATTATTGTTATTACCATCTTTATTTTCATTATGAAGACATATCTCCTTCCACCCTCGCACCTCCTATATGAATCTGTTCCCTGTGTGGTCAACTGGTGTAGTATTCTTATTGCCAGCGGACTAAGTAATCAAGATGCATTCTGGGATTCATTTCAGTGACCAACAGTTATAAGCAATACGCTGATTACCGAGGTGCTGCTTACATGAGCAGAAAGGACACGTCATCCATACCGGCTCAAAATGGTGTCGGTGGCTTTTATGTCCTAACGGGCTGCATGGCCATACAGTTTTAATCTTCCCAATACTTTCTCAGGGTTGTTTTGGATGGCTTTATGGAAAATGATTATCAAAACGCAGGTTTGAGCAAAGGAATCAAACCTGTAGAATTATTATATGCAGAACTCTGCACGCTAATTGTAAGGTTCTGCTTATCTGTACCGTGTGATTGTTATTGTTGCTTTTGTTATTTTTATTTTCCAAGAACAAATGTTTGTGTAAATAATGTGTTTTTGATTTTTGTTTCATGTTCCTTTATTTTCCGGGAAAACAAAAATACATGTACTCTTTTTAAAAAAATATATAAATAATAAATTCTCCTCTGTGTAGCTGAATGAGTTTCCAACTGAAAGTCAGAGTGTAGCTTTGAATTCACCAGGGGGAAAGCAGCCGGCCCTCTGTGTGGCTGTGTGACTGTTCGGCCCATATAAATCTCCTGCAGCCTGGGAGAGCTGAACGCTTTAAATCTGCTCTGCGCTGACAAGTAATCTTTTCCTCATGGCGAGGACTTTGTTATGCTTGTGTCATTTTTTAGAAATGCAACTTCCCAAAAGTTTGTTTTCTTGTCTGAAGGGTTTTGTTCTGGCGATCTCATTTGTCAGAGTCTGCAACCCCGTCACAGGTCAATGCTGAACACCAGTGGACCGGAAATGAAATTGGGAAATTTACCAATAAGATTTTAGTACTTTTTTTTTTTTTTTAAACCTTTTGAGCAGGATTTATGTCCTGCTGGGGCATAGATGTAATATGTTTTTTGTGTTTTAACTTTCCCTAAAGTGTTCCTTGTATTTTATCTAATGGTATCAATGAAAAACATTATTAAATGATCTTTGCCAGTCTGACATTTATATAAAGACGACTTCTGAAGGAAGTAAAGGTTTGAATGGTTTCCCTGAATAAGAACTTTCTAAGTGGCCAATTATGAAGGTTAATTACTAAAGCGTACATTACTGTGCAGTTTAGTGCATTTATGAAAAGTGGTTATGAAACTCGTTTCCATAGAAACACAATTGCGAAAATTGCCAATATTCCTTACATGCTAAACAATGCCATCTGTAAATAACTAAAGAGGACTTATGCAATCCTTGATTGTAGTGTTGTTCTGATTGCCCCCAATACACAGACAGACACACACATTACCTTTTTTTTTGATTCAGTGAGTCTTGCCCTGATTTCCTGACCAGCACTCAAGATCCTGAATGGAGAGCAAAGTTCAGTTTAACCTTCCTGTTCCCCTGTGCTTCCACTTATCTTTGATGCTAAAAATGGAAAGTTTCATTTTAATCTCTGTTCTTTAAAGATGTATGGTCCCTTCCTGATGTAGGGACAGTGTGGGCTGGTGACCAGCAAGATTTGCAAAAGAATTTGAAGGATTGAGTATAAAAGTAGAGATTCCAAAGCATGCAAAAATCAGCCAGCTGGATGAACGCTGGCGAAATGTGAAAATGGCAAAAGAACAAAATGGAAATAGTAAGTACATGCAAACAGGATTTAAGCATTAGCCACCAAAGCTGTGCAAGAGGCAGGGACACTTATCTTCTTAGTTCTCGCTATTACAGGTCTCACTAGGTGTGTGTCACCACACACATACACACACACCCACGCACATACTGTATAAATATATATATATATACTGTATATGTGTGTGTGTGTGGTTGATAAAAATGTGAGATAGAACCCTGTAATTTATCCTGATTTAATTGGCTAAAAAAATGTTCTCTCCCTCCAGTGGAGCTGCTCAGTGGCCAACAATAGAGGATTGTGGTTGTACTGGGCAGCTCCCAGGTGTGAATGTGTACGAGTGTGAAGCAGGGCATTGCTGCAAAAGAGCATCCGTGCTCAGCGAACCTACCCTGGGTAAATAAAGGTTAAATAAAAATAAGTAAATTTTAGGTGCTATAATATAAGTATAGAGGACCAGCCTATTTCATAAAAAATTAAAGCAATTAGCACCACTTTTGAATTCCATGCATCCCATAGTCATCTATATAACTATATAACTCAGCGGTAATCATGCTCCTGCAGCCCAGTTAATGTTAGCCTGCCGAACTCAGTCAACACAATAACTCCCAAGTGTGCACACCACAAGACAGAAGCTGAATCCAGGCTAAACAAATGTTTTAAACTGCCATTTAAAAGAAGTGAAACTGTTTATATCCACCTTTTCTATGAAAAGAAAAAAACATTACCACATATTTAATGTAAATTAAAGGTGTATTTATCTATTGTAAAAATGTAAGTGCTATAATGTACTATTTAAATATGTTAATATACTATACAGTTATGTGAATCTATTTGCGTCTCAGAATTGAGTGTTGGCACACATTGGTAGGTCAGGCTGTTTGTCCAGGGAACTACCTGGTTTTCCAGGGTAGTGCAGCTGACAACATCTTACAGGAACAGGTTGGAGACAGAATCAAATGAAGCTGAAGCCATCGTACTGAAGACAATTGAATAAGGCTGTTATGTTTCATTGTCTTGCATCAAATTACACATGTTTATTATAGGTTCAAAATTCTTTCCCCGGTAATTGGTAACATTTTTACCTTTAGGCATTTAGCACTAATATGTCAGTTACCAGTGATATTGCAAAGCCCAGCAAATTTCCCAATAATGACATCAATCACACTGCCACACTTCACACTGTGTATACTATAGCGCTGCATAAAGTGCATTGGTCTTTAGTGTCTTTTTGGTGTCGTTAGACTATTCAAATTTTATTATGGAATCTATGAATTTGACTAAATGCGCATGCCACAATAGATGTTCTTATAGTTTACTTATCACCCTTCTTCATAATATTTAATTGATAGTTCATTTTCTGGGTTTTAAACAATTTTTTAATTAATATTTTAGAACTTTCTGACAACCTGCCTACTTTACAGTGGCAGTATAGGGCATTTGCGTTTGTTGTATAAAATAAGAAAATACAAAACAAACATTCATTTAATGCTATTTATTCAAATTTATGAACATAAAAATCTGTTTTTATATCGTGCCCATACTTTTTACTACTTAAATGCAATGGTCTCTGGTTGCATAAATCATAGAAAATAGTTCAAACTGAAAAATATTAAACATTCTCCATATGACAAATATCCTTCATTGCACACAATAACTGTCAGGGCCAATCAAAAACATACACTAAAGCTGAAATAATCTAAACTCCATAAAGTGAACTTCCCCCTTTTAGGCTATTAGGGTGTTTTTCAGGTGTTTTGAGGCAATGAAAAAATCTTGTGGCAACTTTGACAAAAGGCATAAAACTTCCCTTTCTTTGAAAAATGTATTTCTTGAAGAATTAACTGTGTCATCGTGTTCGGAGCTTTGAAATACTTGGGGTTTTGCACAAGCATCCCAGCTGGGCTAGATTAGAGGTGGGCGGGCAGCAGTTACCAGGATGTATAGTCATTGTACCGTACATTTCAAGAGCACAATGGAATTCATTATGCAAATAACAGAATCTGTGCAGTTATGAATATCATAAGTGCGACTGTAAGCTGGGCAACTTAAAAATGATGAATTTGGTATGTACTCACAAGCAAAAATAGTTGTCCTTGAAGTGTGAATTCACATTATTTCCTACATTATTTCCTACAACTGCTGTGTTTTACATGCTGTGGGCAATGCCAAGCTCAGGTGTTTATAAACAACCAAACAAATTAAATAAATAGATAAATATAATTAAATGAGACAGATAATTTTACTGTATATGGTGACGGATAATAAGTTAAATTCATTAATCATTCAATTCATTAAAGTACAAATGGGCAGGTTGATAGAACACCTAATTTTATTAAATAAAAATGCTATTTTAGTGTCACATCGACCGTTTATTAATGGTCTGCACATCAATTTCAAGTACATTTCAAGGTGCTAAATCCAGCCATATTTTGTCCCCTCCACCTCATTATTTTAAATCAACTGAGAGGCCTATTGTCATTTTGATTTCTGTGCACAATGGTTGCAGTCAGTTTTCCATCACAGAGCTAAAAAAAAAAATCATAGATGGAGGCGTAAGGAACCACACACTGTTCCTCAAACAGTCACAGAATTTTGAAGCATCCTGTACAGCTGTCTCCAGGTTTTAGTGATTGAAGTAGGAATGTATGTCTAAATGCTGTTGCCGACTGCCTTTAGAGTTTCAAAAGTGTGGCTGAACATCAGTTTTCAAATAGGCTGACACACCAAGAGAAGCCTGTAGAAAAAGATAATCACATGAGCTTAAGTAAGCCATTCAGTGGTACTTTATTCATGGTGGAGTGTGCGCGCTGAGGCTGAAATATGCCTTTGTACCAGGAGAGCTCTGAAACTGTGTCCCAATCGGATGTTTGTGGGTTTAAGCACGGATTACAAGTGTTATAATGGATGGAGAGGAGGTCCATTGGGGTGGTAGCTATGCAGCTACAGTTCTACAAATGCAACTGCATTGGGTGCTCAACTGTTCACACTAAGTACAAAATAAGCTTTCCTTCCAAATTTGTGTCTTTGGTTATTCATGCGCAGAGCGCTGTAGATTGGCCGGTGATGAATGCCTGGAGGCAGAAGGCATCAAAGCTCAGCTCAACACTCAGGAGGTCTGAGCCCTGTCTGTGCAGGTGTGTAGATGACAATGAGAGATAGCTCATCTGGGACGACGCTGTGCGTGTGTGTGCGCTTGTTCATGTGTGTGTGTGTTTTTGTGTGTGGGCTTGTGTGCGCTCGTGTATGTGTGTGTGTGCATGCACGTGTGTGTGCGTGTGCGTGCGCGCGTGTGTGTATGTGCATGTACAAATGCACGCGTGTGCACTCCTGTGCATATTGTTTGCTTGTGTGTACGTATGGGTGTGGATGTGTTAGTGCATATATGTCTGAGTGGGCACGCATATATGTGTGCATGACAGAGATTTGTTTACTTATCTGAAACAGCTGTGACAGCGTTTCATTATTTTTTCAGTAGAGCTTAGATGGATTAGTCGCTTTGCTCCTTGTTGTTACTCTGAATACATTTTTGTTAAAACTGTTGGTCAGCTGAACATGTCTTGTTTGACATGTTTTTGCCAATGACCAGTGCCTCATTTGCAGTAACTTTTTATGAATAGGTTTTAAGGCAATAACTACCTGCTACTCCTTTGATTTTGTCTGTGTATTTATATCAAAGAGAATTATTCAGGAATAATTTGCTTTGCTGTTCAATTAAAAGAGGAATACTTTAAAACAACAGAACAGCACAGCCTTTCTCAGCTACACGGTGGAAATGTAATGTGGGCTGGAGTGAGCGAGAGGTTGCTGCAAAAACGAGTGACTTACAGATATCCGGGGATCAGTAAGCCTGTTGGAGCCTCGCAGAGTAATTCTGATTGTTGCGGAGCGGACGTGTGACTTGAATCTGAGAGAGAACGCCAGCTGCCGCAGAGGAGATTGACTGAGGTGTGCGAATGAGAATTGCAACACTTATGCGGGGGCAGAGAGGAGGATGGGAGTGAATTTTGAGGGCACGTATCCTTTTACCAGAAGGAACGTGTTTACCTCCTCTTGTGCGGGACTATGCCCTGCCTTCCCTGTCCCCATCGAAAGCCCCACCTCCCCCCCCCCGTGTCTCCCCCGTCTTGCTCTGGAATCCCAGGCTGCGTTTAATTGGTGCGTGCTGAGCCAGAACAGGAGTAATCAGATCAGAGCTGGAGCAAGGGCCTCACGTGGAGACGCGGCGTCTACCAGGGATTAAAAAGCGGGGAACTTGATTGAAGGTAGAGTCTATGAGTGAGTGAGAGAGGGAGAGAGAGAGGGTGGGAGGGGGATGGCAGTGAGAAAGAGTGGGAGGAAGAAAGAGCGAGAAAGGGAGGCAGCGCAGTGCTGGAGGGGGGAGAGAGAGAGAGAGGGAGAGAGAGGGAGAGAGCGAGACAGGAAGTGAGCAATAGCAATTGAGACAGAGAGGCAGAGAAAGAGAGAGGGGAAGACAGAGGCCCACAGCAGGAGAGAGGGCAACAGGGTGAAGAAGTGAGAGGGAGGGAGAGGAAGGGAGGGAGGGTCCAGAAAGAGAGAAAAAGCAAGAGGAAAAGAACAGGAACAGGCAAAGAAAGGAAATATGAGAAGGGGGGAATTCTGAGGCGAAGAAGGAGCGGAAGAAAGTTTTTGTGAGAGAGGGAGAGAGAGAGAGAGAGAGGGAGAGGGAGGGAGAGAAAGAGAGAGAGAGAGACGAAGAAAAGAGCAGATGAGAAAACCAGCCCATGCGAATGGCTCAGGCGGGAAGTGGGAGGAAAAAGCTCAATCTTTAAGGAGTTTTCTTCTGGCGACCGGACTGTTTACATCATGTTCGCAGACAGCAGACCGCTGGGGCAGCAGAGAGTTTCTCAGCGCGGTAACGCTCCCCAGCACTGGCTTCAGAACGGGGTCGTGGTCCAGAGGGAGTTGGTACGTAGGGGGCCGAGCGCGCAGGCGGAAGCTAGCCCCTTCCCGCCAGACAGAAGGCGAGAAACGGGGCTTACACCGCCAGAGGGAAAGGGAAATTCCCACGTGAGGGGAAGGATTAACGCTAACTTTGACGAACGGAATCTGCAGAGGAGGCTGCCTCTCACCGAGCAGAAACACGCTACGCAGCCAGAGCCCGTTAGCCAGAGCGGCCCACGGGACTCCAGCTCCGCCGGGCGGAACCAGGCTCCAGAACTACGGCAGAAACACGGCTCGTCTGGGAGGGAGCCCCTCAGAGAATGTGTCTGCTCCAGCCACGGCTACCAAACACGGCCACACCCCTCTGGAAGGAAGTATGTGCCGCCCCCTCCAACTGGGTTCAAAGGTCAAGAAAGCTACGGAGTGCCTGGCTGTGTGGTGGAGAGGCAGTTTTGTGGCTGTGGAAGGGAGAGCTACCACAGGGGTTCTCGTATGTCTGGGCAGGCACATGCAGCAACACGCAATTTCAACAGGCAGCATGGCTCAAATTCCACCTTTATACATGGACAGGAATATAGCAACTATAAGCACGGCCTTAGAGATTTGCCCAGGGCAAAGAATGGACAGGAACAGGGCTGCAATGGGCCCAGCTCTACCCAGGGGCTTATCTTCCCAACTGAAGTTCCTCAAAGAGAGCTGGACTATGGCAGGCAGAGAAGTTTGTGTTGGCCAGGTGGTAATGTGACACACATCCAAAACAAATGCCCCAGCAAAGAACTGGGACAGAAGAGCGATCCGGGCACTGACAGGCCAAAGATAAGCCAGGCGGCGGTACGGGACCAAATACGACGGGTGGTTGTGGACCTGGAGGGGGTTTTAGGGGGCCTGAAGCAGGTTCATCTTGAGATGAAGGAGGTAAGAAAATTTATATACATCTGTTTCGTATGTTGACACAATCCTATATTAAAGAATTCACTAAAAAGAACTCTTCAGTCACGTAAGGGAATCTGAAGGGTCCTGTGCTGCAGCTGTTCTGGAAGATGAAGTTTGCTTCCTGACTCTGCAAAAGTTTACCGTGGTTCTTTAAGTTCCTGAGGCGTAGAAAAGTGCATGGTCTTGACAATATCCAAATAAAACTGTTCCCTAGACATATGAGCCTGCATGCACATAAGATTTTTTTTTCCATTCCAGAGTGTGACTCTCTATGGAACTGCATGAAAGTGAAGTAACAGAGAAGTCATCTGGTGTCATGTGTTCCATTTGCTAAATGTAGGACATACTGAATGTATTGAAAGTGATGGTCAGGGGCACCTTTGACTTGCTTGCTTTGGCAACAGATGATGCTTAGATTGGAGCAGCTGGAAGCATGGTAATACTCTATTTACAGAGAATAATTTCAGTCTCACTTTAACTTGGTAAAACTGTAGTATTGCATTTCACTTCCACAGTATCTGCATCTAATTACATCTGCCTAACCCGTTGAATGGAAAGCTTAGCATTAACGAGGCATTAGAGAGGTGTGAGAGACTTAGAGAGCAGTGTGACTCTGACACTGCAATGTGCACTCACTCCTCAGAGCCATTTCCCACACAGGTGGTCCAACAGATTGAGCTGCTGACCTCCAACATTGACCTTGGAGAAGAGGATCCTAGCAACAGTCTCCCAAGTGACACTCTTTACAGCAGCAGCTCCAGTGGGGTCATGGTGTCCAGTCACGGGGGGGTGGGAAGCCATCAGCTCAAGCAGGTGGACCCTTCGTGCGCCTCCCTCAGAAACACCCCCGCTCATTCGAACCCCCCGGCGCTCAATCCATCCGTCATTGTGGCCAACCAGACAGTGGTGACGGGCCCACGAGGAGACCCCCCTCAGGATCGGACATGTGCGCCTCCCACGATGGGCGTTCCACCAGCAAGCCTACCCAGGGACCCAGGTCAAGAGTCTCAGAGCGGGATGGTTCAATTGCGCCCCGCCCTTCCCAAACCGGCCTTCCGGAGCCAGAACCGGCAAGCAGACCACGGGCCTGGAGGAACTACTTGCCGAAGCAAGAAACCACCGCCGTACCCCCACAATGGGCAGATGGCAAAGACGGGGAAGGGGAGAGATTCCATTAAGGCACCCCCCTACCCTGCGAAACGCAGACTGCTCTCCACCATGGTGTGAGGGGGGCAGTGGACGGCATCCGTGGGCTCTGGAGCAGGCAGCGAGAAGGGCCTTGCCAGCTGGTGGAAGAGCCAGAGAACCCCAAGAAGCAGGCAGCTCACGGTGAGTCCGGCACCGGAGGCCTGGCTGTACTGCCTGTCCTCACCCTGTACTGGTCACATTAGCAGGCAGCAGCTGGCCACCCTTAAATGGCTACACCCATAAAGGTGGCTTGTGCAGACATCGACATTCAAAGACATTTACACAGCCAGCCCAGGAAGTGAAAATGGCCCTTTTTCACGTGATTTTCAGTTAACGTCCTCAGCAGTGCCGGGAAGCTTTGTCAGACATCAGTGTGGGGGGTGGGGACGGTGGCTGGAGATTAATCAGACCCTTCACAGGGCCTCCAGCCATTATCTGATCTCATTTCCACCGCCTGTGTCTTGAGTCTTGACCCCACCACAATCTCCATCTGCTCTCTGTGAATATGAGATGTGGGTGAACGCCTTCAGAGCAGTTTTACGAGACAACGGGCCAGAATAGGAATGTAAACATTTACCAGAAACTGTTCATGACTCACTCCTTTGAGTCATTCAGTAGGGTTGCTCAACTGGCATACATTCTGTGCATACAGTCTTACAGTTAGAACTTAATCCTACTGCTTAACTTTTATCCAACACAAATAAGCTTCCAAGGTTTGTCACAAATATTTAGAAAATACTGTATTTTAAACAACGTGAAATACAAAAAAAACCCTCTAGTGGATTTTTTCTGTTACTACAGCCAAGTTTTCCTCATTTATTCGTGTTCAGCCAGCTCTTAATCTGGTTTTAATCATGGCGGTTTGGAATGTATTCCAATATTGTTTTAAACAAACTCTGCTCCTATTACATCTGTGATGGCCGCATAAACACAGAGAGGTAGACGGTAAGCACGTAGAGTGGTTGCAGATGGCCCATTACAATGACGTATTTGTACTTTGGCAAAAAGGAAACCTGAAAAAGTTGCACGTGAAACCATCTTTGGTGAATTGGAAATATACATTTTAGGATTTTTGCTATGTCTTACCACTCTCCAAAACATACATGTACAGCAATGGAGCTTTTGATCTGGAAATTTCCAAAGCACGAAACAAATCAACGTGTTTAAAACCCTTGCCCTTGAGCTGTTATACCCATCCTATTTTTGTCCTTCTGCAATAGTTCTATCAGAAAAAGAAATATTTATTTTAGATGGCTGTTCAATAATTCACAGCGTCTAGCAGGTGCAGAGGGGTTTTGGGAAAGACGCATGAAAATTGTATACTATGCATTTAATCGCAGTTGAAATCAAAGTCAGATGCAAAAGCAAGGCAATGTGATAATATGAGATGGAGTATCACCAAAACAAACCACTTGAGTGCTTCTCCATCCCTCCTCTTAGAAAATCTCATCATCTTTGAACCATGCCCCAGGGGAGAGGAAAATTAACACATCAAAGCATGCGAGTTATCCTATTCGTTTGAAGCTTTTAATCAAAACTTGACACTCACAATTTAACTTGCAGGAAGTCTGAATCACAAGTCACCCAGTTGTATGACAAAAATGGATTTATTTGGATATCCACTTTCCCAATAAACCAAAATAACAATGAGGGAAAAAAAGTCAGCAAAACAGCTGGGCATCTATCACAAAGCCTGTAGGTGCCAAGTGTATTTTTTGTTTGTTTCCACAGTGACACTAGATGGTGTAGGACAAGTGCACCACAGTCATTGATGACGCTGAAGAATTCTGTACAGAAAGGCTCATATCCGCTGTAGAAAGGTAAGTGTAGGCAGAATGCTACTGCAATCTTTCCTTTGCTGAACAAATTTTACTTACATTTCAGCTATTTTCTGATCACATTTGCATTTATAATGGTAGATCTGTGCAAGAAGGAAAGAAATATTTTTATAAAAGAAACTTTGAGACAAGGAAATACTGTTTTTAAATTCCCAACCCAAAGCATCCACCCTTTCCTCACAGAATTCTGACTGCAATAAATTTCACCTTTTACTCTATAATTCCATAAAAAAGCCCCCTATATATTAATTGATTTAATCTACAAAGTTGAACAGCATCAAGTTCAGGTTTTGACATATTTTCTGTTGTAAGTGAATGCCATTCCTCCTGGGTCATGATTGACAGCAGAGCGAAATAGCCTTGTGCATTCAGCTCCTCTTCGCATTTGCTCTGAAAACAGGCCCGGCTGAACTCAAGAGGTCCCAGCCAATCAGAGCTCATCGTGGCTAGTCTGGCCAATCATGGTCAACTTGGAGAGCTGCGCACGGAACTTTCCATCATTCTGGGTTACTGGAGGAACAAAAGTAAACATGAATGAGTTTAAAAATGAAGGTTTTATATAAAAAGCATCAAAGATCTGATCCTCTACACTTTAAAAATCAAGGAAGCCTGGATGGAACTGGATGGAAACAACGATGAAACAGCTTCACTTGAGCCAAGCCACAGCAATAACGCCTTACCTGTGTGGTCTCCCACTGAGTATTCCTCCTCCTTCAAAGCGACATCACCCAGACCTCCCACAGCCGTCTGAGACTGGAGATGAGAGGGAAGAGAGACAAATGTCAAACAAACGAATGAGGGGGAACAGAAGAAAGGGTGAAACTGAAGCACAGGAAAAATAAGGAGAGTGAAAGCGATGAGTGACAAGGACGAGGAGATGTATCTGTGCCTCTGGGGCCCTCGATCTCTGTTTTAACAGCTCATCAGTTTGTTAATTCTCTTTATACAGGGAACAACGTCAGCAAGAAGAGATTATGAGAGGTGCGACCCAAAGGAACTGTAATTTCATCCTGGCAGTGGAGGCGTTTTAAAGACAGCTCTCTGGGACCAAGGAGTATGACAGATGACCACCTCTGAACAGGAGAATTTTAACCCACTGTTTAAAAAGAAAAGGCTCAGCTTGACTAAACTGTAATCTGTGCACTCTCTGCATTCCAACAGACCACGTATGGTTTCTGAAACTCTACAAAAATGTACATTATATCCAGTGTAGCTTACATCCATTTCAGAAGTTTGGCATGGCTACTCATCCATTAAATTAACCTTTTCTAAAAAAGAATCTCTCAGTGCCTCAATGTCAGTTACTCGCTGCCTATCATTTTGTGCGCTTACCAGAAAAGTACTTTTTTACATGTGTTAAGATGAAGAAGTAAGAGAAAGCCATGTTTCTGAGCATGCCTGGAGACTAATTCACATTCAAGCTAAAGAATATATATGTACAGGATAACAGGACAAGGTCCAGTGGAGCTAGGAGAGGGTAAATCCATCACACGGCTGAAATGTTCAGCCCAGTAAAACCAGAGGAGCTGGCTGGCTACTGTACATCCGCTGGGGCCGCAGAAATGCAGATGCAGAAAGAACATCTGTTCCCTCTCTTATCTGCTAGAGACACGACCCTGTTCAGCTTCCCGTTCAACTTCTGTCACCTTTGGTCATGAATATTGAGATGGCTCACCGTTCCCGGAGCGGGCAGGTAAATTGCACATGCATAATTAAGAACATAAAAATATATAATTAAAGGACAGCTCCATCCATTCAGCCCATCTAGGCTCCCCATTATGTAGTGCCCGACGGCTTCCATTTTACATGGCAGAATAGCCCATACATCATGTAAACAGCAAGGGTGGAAGAAAGATTAAGAGAGTTCGGTTACATGCCATTTCCATCTATGATTGGACTTACATATGCGGTGACATGTTCAATCTTGGCTCCTTTGATTTCAGCCTTAAACTGTGTGAAAAACAGGTAGGATTTCCCTTGGGGCCTAAATAGAGGAACAGACAGGATGTAAGAGCAAGCCCTGTCCAAACACCAAATTCGAAGGGAAGTATAAGCAAGACAGGCTAAAAAGTGCGACAGGAGTTAAATATGCGAGTCGACAAGAAAGATGACTGTGATGAAAACAATCTTACATTGTAAAACAACCATCATTACAACACAGGCACACAGGATCATAGTAATGTAAATTTCTCAGAGTGTTGTGCTTGGATGTGAATGTGTAGAGGACACCAGTTCTTACCTCCACAGAGAGCAGGAGAAATGGCTTTCATCATCACTCAGACCCACACTCATTTGCCATTGCTGTGCAAACATGTAAAAATCAGTCTCTCTATCAAACAGCCATGGTTTGTATCCTTTATACTTTTTTTATTTTTATAGACACACATTTTACCCATGTTGCTACATTTGTAAAAAATGGCTTGTTTTTAAAAGTGTACTGTATCCAAATTGTATCCAAGATCATTTCAGTGGAATCTTGATGATTACCCAATTATCACACAAATAAAAAGTTCAAATACTGCCTGATGCTGTTGTGTAGCTCACCTCATTTGTTCCACCTTGTGATGCATAGGTGAAAGAGCATTCATATTTTTTCTGTGAAAGAAAAACATAGTAGTACTGAGTTCAATTAAATTATTGGGCAAGAAGGGTGGTGCAGTACGCTCAAACCCATAGGATTCTGACAAAGATTCCCGGCTGTAATAATTTACTGTGATCCCATCTCCATCTGTAAAAAACTCTGTGTTCCCCGTCAGGATGAGGTATAAAAAAAGTCACAAAAAACCCCCACAAATGTTTTCCTCATCCTAGTTTCTCCCTATAACTGACTTGCGAGTAACGTGGTAACAACAGCTCCACTTCGCAAGTCAAGCTAACCTGATGTGGAAAACATTCTCAAGCAGCACCTCTGTAGTTGCCTAGCTAGTTTGTTTCTCTCTAAGTAGGGGGCGTCAGTTACCGTATTTTGATATCGTCTAGCCACACCCCCTATCCAATCAAAACATCCTCTGTCAATTTCTCTTCCGTACTGACGTGTCGGCCTCTCCGTGGAAGCTTTCTATTCGTCGGTTTCAGGTTTTCATATACTCTATACAGAAGGTGCAAAATGAATAACCAACATTTTCAATCATGTTAAATTGTGCACCGAATAAAGCAATGTCAATATAAGCTAGTTATCAAGTCTATTTTAAAATGCAACGTCATAAAATCAATTTTGCTTATAGTAGACGTTTTAGATAAACCGCTTGTTCTCTAGTTAGCTAATGAATCATTTTCTCATATTTATAATGTCATTTCATTCATCACCCTTGACTCAGTTGTACAAAATAGCGAGATGGTTAGCAACTCGTCTCGTTAGTCGAATATGAAGCGTTAACTAAAAAAGAGTAAACTTACCATTGTGAATTACCTAATATTTGCAAACGTTAGCAAGCTGGTATTAATTCATAATCAATGATATAAAAACCATCCTTTCTCATTGTACGATAGTTACTCCAGCTCTGCAACTTTACTTCACCGATTAACATTTCCTTGCTAACTTTAAACGGCAATACGCCTAAAATAATTGTATTCACGTTTCCAAGTTGGCTGATGAGCTAATACAGCTAGGCTTGTCGAAATTTTTCGATCACTTACGATTTTCGCAGCGAATGTGTGTACAACTCCCCCTGGCTTTACGTCGAAATCCACCGTTTTGGTTCTTTTTTTGGCAGAGGCGAATGCCAGTGTCAACAAAAATATTAGACAAACTATTAGAGCGGGCGAGGATCTGAAGCCCGTGGCACTGGAGGACGCCATTTTGGACAGTGGCTTTTCACCGTAATTGCGATAGTAGCCGTGCACATAAATGTTTACGAACACATTTGCGCATGCAGAAGTCGACTCTGGCCTGTCCATATCTTTGATTCAAGAGTAAATGCAAGCATTATATCCATTCACAAACTCAGTTTGGGCAGTTGTTTTAATGATTACTATACTCGCCAACTTGTGTTTGGAAGGAACCCAAATAATTATTGCTTCTAATTGTGAGTCAAATTTGACAAACGTTGATTGAACACCCTCAATCTTAACTTTTACCCCTGTTTTACTCAAGAGACTGTCCTATATTGCCTAATGCAATAGTAAGATATCTTATAGTGCTTTAAAATTAAACAATGCTTTAGAAACTGTTTGTTAGCCTTGTCGCAACACTTTTTAAAGCTATCGAACTGAAACACACACGGAAATTATTAACGGCTGTAGTCATTTATTTTATTTATTTATTTTTACCACAAGAGGGTGCTTCAGCTCTGGAAATACAAGCTAATTTACAATTTTATGTTGAATGAGGAGGTTATGAACACGGATCTAAGGTGACACCAGGCTGTCTCGTTTGTGCCGTCACACAAGGT
Organism: Anguilla anguilla; assembly: GCF_013347855.1. NCBI lineage: Eukaryota > Metazoa > Chordata > Actinopteri > Anguilliformes > Anguillidae > Anguilla > Anguilla anguilla. The sequence continues at coordinate 24,278,984 of NC_049204.1, read as the reverse complement.
CGATCTAGACAACATGAGCATCGCAAATCATCTGCAATATTTACAAGTAAGGAATGCAATTTGCATATTTAGTTCTCAACTGTGTAAACAAAAAGCAATTTTCTGCACCCCTTTGTTTTTACCATTTATTGGGTATGTGAGGCTTTAAGTTTTTTGTAAAAAAAGTTTTTTTTTTTGTAATTTATCCTAATTTTTTAACGTAGAAACTAGATGTGGTCAGTTTCTGGTGTTTGCCATTTGTTTTTACTGATGCGGGTTGTGCACATGAAAGTCCTATTAATCACTACTGCCTTCCAAGCATCACCTATGCACCATGACCCTTGACCTTGGTTCTGAAGGGGGATGATGGCTGTTGGAGATAAAGTGATTGCAGCTTAATATACCAATACAAACGTACACTTGCTAACATGGTGTGCCCATGCTTTGGGTACACCATGCACGCAGTTTACAAAAAGACGCTATTTATTTCCGAATAGCACTTTGAGAATTATGACTGTTATTCTAAATTCAGGGCAGTGAAACGTGTCAGGTCACACAAATTTGTGCTTCAGCATTTCATTGTATCGATGCTTGATTTAGATCATTTAAAAAGCAAAAAAAAAAAAAAAGTTTGTCATTTCAATTAATGCATTTGACATTTTAATGTTTCAATTGTTTGTACAGATTGTAATTTTCTGTGCCATGTAACACATGCACTAAAATATATGTTGAAACTCATTAGTGAAATTTAACCATGGGACATACAGTAGTCATTAGATTCTAATAAACTGAAAATAATATCTCATAACTGATTAACACCTCTATTACAACAGAACTGTTATGGTTTCATGACATCATTCACACAGTAAAAGATCATATATTTATGGTATTGTTTCTCTGTCTTATCACAGTATTGTTGTCACATTTTCTTATGTATTGCAATAATCTGCCTCGACTGCACATGGAAATTCGTTTTTAATAATTGCCTGGTGCAACAGATATTTATATTAAATCTGGTCCCTGGAAAATAAATAAAATAACGAAATAAAATGCATTCATTTGTGAAGCATCCGTCACCCTCCATTTTCATATATTTGTTGTAAAATATAAATATTCTGTCCTTGTGGGCGCCAGAGTAGTTTTAAGGATTTCGAAAATGCGATGAGTTTTATGCATAAGTATTCAGTTAAACTACAATATGGAGAGTGCTGAATATTTATACCAGTAGCTTTATCAGTGTGTAAATGTTGCACCCAAAGGTGCCGTTATGTTTTCTCATTATTAACATGCATTTTTTTGAGACTCTGTCAAACACATGGCATTCAGAAAAACTGGTTGACTGCCACTGGTTTGAAAACCAAATGCGGAACAACACCAGTATGTAGGACTGTACTTGTACCAAAACTAACAGGACGGCAGCTGTTTAACAACCCCTTCCCCACCCTATCCGGCTTAACTCTCCACCCTGTCAGACCTCGCTACCCAAAAATAATAAAATAACAGGATCTCACATTGCTAAAAATGAACATGTATTGCCAAGCTGTCATATGGACAACTTGATATTTGCTTTGGATCCATGAGGGAAACATACAAAATGTGTTGGAGTACATACCTCATTTTCAGACAGTCTCCTCATTAAATTATAGTAATGTATAAATGGGCAGCTAGCCACACCTAGCATAGCAGGCTGCTTCTGTTCTGCCCAGGTGTGTACTGTTATTTTTTTGAAGAAGCGGAACTTCCAGTCATTCAGTTGTAAAATCTTAGGGGAACAAAAATAAATTGAGAGTCAAATGAATAATGTGTTGTCCGACTTATGCAGTATACCTCTCTGTTAACCCATTTAGCACACTCACATGAAAAAGAACATGATGTCATATAATATAATATAATGCAGTGGGTAGCACTGTCGCCTCACAGCAAGAAGGTTGTGGGTTCGAATCTCGGCTTGGGGCCTTTCTGTGTGGAGTTTGCATGTTCTCTCTGTGTCCGCGTGGGTTTCCTCTGGGTACTTCGGTTTCCACAGTCAAAAGACATGCAGGTAGGGTAATTGGAGACTCTAAATTGCCCATAGGTGTGAATGGTGTGTGTGCCCTGCGGTAGATTGGCAGCCTGTCCAGGGTGTGTTCCTGCCTCTTGCCCAATGCATGCTGGGATCGGCTCCAGCACCCCCCGCGACCCTGCTCAGGATAAGCGGGTATAGATAATGGATGGATAATATAATATAATATAATATAATATTAATTTGGCAGAGGCTAATTTCAGGGGTGATTATATGTGTGCAGGTGCAGTAGGAACTATAGTAACTACAGAAAAGGACAGCAGTACTTTTAAAATGGTGAACAAAAAATGGTTAGAACTATGCTGTTAGCATAACCAACTGCCCAATCAAGAATCAGACCTTTTGGTCTTAAAAGTGTTGATGTTGAGGCTTGGGGTAAAGGAAGCTAAAATGTAGTCTGAATAGGTAAGTCCTCAGTGTGCATTGGAAGATAACCTATGATAGCCTTGTTCAGTGAGACTGAAATAGAATATATATTCACTAAGATTAAGGTGTGCATATAAATATTGGTGTCTCTGATTGTGTATTCAGCTAAAGCACTTAATTATGTCACTATGATGAGCTTCAGAGTCAACAATCTTATCTTGAGCATATCAGTGCCAGTTAGAGCAGAGAGAGGACAGCATAACTGCCCTTTTGTGCTGCCCTGGGATTGAAGGCTTATTGGCAGGATATTTCCTCTCCCCAGCAAGTCCTCCGGTTGATGGAGCACCTGTAGTTTGCCTGTTCCAGCTGATGTGTGGTCCATCATGTGCTATGACCCTGCAGGCCAGAGGTTGTGCTGCAGAAATGAAAAGAAAGGATTGCTGGCTAGACAAACTTCCAAAGGTTCCAAATGCAGGTCTGTACCTGCCAAAACGGAATAAGATGCTGCAACAATCTTATGTATTTACGATCGAGCATTCCAAGTTGTGGATATAAAGAAAACCAGGGTAAAAATATTTTAGAAAATATGTTATTATAATATAAAATATGTTGTGATTTGTACAATATGTATTTTTATTAAATTTTCTTTTTACAAAATTGTGTGCACAATTTGTTCTTTAACCATCATACTTATGAAGTTTACTGCGGGAGCCTGCTTTGTGGTTTATGGAACATTAGCATTTTAGAAATGGTGCAAAGAATGTTTTTTTCCTATGCTGACAGATAAAAACCACCCAGGGTGGTATTTAGGTGAAAAGCGTGGTTTTGGCCATGCAGTAATATTTGGGGGCTGGCAGTTTATGATGTAACTTGCTGAAGCAAATCTTTTTCAGGCCTGTCCCTCAAACTTGTGAAATTAGATTTTCAGTTTCTCAGCAATGGCTATGTGTTGCCACAAACTGAAATATAATCCTGATGATAGAATTATGTTCTATTTGCGAAATAATGGTAGCTGACTCTCTAAACGATTACACAGATGAATAAATATACAATCTGTTGTAATAAAACTTTTATGCCATGTTATTCACACTTTTTGCACACCATCTGTTAACATGAAGATGTCTAGACATTGGCAATCATGTTTGTTAAGTGGTGTGAATCTTTTTTTTAAAATTTCCTGTCTTTGTTTAATAGTTTTTAAACAAAATTTTGCATCAATGCCGACCTTTCACAATGAAGTTTTTTGGGGGAGTTTTTTGGAAGTTACTTTCAACTACATTCTAAGTTGCTCTGGATAAGACTGTTAAATTAATGTAATGTACAAAGGAATCACCATTTAAACCATTTATAATAATTGACCATATATGTGAGTCTATTCTGTAAGTAGCACATAATATTCAGGGGAAAAATAATACATTTGTGCTCTTTGTACTTTTAGCAGGTATACCTGCTGCTTGTGGAAGTACCCCACACTCCCAGGTCTGCCATATGGACTGTTATGGCTGGAGAACCTAGTTGCTGAACCATCCTCCCATTCCCCTTCCATCTTTACTGAAGGTAATAGGACTCACCTAAGATGAGTACACAGGTTTTTATTGGCAAATCTCAAGGTTAGCAGCTTTCTCTCAGTGACTGTAAATGATTCATGACCTATCAGTGTTGAATTCCCACAGCTTGTTTTATTTCTGTCAGTTTTGCTTGGCTTGTAAGAGCTTTGGTGCTATGGGTAATAGGCATGTCAACAGAAATATCCAATACTGAATGACTTTGTCCAGAGATGCTTTTCACTGCAGTCACCTGTAATGTACAATGTACTTAAAACTAAGTGACGAGGTTTGTCCTGGATTTTGGGGTCTTGTAGTTTTTGGCAGCAGTGATGATCACATTCTGTGTCCCTGCTGGATACTGGATCCGTCTGTCCTTTGCACAGCTGCTCAAACAAAAAGCCTTTTCCTCTTGCCTCTGTGGCATGTTTAAAAGGACAAAAATATCAAAAGGGGCAATGTTCTACCCTAGCTTTCCTTCACAGTACATTCACCAAGTCTAGTGCATTTTCCTGTACTCTGAATATAGTCAGTAAAGATCGTGAAATAGTACCAGGCTCTTAATCAGGGTAAATCTCTGGTAATGTTGCATTTGTATAATTCACAAGATGCCATTTCAAATAAACCATTTAAGGCATGGTCTTGGCTGACATTGTGACTTAAAATGGGTAAATATTGGTCTGGAATTCCTAGACTATCTATCCATTTGTCCATCTACCTGTCCATCTGTCTAAATCAGTGGTTCTTAACCTTGTTGGAGGCACCGAACCCCACCAGTTTCATATGCTCATTCACCGAACCCTACTGCCCACTAACTGCAGACTAGACTGAGGTGTGGACCTCTGCGGCGGAGGCTCCACCGAATCCCTGAGACCGACTCACCGAACCCCTAGGGTTCGACCGAACCCAGGTTAAGAACCACTGGTCTAAATGAATAGGTATCTGTAGAGAATAATTTGCAAACTAGAATAAATGTCTACGTGTGCATTTTCACTTTTTGCACACAACAATGCATATGGTAAAGATAATGTATTCATTCAAGATGAGTGATTTCTTTTTTTTTTTTTTTAAATCCTCACTGTGACAATTGACTGAATGCTCAGACACAGTTTTTCATTTATTTTCATTTATTTATTTTCATTAAATTTCAGTCACTGTTTTTTTGGACATACACAAATAAAACAACCATACTGACTTTACAGAGAACAGTTATTTCATACAAAACAAACTAAATAAAAAAGCTCTAAATAAATTCACCCACTAGGAACAAAACTGTTTTACAGCAAGTATTCAAGTTCATGTGCTTAAGCAGCATGATTCCATTAAATTTTGCGGGGAAAAACCACACAAACATACATACATGCATACATATTGATATTTGGTACATAAAAGGCTAATATTTAAACATGGAAATGGTATTCAGAATGCACATAAAATGACTTTGAGGGATTTATTTGAACTTGGTTCTTTATTGCCAATGGGTGGTTCATTTCAGAATAAAAATACTATCATACATGAATTCCTTCATTAAAACACCTTCAGTACATCAAAAATAACTTAAGAATGAATGTTTTCTGTTTTTGAGGAGTTAATTAAACAGAGTTAAAATATTACATACTTTTAAATTAAAAAGCTATACAATTGAATACATAATCACATATTGGTGCACTCATCTTTTCCTTTCTTACTTTGAATTTCAGTTATGTTTGAAAAGTGCAGAAATATTTATTTGTATGGGAAATATATTTAAGTCTGTATGGTAAAAAAAAATATCCCAAGTTAGTCTCAGTTAGTTTCCATCAAGGTAAAAACTTTGATGGCATAAAGTTCTATTTTTTTGAGCAGAAACTCACTTCTGATGGCCTTATTAGCACATTGGGTAGATTAGATGCTGTGAAAACACAATACAAAACCAAAAGCAAAGTAAATAAAGGAGAATATAGAATATTTCACATGCAGTTTCATAATAACATTTTAATAATGTTATCATTATCATTATTATTATTATTATTATTATTATTATTAATAATAATAATAATACTAATAACAACAATAATAACAATAACAACAATAATAATAATTGTTAATAATAATAATAATAATAATAATAATACTAATAACAATAATAATAACAATAACAACAATAATAATAATTGTTAATAATAATAATAATAATAATAATACTAATAACAATAATAATAACAATAACAACAATAATAATTGTTAATAATAATAATAATAATAATAATATAATAATAATAATACTAATAACAATAATAATAACAACAATAATAATAATTGTTAATAATAATAATAATAATAATAATAATAATAATAATAATAATAATAATAATAATGGGAAAGCATTTCATGCTTGGTGTAATAGTTTGCTTACCCCCTTATCTGGCAGTTCTGCGCTTGGACAAAAGATCCAGTGTATGTGATGTCACACCACACAGCGTTGTTGGAAAAATCAGATTCTTGTACTTGGTAAGTTGGGTTCACTGTAACCTGCAAGTTGAAAACAGAATCCAATCAAATGCAATTGGTCCATTCACTATGCTCCAATGAAATGAAGCGGTCTCATTCTGTATTTGAAAACAGTGCAATAATAGCTAAGCTGGCTGAGTGAAGGATCATGAATTTACATTTAACCATCATAAATAGCTGTGCAAGAGTTCTTTTTACCACTCCCCTGAAAGACAATGTCTCCAACCTCAAAGATTCCCCATCACTGCTCTGGAACACCAAATTCTTGGGCCGTACAGAGGACGGACTCCTACTAGCCTATCCAACATCAGCTAGACAACCAGCCTACTCAAAGATTCTATACACACAAGGAACGTCTGATGTCCTATGGAACCTCCTGTTAAGACGCAAATAGGATTGAAGGAATGCAGGAATTGAGTATCTGGTGAATTTAAAGAATCTATGATCTGCCTTTACTGGGAGGTCTCCCATCCAAATCCAGTCTTACATAATGTAGCTTCAACTGTCAGGCATAGGGAAATAACAGAATGCTAAGGCTGCTAGCCTACCGCAGTGGGACAGTGCTGAATTAACCATTTGAAGAGTAGGTTTTTAGAATATTTTTTCAAAATACTGAGGGTTCTAGAACTCAATTGCTTTCAAATAACAGTACTGATTGTTACATCAGCATTACAATGTTCAGTGAAGAACATTCTAGTCACATGTTTGTGATCTTACACCTTAAAGGGTTAACTAAATCTCGTCATGATGCATTATGAATGCACCTATACTGGACCAAAGCACAAACCCACTGTTCAAACTCCTCTGCTTTAGTTTAACTGTATGTCTAGCAGGTTGTAGATAAACATTGTATACCATAGTATGGGATCTAGGCATCTGATGTTAAATGCTTTACATTTTATATTGTTTAAAATTCTTTCTGTACATAGGTTTGATCTACCTATTTCTGTGTTTTATTTCCAGTCCCCCAAATAAAAAAATAAAAACGTCACACAAATAAATATCTAATGCAGAAGTTATTTAATGTTACCTTGAGGATGTAATTACCAGGAGGCACATCTGTGATGTCAATCCACTGACAGTCAATGTCGGAGTCATAGGTGTCATAGCAACCAGGACCCAATCCCTGCACCATGTGAAGCACAGAAAGGGTGAAGATGCACACTGGCTTTTGAAATGCAGACCACCGTGCATGCCCATTCTGCCCATTCAGTTCAGAGCATTTGGTAAATACAGATTAATTTCAGAAGCTTTCTGAACGCATTCAGCATACCTGTGTGTGTGCTGTGCAGGCATATCGCCTTTGGAATCCTGGATCACAGGTGGTGTCCTCCAAGCAGAAACTTGCTTTGTGTCCCTCAGCGACTTTCCGCCCAGTGGACACATCTAGCAAGTCGTAGGTGCTAAAGGCATCCATGCTGTGGTAATGCCTAAAATTGAATGTCCCGGATTGGGTTAGGTTGGGCACAAGCAGAAATCTGGGGAAAAAAGGTGATCTCTGTGGCAGAGTTTTGCCAATTAAGACTTCCAAAAGTAAGTGCAAGTTATGGACATTTCCCTGGCCAATTTATAAGTGAATGTAACGCTACCAAACAGTAATTATGCTAAATGTGTTTATTTCCCCGGCCATTTCAACTGTTCTTTTTATATTCCTTTTGATTTTATTACAACTGTCTTTGGAGATACGCATTTGGTGTGAACTCACTGATGGCAGCTATGCCATTCCCACTGGTGCCGGGGCTTCAGGGGAAGGAAGTCTGCTGTGCCTTGATTCTTCACCCTCTGGGGGAACCGAAGCAGCATCCTGAAGTCAATGTCTCTGACACTTCGCCTGTACGCTGACCTTGAATACATAAAATGAAGAATCCACGGAGGTTACGTTTTTCAGTTGTGTTGTTTATATATGGCCTATTAGGTTTTCTAGGTACCGAAAAGGAAATTACACAAATATTTATCACATCTACATTTCCGTTAAACATCTGCGACTTATCAAAAGTAGGCTACCCATATATCCGCCATGTCTGTCAGGTTGTAAATAGTAATTAGCTTATACCATCATATCCGCGTCTTTAAAATACCACCAGGTCTGATAGTCTATCACTTAAGTATAAAGAATCACTAAAGTTACCTGGCCAGACAGTTCTCCTCGGCGGCACACCTTAAGGCGTACATCTGCACGCGCTGTATATAAGTAGATGCTTGAATATAATAAGGGTCCGGAATGAGGTCCGGGAGTCCTGCCATAAAAAGAAAACAACACCGTGAGCTATTTTAGGTAAACACTGGCTTATTTCAACATGATGAGCTGAGATTATTTCCTTACCGTTGAGAAAATATCTTGTTCCGTATCCAGACCCTTGCAGACGGCGAGCCCTTGTTCTCCCACGGGGTCGGTAGGCGTTATAGAGAATGGTGTTCCCGTTGTTTATGAAGGGATACCGTGGATCATCTCCAACCATATCACTGGGGTCTGCCGTTTTGCCAGACTCTGGCATAATACTCTCTCTTCCAACATCATTGCTATTTTCAGAAAGCACATGCGGGGATCTAGCATAATTAGAATCATCACCAACAAGTGTCTTGTGATCATTCACTTGAGCTGCGCCGTCACTGGTTTCCAACCGGAGAGGATTAATAGGTTCCCTTGTGCCTTCATCTACGGGATTCTTGCTTTCCGCTGTTGTAGACCCTCCGCGACCATCGAGACCTCGGGGGAACTCAGTGGATATTTCTGGAGAAGCATGAGCCCGTCTTGAAACAGCAAATACATTGTAATTACGAGCATGATTTCCTCCTCCTCTTGGAACTCCGTTGCCAGTAGGATCGCTAATTGTCAACGACGGTGTAGAATTTGCCCCAGAGCGCGCTCCCACGGACGCGCTTCGAGCCCCAGGGGAACCTGCAACCTGTTCTCTATGGGATGACCCAGACAACAGGTTCCTCGCTCCAGAAGTGCGAAAGGCAGCAGGAATGTTGCGCCCAACTTCTGGTCTGTGCACATTGGTTTTCGAGTGATGATTTGTTTGTTGAATATTGCCATGATTTTGGTTTAAATCATGTTTTAGGAATTCGGTTTTCAGATACATTTCTCTGCCTCCGGATGACCTGCCAGTCGATGCAGACAGAGAGTGCCTATTAATTTCTCGTTTGGTGCTCAGATAAAATTGAGTATCCCTTTTTGCCTGTGTCGGCGCTTGATATTCCGTATCGGTGCTCAGTAAGCTATATACCTGGCCGTTATATTCCCATTGAATCCTGTGCTTCCATGGTTTTACAAGCCCTTGGAACTGTGACTGACTAATTACCAGAATAATTAAGCATTTCAGTAGAAATATATGTAAAACAAGAAATCTTGCCATTGCGATTAAATTTATGGTCACTTCTGTGCACGAAAATAAGCGAGTGACACAGACGGGATCTTGGGCACACCGTCTTGCAGTTAGTTGTGCAGTATATCCTCATTACAGTGCAATTGAGAAGCTAGTTTGAAAGGGACAGATGGAGAGCACTGCGCTTACTTTTCATGCGGGTATTTTGGCGCACGCATAGCGAGACTGTGCTACTTCTAAGTAGGATATCGTTTGTCTTAACCATTTCATCACCATATGATGAATTGTATGGCCCGTGCCACGCGCGTAGGTGGCCTTCTCTGATTAAATAAATGTGGTGGACACATTTTCATTTTAGTGCGACCACTTTTGTTATTTGGGTGTTATCGTTGAAAGACATAATGAAATGTATATTAAGCATTTATCTGACAGAGCATTTTGCAAGCTGAACTCGTGATGCCTTCCCTGTAGCCAAAACTGTCTCATTAACAAGGTATTTTTGCCCGCAGAACTGCCACTCACAGATTTCTTTATTTATTTATTTATTTTATTTTTTATTTTTGCTTTATATATTTATTGCAGCCACATGATTCACTGTTTAGAGGAGCAGGCTAATTGCGTTAACAAGCTGATGTACCTAATAAAGTGGTTACTGAACGTATAGCTACAAAAACCAATTTTGCGTGCGTATAGTTTAACCTGTATCGCTTTATAAAATCAGAATACTGAAAACATTAAAATGCCATTATAAATAAAGCTCAGTTGCTTTATTACTAGAAACAACATGACTGTGTACTAAGTCAAGAAGTCTAGACCATTTTGATGTATGCAAACGAATGGGCATTGATTTGTATAGTAATCGTGTAGTCCCAAGAATCTTAAAATTATTAGCTTGTGTTCCACAACTGATGGTCGAGATCTGTTTATTCCAAGACCGCTGCTGTTTTCGTTGGTTATTTTGAATTAAACATACTCGATAAACAGGCAAGATAACATTTCTGGATCCGATTATTTAGTTTTCTTGTGAAAAGTGGAAATTTCCTGCGCCATTAGGTTAGCTCACAGGAAGGTAAGTCAATTTAACAGCACAACTCGTATTTCTCCAATCATCCACACCTACTCCTACATACACTTCTCAGACGTTTCCCTCATGACGCAGTTCCGTTTTATGCATCAAAGTAACACATTTTATTTGCCCCCGCAGTTATTTACTTATTACTCAAAAAGCCTCTCTGTTTCTTAATAGTCTCTATTTTCCTGTCTAAGTTATTGCGTACATTTTGGATATTACACTAAATGGATTGAACGCTTAAAAATTGGTATTTGAAGCAAATTTTTCCTGGCAGATATTTTGACAAATTAAAATAAAAGAGCTCCAGCGCCTGTCGGCAAGTAGGCCAAATGGCTTTTTCATTTATGTTTCACGAATTAATTGCTCGAGTTAAATACACGCCGGATTTGCAAGGGCTTTCATAACAAAATGCGTTTGTCTTCATCCTTTCATATATTTGATCATTTCAAATGTAGACTAATTTGACAGCTGATAAGGCTAGTATAAATTATCTCAAAATAAGTGTTCGTTTTTGTGGCTGCATCCACTAAAAATCAAACTGAATATGCCTACTTACACGTTTATCTTGGGTTAAGGTCCTCCAGGGAACTTTTTGCCCCAAACCAGACTTGGCTTCTTATACCAAAGAGAGGAACTTTACGTTTGAAAAATATTCTCTCTCTCTCTCTCTCTCTCTCTCTCTCTCTCTCTCTCTCTCTCTCTTTTAAAAGATTACTATTCTCGAACAGCTCAAACTGACTGAGTCTCAGTTGTCAAGTAGCGTGAAAGAACTAGACTGTCCACATGGTGGCAGTGTTCTTCTACCAATCTTTTTAAACATAAGGCTTCATCGTCATTCACAGAAATGAATCCTTGGTTGCCGGTCAGGTCTCATGCATGTAATAGTAACTGATGGACTTTGTCCATGCAAACAGTAGCTATACGTTCAGTAACCACTTTATTAGGTACATCAGCTTGTTAACGCAATTAGCCTGCTCCTCTAAACAGTGAATCATGTGGCTGCAATAAATATATAAAGCAAAAATAAAAAATAAAATAAATAAAGAAATCTGTGAGTGGCAGTTCTGCGGGCAAAAATACCTTGTTAATGAGAGAGGTCTGAGGAAAATGGACCGAAAACAGAACAGAAAGGCCGCAAATGCTCCATTACAGTCCATAATAATGTTCACAAAACTCTGAAATTATATAGTTCACTGTAAATTTTTCAGTTCAGTTCAACGAAGAATCTTTCATTTCACCAAAATTGAGACCGCAACATGCGTCTAAACACTCCGTCAATTCACTCTCCGAAAATTCGTTCACTGAACAATGTCAAACACAGAGATAAACAAAAAACTCTGTCTTTCGAGGAAAATGAGCAAAGTATAATTAATACCCAAACGAAAAAAACAAACAGGCATTCAACATTTAATTTCAGTTCAGTCTATCATTTAACCAAAAATAAGTGAAACACAATATGCGGAGACTCTTTGTTAGTTCACAAACCCGAAAGTTTGTTCACTAAACAATTTCAAACACAGAGATTTATTTAAAAAACTCAGTCTTTCAATGAAAAATAATAAAGTGAAATTTATATCAAAACGAAATATCAAACAAGCATTAAAGAGTTATGGGGTGGTCACAGACTATGAGTTTATGTTTGTACGAAAAAAAATGTAGGCCTGTGTCCGACAAGTGGAGAGAATAAAATTGGAGTTTTGAGCTGAGATTAGAAACAATAGATTTAGAAGCATGGTTAAGTTAATGTTTTATTAACATAAATAAAGCACTATATGTTTATGCTGAAGAGGCAGCTTGCCATAAGGTAGGGTTAGTATTAGTGTTAGGGGTTCAGTTAGGGTTAGGGTTAGGGTTACAGCTAAGGTTAGGGTTAGGTTTAGGGTCACAGTTACAGCTAGGGTTAGGGTTAGGGTTTCAACTGGGATTAGGATTAGGGTTAGGGATAGGGCTACAACAAGGGTTATGGTTTGGCTTATGACAATTGTTCGTGTTAGGGTTAGTGTTAGGGTTACAGCTATGGTTAGGGTTAGGGTTACAGCAAGGGTTAGGGTTAGGGTTACGGCTTGGGTTAGGGTTAGGGTCACAGCTAGTGTTAGAGTTAAATTTACAGATACCTTTAGGGATAGGGATAGGAATACAGATAGGGTTAGAGTTAGGGTTAGGATTAGAGCAAGGGTAAGGGTTTCAGATAGGGTTAGGGTTAGGGTTACAGCTAGGGTTAGGGTTAGTGTTAGGGTGACAGCTAGGGTTAGGGTTTAGGCTCCAGCTCGGGTTAGGGTTTAAGCTAGTTTTGAGGTTAGGGTTAGGGTTACAGCTAGGGTTAGGGTTATGGTTCCAGTTAAAGATAGGGTTAAGATTAGGGTTACAGCTCGGGTTAGAATTAGGGTTAGGGGTTGGATAAGGGTTACAGCTAGGTTTAGGATTAGGGTAATAGCTAGGGTTTGGGTCAGGGTTAGTGTTTGGGTTACAGCAAGGGTTAGAGTTAGGGTTACAAATCGTGTTAGGGTTAGGGTTACAGCTTGATTTAGGGTTAGGGTTACGGTTAGGGTTTCATGTAGGGTTTGGGTTGGGGGTACAGCTAGGTTTAGGGTTAGAGTTACAGGTAAGATTATGGTTAAGGTTACAGCTAGGGTTAGGATTAGGCTTACAGCTAGGTTTAGGGTTAGGGTTACAGCAAGGGTGAGGGTTAGGGGTTCTGCTAGGGTTAAAGTTAGGGTTACAGCTAGGGTTAGAGTTAAGTTTACAGCTAGGGTTAGGGTTAGGGTTACAGCAACGGTTTGGATTAGGGTTAGAGCTAAGGTTAGGGATAGGGTTAAGGTAACAGCTTGGGATAGGGTTAGGGTTTATTTTACACCCTGGGTTAGGGTTAGGATTAGAGCTAGTGTTAGGGTTTGGTTTGGGGTTATAGTTCGGCTTAGGGTTTGGGTTAAGGTTACAGCTAGGGTTAAAGATAAGGAAACAGCCAGCGTTAGTGTTAGGGTTACAGGTAGGGTTAGGGTTAGGGTTAAAGTTAGGGATAGGGTTACAGCTTATGTTAAGGTTAGGTTTACGACAAGGGTTAGGGTTGAGGTTAGGGTTTCAGCTAGGGTTAGGGTTATGGTAACAGCTAGGGTTAGGGTTAGGGTTATAGCTAGGATTAGGGTTAGGGTAAGGGTTACAGCTTGGGTTAGGGTTACAGTTAAGGTTAGGGTTACAGCTAGGGATAGGGCTAGGGTTAAGGTTACAGCTAACATTAGGGTTAGGGTTACAGCTAGGGTTAGGGTTAGGGTTAGGATTACAGCTAGGGCTATGGTTAGGATTACAGGTAGGGTTAGGCTTAGGGTTACAACTAAGGTTAGGGTAAATGTTACAGCTAGGGGTAGGGCTAGGGTTAGGGATACAGCTAAGGTTAGGGTTTGGGTTAGGGTTGCAACTAGGGTTAGGTTTTGGGTTAGGGTTAAAGATAAAGTAACAGCTAGGTTTAGTGTTAGGGTTAGCGTTACAGCTAGGGTTAGGATAAGGGTTACGTCTAAAGTTAGGGTTAGGGTTACAGTTATGGTTAGGGTTATGGTTACAGCTAGTGTTAGGGTTAGGGTTAGGGTTACAGCTAGGGTTAGGGTTAGGGTTACAGCTAGGGTTAGGGTTTGAGTAACATCTAGGGTTAGGGTTAGGCTTACAGCTAGGGGTTAGGGTAATGGCTAGGGTTTGGGTCAGGGTTAGTGTTTGGGTTACAGCAAGGGTTAGAGTTAGGGTTACAAATCGTGTTAGGGTTAGGGTTACAGCTTGATTTAGGGTTAGGGTTACGGTTAGGGTTTCATGTAGGGTTTGGGTTGGGGGTACAGCTAGGTTTAGGGTTAGAGTTACAGGTAAGATTATGGTTAAGGTTACAGCTAGGGTTAGGATTAGGCTTACAGCTAGGTTTAGGGTTAGGGTTACAGCAAGGGTGAGGGTTAGGGGTTCTGCTAGGGTTAAAGTTAGGGTTACAGCTAGGGTTAGAGTTAAGTTTACAGCTAGGGTTAGGGTTAGGGTTACAGCAACGGTTTGGGTTAGGGTTAGAGCTAAGGTTAGGGATAGGGTTAAGGTAACAGCTTGGGATAGGGTTAGGGTTTATTTTACACCCTGGGTTAGGGTTAGGATTAGAGCTAGTGTTAGGGTTTGGTTTGGGGTTATAGTTCGGCTTAGGGTTTGGGTTAAGGTTACAGCTAGGGTTAAAGATAAGGAAACAGCCAGCGTTAGTGTTAGGGTTACAGGTAGGGTTAGGGTTAGGGTTAAAGTTAGGGATAGGGTTACAGCTTATGTTAAGGTTAGGTTTACGACAAGGGTTAGGGTTGAGGTTAGGGTTTCAGCTAGGGTTACGGTTATGGTAACAGCTAGGGTTAGGGTTAGGGTTAACGCTAGGATTAGGGTTAGGGTAAGGGTTACAGCTTGGGTTAGGGTTACAGTTAAGGTTAGGGTTACAGCTAGGGATAGGGCTAGGGTTAAGGTTACAGCTAACATTAGGGTTAGGGTTACAGCTAGGGTTAGGGTTAGGGTTAGGATTACAGCTAGGGCTATGGTTAGGATTACAGGTAGGGTTAGGCTTAGGGTTACAACTAAGGTTAGGGTAAATGTTACAGCTAGGGGTAGGGCTAGGGTTAGGGATACAGCTAAGGTTAGGGTTTGGGTTAGGGTTGCAACTAGGGTTAGGTTTTGGGTTAGGGTTAAAGATAAAGTAACAGCTAGGTTTAGTGTTAGGGTTAGCGTTACAGCTAGGGTTAGGATAAGGGTTACGTCTAAAGTTAGGGTTAGGGTTACAGTTATGGTTAGGGTTAGGGTTACAGCTAGTGTTAGGGTTAGGGTTAGGGTTACAGCTAGGGTTAGGGTTTGAGTAACATCTAGGGTTAGGGTTAGGCTTACAGCTAGGGGTTAGGGTTAGGGTTAGGTTTAGAGCTAGGGTTACAGCTAGGGTTAGGATTAGGGTTACCCCTAGGGTTAGGGTTAGGGTTACAGTTAGGGTTAGGGTTACAGATAGGGTTAGAGTTAGGGTTAGGATTACAGTTAGAGGTAGGGATACCACTAGGGTTAGGGTTAGGGTTACAGATAGGGTTAGGATTAGGGTTACTTCTAAATTTAGGGTTAGGGTTACAGCTCAGGTTAGGGTTAGGGAGAGGGCTACAGCTAGGGTTAGGGTTAGAGTTAGGGTTAGGGTTTCAGTTATGGTTAGGGTTAAGGTTACAGCTAACATTAGGGTTAGGGTTACAGCTAGGGTTAGGGTTAGGGTTAGGATTACAGCTAGGGCTATGGTTAGGATTACAGGTAGGGTTAGGCTTAGGGTTACAACTAAGGTTAGGGTAAATGTTACAGCTAGGAGTAGGGCTAGGGTTAGGGATACAGCTAAGGTTAGGGTTTGGGTTAGGGTTGCAACTAGGGTTAGGTTTTGGGTTAGGGTTAAAGCTAAAGTAACAGCTAGGGTTAGGGTTAGGGTTACTGCTAGGTTTAGGGTTAGGGTTAGGGTTACTGCTAGGTTTAGGGTTAGGGTTAGCGTTACAGCTAGGGTTAGGATAAGGGTTACGTCTAAAGTTAGGGTTAGGGTTACAGTTAGGGTTAGGGTTAGGGTTACAGCTAGTGTTAGGGTTAGGGTTAGGGTTACAGCTAAGGTTAGGGTTTGGGTTAGGGTTGCAACTAGGGTTAGGTTTTGGGTTAGGGTTAAAGCTAAAGTAACAGCTAGGGTTAGGGTTAGAGCTAGTGTTAGGGTTAGAGTTAGGGTTACAGCTAGGGTTAGGGTTTGGGTAACATCTAGAGTTAGGGTTAGGGTTAGGGGTACTGCTAGGTTTAGTGTTAGTGGTAGGGTTAATGCTAGGGTTAGGATTAGGGTTACTTCTAAAGTTAGGGTTAGGGTTCCAGCTAAAGTTAGTGTTAGGATTACGGTTAGAGCTATGGTTAGGGATATAGATAGGGCTAGGGTCAGTGTTAGGGTTAGTGCTAAGGTTAGGGTTAGGATTTCTGCTAGGGTTAGGGTTACATCTAGGGTTAGGGTTAGTGTTAGGGTTACAGCTTGTGTTAGGGTTAGGGTTACAGCTACTGTTAGGGTTAGGGATATGTTTAAAGCTAGGGTTATAGCTAGGGTTAAGGTTTATTGTTACATCTAGGGTTAGTGTTAGGGTTACAGCTCTGGTTTGGGTTAGGGTTAGGGTTACAGCAAGGGTAAGAGCTAGCGTTAGGGTTAGGGTTAGAGCTAGGGTTAGTTTTAGGGTTTCAGCTACGTTTAGGGTTAGGGTTACAGCTAACGTTAGCGTTATGGTTAGGGTTACAGCTTGTGTTAGGTTTAGGGTTACAGTTTAAGTTAGGGTTACAGCTTGTGTTAGGGTTCTGGTTACATCTAGTTTTAGGGTTTGGGTTAAAGCTTGGGTTAGGGTTAGGGATAGGGTTGCAGCTAGGGGTAGCGGTTGGATTACAGCTAGGGTTAGAGTTAGGGTTACAGCTAAGGTTAGGGTTAGGGTTACAGCATGGTTTTGGGTTAGCGATACAGCTAGGGTTACAGTTAGGGTCCGGGTTACAGCTTTTGTTATTGTTAAAGTTAGAGCTAGGGTTAGAGTTATAGCTGGGGTTAGGGTTAGGGTTTCAGCTAGGGTTAGGTTTATGGTTCCAGCTAGGGTTAGGGTTAGGGTTCACCAATGACTCTACCAAGTCTAAGGAAGCATCCCCCAACTCTTTATGACAAGCAGTTCAACAGCTGTGAAATATTATACATTGGCAATTTAAATGAATGACCGAATGTTCACCCTCGTGATTTCACAATGCTGTGTCTTCAGCTGCTAGAGTTTATTATGATGTCATGAGGGTCAACCTTCCACCATTCCTTCTCTATGGGGCAAAATTGCCACAAAAAGTCGAATTTTTCAGAAACCATGCACCGAAACTTTCCACAAAGTAATAGCACACCATTCCTGATGAAGCCACTCGATTTGACATATTGCACGTGTATGTGGTGCGAAAACTCTGGGAGGAGTAGCGGTCCAAAAATGGGTGCAATAAAGAAGAATAATGTGTGAGATAATAGTAGTGTGATTGCCTAAGGCAACCACACTAATAATAATGCTCAGTCCGATTACATCGACATATGTGGAACTATCTGGTTAGAGCTCGTCGGCAGAAATTTGTCAACGGCTGAAATCCACATGGATCACACAGGTTCCCGTCAGTTTTTTTGCCAAGAGCTTGAAAGCCAAATACGGCCATGAACTCCTGTCTGTTTTCTATATTTATCCACTGGGAAACTCGTGATTATAAACTGCTATGGGACCGCCCCTTATAGCGACGTATAAAATCAACAGATTTCGTTCGAGTGGTCGGCACAAGACGTTCGACATCGCGCAGAATGATAAATGAAAAGTATAGCCCACTGTAAGTATAAATGCTGCATTGAGAGTTTATTTTATAGTGAACAAGAAACATTTGAAAGAGTAAACAAAACACCATGCCAAAAGTGTTTCCATAAATGGTGAAAGTATATATTACTTCTGACACATATCTTGGTCATGATCAGTAAATAAAACTATAATTTTCTTTCTGGTTAAACCCTCTTGATTGCTTCACAAAATCCTGTTGTTTAATAAAAGAGGCGACATTCAAATTGCTCTGTGTGCTGTGGTAAACGTGGTAAAATACGTTTTTCTGTGCTGCTTTAAAATATATATTTCATTTCACAAATCTAGGTGTCCAACGCCGTTCAGATCTTTGCTTCTTGTGTGATAAAGCGAAGAATCTCTTTACTGGTTCACTAGAAGAAAACCCGCCATGGAATAATAAATGCGTCCCTTTTTACGTTACACCTGAACCCACCTAAACGGCAACATCTAAACAGCCTTACAGTCCAAACCAGAAGTAACATATTTTTTTAATTTTTTATTTTTTTTTACGTTTTTCCAATCTTCTGAAGGTCTTCGTTACATCTGGTCTTCTTTGGGGGAAGTAATAAGACGACAGATGAGACATGAATCACGTACTATCCCAACAATGGACTTAAAGAGTTTTAGAAAACACAATCGCGGCTAACTGCGCAATTCGTACAAGTGAAAGCTTGAGCGAGACGCAAATCATGGATTTACACAAGTGGACGTACAATCAAGAGGAAGAAACTTTTTCGTCTTCGAACCAACTTGGATTTTATGCTTTTTATATACATTTTTGTTTTGAAGGAGCAGTTAAGTAACAGACACCAAAGGTTTCCTTTAACAAATAGTGTGACCCTTAATGCACATGAATTTATTATCTATACATATTTAGCATTAATATTTAACCGTATATTCACAAAGCCTGGCATGGCTCACTTCTTGCTTTCTTGTGTATAGCTGTGCTTTATCGACCAAACATCCAAATCTCAACCTTCGATTGTATTTTGGTTTCGAGATTTTGGATATTTTTATTTATTCATTTTTTTTTTCGGTGGTTACGCAGTTTTATATCTGGGAAACACACGTGCCGTGTCCCCTCGTGCTGAAGCTCTGCTGTAAATTAACTTCTTGTTCGCCCTTGAAGAGGAATGCGTGACCGATTTAATCTAATGTTATGATCACCAATGCCCATAGGTGTCCTAAATAACCCCTGTTTCTAAACCTGATCATTATATCTACATTTTCATTACAGAGATGAAGCACCTTTCTGAATTGCAGAAACGCATTTATGATAAAATGGCTGCAAGTTGATTCAGATACCATATTCACTAGCCTTTAAAATGTACAGTAATAATGGTGCCATCCACTAGGCTATGCAGTCAGTAAATGTATATATATATATATATATATATATATATATATATATATATATATATATAAATCCCCTAATTATTGAACTAGGTGGATAATTTATCAATTTAAAGGCAAAGAAAAATGCTTAGGGACAGATAACAGCTTTAAAAAAAATCAAAGTATAGAATAATTTCTGGAATTATTTTTTTCCTATTTAGTTTTATGATCTTATTGCCTTATGCCTTAGACTGCAGTGAAAATGAAAATATATAGCCAGTATGAGAGAATATGCACACTACATAGTTGTAATTCACAGGACATATGTGACACACTTTCTTTGTAAAGGATTCAGATTCTGTAGGTCATTTATTAGACATGAGCCACCTGCTTGGCGTGCTTGTCCTTTGGGGACTATGGCCTTTGCAATGTTGCTTAAGGCGTGGAAACTGATAAGGTCCTCACTGAAAGGCTACGAAGCCTGTCCTGATGGACCTCTGGGCTTCTGCTAGCCAGCCTTCACCCCCATTTGTCAGATCCAATTACAGCCGAGAGCTCTCAGAATAGTCTTAAACAGTTTGGGATTTTTGCACTGCACCTTGTGGTCATGAGGTAGTGTTAAGCCCGGTCATGTTAGCGTATGGTCATTTAAATATTATAAGGGCAGCATCTCGTTCAAAAAAAAAAAAAAAAAAAAGCACACTTGCAGAGGGGCAAGTGTGGTTTGTAGATGACCACGTGAGATTTCACGCTGTTTTGGAATTAGAAACCTGTTACCAGGTTCACTGCAGGAGTCATTCTGTAACACAATATATGTTACATATAAATTCATATATCATAATACATAATGATCATGAACATAATAATCATAAATTCATCATCATTCCAGACTCAAAACAGGAAGTGGGAAGGAAATCAGTTTTGGAAGATGGACAGCAAATATATAACATATTTAAATGCATATGTGATACCTAACAAATACTGTAATTGCTTAACTTGCTGTTGCATTTTGCTCTCAAATTAGCCATTAGTGGGTTTTGGTTGCATTTGACAGGCTCATAATTTTGTAGTTTTTTTGTAAGTCTCTTTTTCCCAAGAAGATGTGCGTAAACTATGTTGTGGCTTTGTGCCTCACAAAGCCACAAAAATAATTAATTAAGTGTTCTTCCACAGCTTAATTAATTATTCAAGGACACATGCAGCATTGAGTATCGACATTTTAATTACCTTTGAGAAATGACTGTTGACCATATGAGAAGGACCTCCCAGTCAAAGAATATCAAATAAACTGCCAACATCAATTTAAAACACGATAAATACCCATACATGTACCTAGATATTTAGCAGATTGTCTTATGCTCATTCAGGTTTAAATTAAGATTAATTGCATTAGTCATTAGTAGCATTAGCATAATTTCATTAGTTTAGCACTGAAACATGACATTTAGCTTCTTTCCAAATGTGTCTCAATATATAGTGCTCTAGACCTTGAACACATAAGTAAAATGTAACTTAAATGACTGCCATATTTAATGTTGATAGGCAGTCTTATTTAGAGTATTTAGAAATATCCATTTTTACACAGTGGGTTGACTCTGCCCCCAGTACCCAGGATTCACAGAAAGAGAAATGCATTCTGGGGTTTTCTTAAGATTTTAGTTACTACAGAGTTGGTTAAGAAACCACAGATCTTTCCATTGGCCACTTAAAATAAAGGACTCTCCGTTGTGGATTCCTAGTATTAACAGATGAGGCTGTTGTTGACTTATGAGGAATCTGAAATGCAATGTGGAGATTCTAAAAGAATTATGTTGAGGACAGAGACAGAGACAGAGAAGAGCTTAGCCTGACGCCCCAGGTTTTTAGCAGATGGCAAAGCGGACGTATATTTATATATTTCCTAGGCTAAGGTAGACGATACCTGATACGCTGCTCCTTGCCATCTTTTCGTCCAAATTAGGCAAGAAAGGCAGTTTACTTTTTGCGTGGTTGCCTCTCAGTAGTGACGCTATGGAGAGAGCAGCGGAGTGTCTGACATTGAAGCTCTCTCCTCTCCCCTGCTCTGTCCTCAGATGCGATGCACATTGTGACTGGGCGTGAGGCAGCTACTGGCCAGTCAGGAGGGCACGGGCAGCCTGCCACTGAAGCTGAGGATCAGAGAATGTCCATCTTTATAAAGCCTATATTTACTCCCCTGACACTGCAAGAATTTCTGCTAAATATAAACGTGGTCCAACCCACCATCATGGCCACACTACGTCCACTGGCACTCTGGACCTTCGAGCGATGTGACAGAGAGGGAATGTCTTTACAAGAGTAGCCATTATGGACTGTAACTTTATTACATTAGAATGCATTCATAAGTGTGTTAACTGAGGTGGGCTTTGCTATAGGTGGTAGCTAAAGTATTACTTACTGTAAGTGCCAAAATCAAAATGAATACATTAGACCTCAAGCAAGTTGTGCTTCATGGTCATTTGCTTAAACTCATAAAGGAAACTGCATGATAATGCCCAGAATTTGCTTACACCCAGTGCATAAAGACAATATCCTGCCAACTCGCTTCCACTGGTGCAAATTATGGTTTACCTAGAGGCTCATCAAATTTGAGTGACCATTGTTGTTTTTTTCTGTGGCAATATGAAAATATGGATAGTCATAAATAAACTAAAGCAAGCGTCCCACACAGGGATTAAAGGATTAGTGTGTGCTGGACACAGTGTGTTTGGAGGAGTGTTCTAACTGTACTGCTATGATTGGGATGGGGTGTCTCAGTTCTAACTACTCCCTAAATGTTATGTAAATTAACTTTTCAAATGTTTACGCTTACTTACACAGTAGTTGGCAAAGATAATGACACTCTATGTACAAATGTTCCTTTCACATGGTCAATACACATATAAGGTCAAACATTTTATGATGTAGTTTAGTCTAGATAATAATTTACTGTGCAAATGTAAGTTACTATTCAAAAGTATTCATTCTAAAGCTACCCTTAATAACTTTTGCAGTGTTTTGCTCACAATACAGATGGACTATGCAAATTTTCAAGAATATTTCACTCTCACGTTTTCATGTTGAAATTATGGGCAGTAACAAACACAAAATATTTGCTTTTGTTTAAACATTCAAGTAGAAATGTTAAATATAAACACTGCATGGTCACAGTAGAGTATTGTGATGTGTGTCAGCAAGACTGAAGTACACTACTTTTCAAAATGTATGTGGACACCCCTTCTAATTAGTGGTTTCAGCTATTTCAGGCACACCCTTTGCTAACAGGTGCATAAAATCAAGCATACAGTCATTCAATCTCCATTGACAAACATTGGCAGTAGAATGGGTCATACTGAAGAGCTCAGTGACTTTCAACGTTGCTCTGTCATAGGATGCCACCTGTCCAACAAGTCAGTTTATCAAATTTCTGCCCTGCTAGTGCAGTCCCAGTCAACAGTACGTGCTTTTGTTGTGAAGTGTAAACATATACAAGCAATAACAGCTCAGTCACAAAGCGGTCAGCCACACAAGCTCACAAAATGTGACTGGCGAGTGCTGAAGTGTGTAGTGTAAAAATCATCTGTCCTCAGTTGTAGTACTCACTACAGAGTTCCAGACTGCCTCTGGAAACGTCAACACAAGGACTGTTTGTCAAGAGCTTCACAAAATGGGTTTCCATGGCCGAGCAGCCGTACACAAGCCTAAGATCACCATGCGCAATGCCAAGCATCAGCTGGAGTGGTGCAAAGTGATGAATCACGCTTCACTATCTGGCAGCCTAGCAGAAAAATATAGATTTGGCGGAATGAATAGTGCCAACTGTACTGGCCCGAATAGTTTGGTGGAGGAGGAATAGTGGTCTAGGGCTGTTTTTCATGGTTTGGGCTAGGCCCCTTAGTTTCAGTTTAGGGAAATCTTAATGCTGTGACATTCTAGATAATTGTACGCATTGTGCGCTTCCAACTTTGTGGCAACAGTTTGGGGTTGGTCCATTCCTGTTTCAGCATGACAATGCCCATGAGCACAAAGCAAGGTCCATAAAGAAATGGTTTGCTGAGTTCGGTGGGGAAGAATTTGACTGGCCTGCACAGAGCCCTGACTTTTACCCAAACAAACACCTCTGGGATGAATTGGAATGCCAACTACAAGTCTGACCTTATTATGCCCAACATCAGACCCCACCCTCACTAATGCTCTTGTGGCTGAATGGAAACAAATCCTTGCAGCAATGTTCCAAAATCTACTGGAAAGCCTCCTCATAAGAGTGGAGGGTGTTACAGCAGCACAGGGGGGTTCAACTCCATATGAATGCCCACGGCTTTGGAATAAGATGTTCAACTGGTACATATGGGTGTGATGTTCAGGTGTCCACATACTTCTTAAATGTAATGCAGTTTGGGAAAAAATGACTTGGAAAAAAACTGTGCTTGGCAGAAGTTTGCTATCTGCCTGACAGTTGGGATTTTCTTTATGTCACATGCTTTGTGGAGCATGTTGGAGGAGTGCACAGCTAACAGGGTGTTTTTGAGCAGTGTCAGTACAATGGCACCTTCCCCAGATGGGCTAGTTCAAGAAATTGTCACGTACGCACTCCATTCTCACACGGTTGCGCAAGGTTAGTGCAGTAACACGTGGTACTTAAGTGAAAATATGGGCTGACCATGAGGCGTATGGATTTACTAGCTCTAAGGTCAAAGCATTGTTCAGGAAACAGCTTTCTGTCATTATTTCTTATCACTTCAGACCACAATCAGTGGCAATAAACTGCAGCAAGAAAGACAAAAGGAACAGCAGAAAGATTTAGAAGAAGAACAAAAAAGCGTACATGTTTGAATCAAACTATACAGCAAACAGGAGGGGAAGGCATCTAGGAAGGAAATAGACCAGTGGGGTGTACAAATCTGTTCCTAGAGGGCAGCTTTGTGTGCTTCTTCTTGTGCCAACCAGTTATACTGACTGAACAGCAGAAGACTGCACATGAATGCTGACTGAAAAAGGTTCACTCTGGTCTGATATAGGAGTGAACATGCGCTGGTGCCAATCAGCATAGCGCTGATTCACTCTTAAATCTGACCACAATAAAACATTTTCATCAAAGAAACATATGCAGTCTGCAGCTGTAGTTTATGATGTTTTCAACAAAAAAAGGGGGAAAAAGGTCAAATACATTCTTGGGGAAATTTGATAACGAAGAACAGAAGTTCAAGTAGAATCTCAAAACAAGGTTGTTGTGCTCAGCTGCCCTAAAGCTGTAATGATTTAGCCAATGTGTTCAAATGTCACTCTGAGGTTCCACACTGCTCAGCTGCAAACTATTCCCACAAGGAAGAGACAGGGTAATTCCAGTTTCCTGCCAACCAAGACTCAAGTTTCACCTACTAAGATGCTGCAGCACTGTGATTCTGTCATCACATCTGCACAGAATTCCAGTAGGTCCAAGGCACATAAACCCGAATCCTCAGTCAGACATGCACAAATGAATAAGGGATCTTCATGTGCTTGCTCTATCAGTGTGAGAATACTTGTAGGCTATACACACACTATTTTATTCATATTTTATCATTATCATTAATATTAGTAGTAGCAGTAGTAGTACTACAGCTGCTATTACTTCTAATAATAATAGTAACCATTATTTGGCAGAATAAGGAACTACAGTTTACAGTGTAAGATGGAAACAGAAAAGACCATTATTAAAACATTTATAATGAAGTATTTTGTGTGAATATTGAAAGGTCCTCAACATAACACATACACAGGGGATCAGGAAACCCAAACAGATTCATCATTTGTTTCTGTAAGACATTATGAAAAAATCTTACGACTGACGACTGGGGTGTTTTATAACTTTGGAAACTAGATAATTTACACTGTACTTTGCATGCACATCTTTGTTTTCCTGCACTGGAAAATGGAAGACAGGGAAATCCATCCATGTGGTGGAAAAAAATGTAAGTTTCTTATTTATATGGAATCCATGAAAACATTTTAGTTCTTATTTACCTTTCTTTTTAAAAGACTAATTTTAAAAAATAAGGAATCACAATAATAAGAACATTAACATAGCACTGTCATTGACTAAGCACTGTTTTAACCCATTTCAAAATGTCAACCAGATCAATATCAGGAGAGTGCACATTATGGAATGTCAGGAGAGTTCTTTCCTGACATTCCATAATTACTCATTCATTTTCAAGGTCAGTTAAGCTCCTCTTAGAGGATGCCCTCATTCATGGCAGAGGCTGTGGTTAATTGAGGAATCCAGTCAGCTGCCTCATTTCTAGAATAGTATAATAATGTTAAAATAGCACTACGAGTAGAAGTCAGTGCAAGAGTGAAGTTGTTCCTGCTTAACTTTAAGAAATGCACTTTAAAAAGATTACTTTTCAGAGACAGTTACAAAAACAGCACTCTTGAAAGTTAAGAACAGATGACTTGGTGGTTTTACTGAGCCACTTGCACGCATTACATTAGATGGGGTGAAAAGCAGGCCAATACACCAAAACAGCTCCTATAGTAATATGGGAAGTTTGTTGCAAGGGGACTTATGTTTCAGTAATTGGGATATTTGAAAACAGGAACAAGTGTTAAGACTAACTCTGTAGAATGATTCTCCTTGTGATGACAGTTGGAATTTATATAGAAGACACACTGTCATTTAGGCATCCTGTTGGAAATGGGGTATTAACAGGCCCTATTTTTAAATCCTCTGGAAATACTTGCATGTGCTGAGGCTCATGGCCTGCCAGTCCTGAGCTGTGTTTAGTCTGACCCACTCTGAGTAACCAATTGAAG
This sequence comes from Anguilla anguilla, assembly GCF_013347855.1. Lineage (NCBI taxonomy): Eukaryota > Metazoa > Chordata > Actinopteri > Anguilliformes > Anguillidae > Anguilla > Anguilla anguilla. Next base: position 24,252,648 of record NC_049204.1, on the reverse strand, counting down.
CCAAAGAACACAGACCTACTTTTGTAGGTGGGGGGTCTGACATAGGAACTGAGAGATACAGTATAAGGCCTCATATTGTTTGTTTGAAGAAGTCAAAATCAAAAAGATGATCCATTGGAATGGATGCCTGAACTGAGCTGCAGTCTCCAAGATGGAAAATCTCCAAGATAAAAAAAATAATAAAAACATGATTTGTAAGTGAAACCTTACAAGACACAGGCAATCGTGTGTTATTCATAAAGAATATTTTAACAAAAAGTATTGGCTATTTGGTGGTGCACAAATTGAAATATTACATGTGTATGGAAAATATTACACATTTTTTAAACTGCAGACAAAATATTGAGTCACAGCCTTGCTCCAATGGTGAAGTGCTTTATCACCCCCCCCAAACTGATGCATTACATTTCAAGTTTCTACCAGCTTGTGTCTGCAAATGTTTGCATTGCTATAATACAGAAACGTACATGAAGACAAATAAACATCAAGTTTTTCCTACTAAAGATCAATGAGCTATAGGTTTATTAACACTTTGTGGGCCTGTGTGCTTCTGCAGTGTTCCACCCAACATGCAACATTCTCAGCCTCACCTGTAGCTAGCACACTACCGCCGTGTTCAATATCCTAATTTTAAGTTGGCAGGTATGTGCACAGGAGGCTAAATATTCAGTGGGAACCGACATATACTCGTGACGTGTTTCAGCAGCTCGTTAAGGCAGGTTGAAGGTCACCACCAGTGTAAGCTCAAATTTCAGCAAGCATAGCGTGGCCTGTTAGAGTAACCCATTTTATATAAAATACAAATGTAAAGAATTAGGGGTATTTACGTTTGATTACATTGTTGTACAGATGGTATAATTATTATAGTGTGCTTTTCACGTAAAGGTAGCAACTTGACCACATGCCTTATTCTTTTATGAACACAATTAACTTTACTATGAATCTTGAAGCCATGGGCACTTCACCCCTTTAGCTGGACACACCAAACATGTGAGCAAATTGAAAAAATACTTTTAAAAATCTGGACATTCTCAGCCTTTTTTCTGCAATGGCACTTTTTATAATCAAATTCCACAGGCCACCATCCCATCCCAAAACACATCACATGCGTGCGCACAAACAAAATTTTCCACAGAACTGGTAAGATCTTGCACCCAGAGAGCAGGTACCAGGGCTTCCTATACCTATAGGAACTCCAAATACCTAGTTACACAACTTGCTCCCCAGAGTTCTCAGGCGGTTTACACATGCCACAAGCCCTTCGGAGCTCTTATTTGGTATACATTTGCAGCCTTATGAATAGTTCCTGCAATTTTAAACACTGAAGTATTACTTTCAATTAAACATTTATACATTTAATTTTAATGCTTTAAGTACAAGACTCACAATAAAGTATATTAACCAAAACTTGGCCCATGTATGGTTCCATTACAGCAGACTTATATTAAAATACTGATATGAAAGTGTGCCATTTTAGAATTTATATTTGTACTGGGTAGTGCATGTTTGTATTATAAATGTGGCTGTTGAATACCTTATGAACACAACACCAAATAATACAACTTAAGTTAAAAGAAAGACAAGACAAACCATATTCAAGAAGTTTCATTAAATGGAGTCAAGCCCAATTTGGGACAGCACACTTGAAGTTGACACAATAAAACCACAATTTTTCTGAAAACAAAAACAGGGTCTTGCATTACCATAGCACATTATATGTGGAAAATATAGGTGGACAAATTCCACTTAGATTTCACAAATTCCACAAATTCCACAAGTTTAGATTTTGAAACCAAGACAAATGCTGAAAAATAAAATAAAAAAAGCAAAATGCCATCAGTTGTGATAAGTTAATGTTTCTTCAAACTATTTACAAAACATTACCACATTCGGTTAAAAAATACTTTTAAAAAAGAAGAGTATCACCAAGAAAAAAAAAGATACTATTTACAATTCTATACACAGGTCTTCAGGAATGCACAGGCCCTGCTGTAAAAAAAAAAAAAAAAAAAAAAAACCACAAAATAAACAAGTTAGGTATGAACTTGAATGTTATGGCAGTAAAGATGACAAATTAAAAACCATTAAAAACAAGGATTCCTCCTCACCTATAAACGATTCAACAAAGTGTTCTGGATGTCTTCGTAAACCTGGTTGTAGAGGTCATCTTTCGATCTCAAACCATCCAAGTACTCTGAAAATCATCATGCAAGTTTGAACATCAGCAGAATGTTTGACACAAACATCTAAACGTAGTGTTGTCTTCAGGGACAAATATGGCCACTGAGTTTAACAGCAGTGAAAATTCTGCTGATTTATTATTAAAATATTTAAAAGGCACACCAGGATACAAAGATAGTCAAGGTTACAGCTGCATTACTCAGAAGTTATTGCATCTCAAGACATGTAATTGCATGGCAATACCATCCATTAATTCTTTAGGAATGGGCTTAATCCATAAGATGTTATTAACACCGATTCAAATTAAAAACCTTTCAGGATAAAATATTTAAGGACCATGGGAACCCAATAGAAACTGAATGTTGACAAACCCAAAGTTTATTGAAATCACGGCACTGCACTGCAGTTCACTTTCACTCACCAATAGCCAAGCCGGTTCTCTCCATTTCAGCCCTGTGTTTCAAGTACATGGGCCACACATGCCCGTCAAACAGACCAGGGGGGTCAGGAACGGTGTAATTCCTTGTACTGAAAAGAGAATTGCTTGGAATGACAATGCTGCAAAGAACTTGTTCATGGAGTCTTTACAGCAAAAACAGCACACATCAACCTACCTCCTCCTCCTCTTGCACTCCTCATATGGAATGGCTGTGTAGTAGCACTTGTTATACACATCGAGTAACGGCCTGAATGGGGGAGAGGGGGGAAAAGTAGTTCAGAGAATGCTTTTGGCACACACTTCCATGGCAATATTTATTAAAAAAAAAAAAACTAAAAAAAAAAACAGTCCCTAGTGTTTTGTGAAAATGCCAAAATCCTTATCTCCTGCTTCAGGACAAGCAGGGGCCACCATCAATGGGTATACTCAACGAGAGCCTGAACAAGCTACTTTACAGCACTCGCATGTGACAGCACTAGAGCACTTGTATTCCTCGCAACCCACGTCCCAGGAACTTAATCTGAAGATTGTCACCCAAGGCAACAGCTAATGCAGCAAACATTCAACCAGCAAAGCCAGTCAGTATTAATTAGTGATAACCCACATCCCACCCATTCCAGACAGCCAAATTCCACAGGTGCTAAACTACTCTTGACTCAAGGAACATTTAATTTATTAGGACCCCTAATCTGGGACAAGACATGACAAATTTCACACAACGATGTGGATTTAGGGTGAACTGTACAACACCGTTCAGGAAGGTGGCTCACTTGTAGTTGTAGAGGAGGAAGCCCTCCACGATCAGAATGTGGATGTCTTGCTCAGGATCGGACACCTTGGTCTCAGGTGAAACGTTGACGCCGTGGGAGCGGGCGAACTTCACCGGATTCTCTGCCCAGCCCTTGATGGTGCAGACCATGGCCTCCATGTCCAAAGATGTAATCACTGCATCGGAACAGAGAGGAGGGAAAAGGAACAGCAGTCTTTAATGGACAGGAACACTGTTCACTGAAGAAATGTAATCAGCACAGACGATCTGAAGTTAGGAAACAAAGGCACTACTGTTGCACATTATTAAACGAAACAATTTAGAAGAGGGGGGAGAAAGGGAACGTTTCATTTTAAGTTAAAGTAATGTCATATGACTACAGAACATTTAATACAGCATTGGTTGAAAATGCAGTACTGGTTTCCTACAGCGAAACACATTCTTACCATCCCACTGTCTAAAGCCGTCCTCCCCGACTTCTATCTGATCTTGTGGCTGAAATAACAGTGACCAATAAAACAATGCTGCAACCTCAGGGCGATCAGCAGCCTAATAGATCCGATCACACCCTGAACATGGAAAGCAAGCACATACGGAAGCCAGAAAGCATAAAGCAAGCCAGGAGCACTTGGAGGATTCTGGGGTGTATACACACACATCAAAGAAGGATCCAAAACAGTGTAAAGGAACCCACATACAAAGCCTTTAGAAAATGTCCATTAAGAGATGGACACTGCATGAGCAACAGTCATCTTCACAGAATGCTCAAGATTGGGGCACATAACATTAAATGTCCCAATTTAAGAATAAAATTTTTGTGGAGCAATGGAGAAAACAAAATATTATATAAGCCAATCACTTGATTTATGTGTAAAAATCCATCACTTTTGCTGGAAGCTGTCAATGTCATCTATGTTTAACGTGACTAATGCCCATAGGTATGCATGCGTACGCACTTGAGATGCAGCATGCAATGAAGGGGGGAGACAAAAAGAAATACTGCAGATCTACTGCAAAAGCTCTGTGACAAAGTAAAGTCAGTGGTAGTTAGTTTGAAGCACACCAGACATCAAAGTAATATCCATAAACAATTTACTCCCCAGTGCCCCACAGTGCTGTAATAATCTTTTATTTTCATTATTTTAATTAATTTGGAAAGCCATCGAAATGTCACCGCTGGCTGCAAGTAATACAAGTCAAAAGGACAGTATCTCAGTTTTGCCACTAGATGGCCAGACGACCGCCCAAAAACGGATAAAGGGGTTAAAATTGCTGTAGCAATTAGCAACGCCCCCAGACGACAAATTCAATTTTTTATTTTTCGTGGTTTCAATAGGCCTATTGCGGGCTTGCAGCAAGACATTCCCAATAACAATAGCAACAGCCTGAGATTAGCGAAGACGCGTTGTGCGCATGCAGCAGAGCCTAATGAAAACTCAACACAATCCAAAACATTTAAACGGTAAATCAGACGAGTTAGGACAAAGCTTACCTTGAAAAAGTCATCTTGGTGTACCACGCAACAGTTAGGCAATGCTTTGATAAGTCTATTCGTCAAAGTGGTTTTTCCACCATTGGTCACGCTAAATAGGAATTTAAAATAGCAGATTTGAATTAGTACATTATACGACTAAATTACAAGTAGCGGTCCCTAAACTGGCTAGCCAGGGAATTTACCTTGGTCTTCTAAAGAGCTAGCTATCTGGAGTCTAATATTTGCTGGGCGGCTAGTTACTGAAATGGCTGCCATACCAAACGCATATAGAGTCAACAATTACTTGGTTTTCCAGTTATCACATAATAGGACGGTGAGTGCGTTATGCAAGTGATTAACGTTAAAGTATTTCTCGTCGATCGAGATACGTTAGTATAGATCATGTGTGGATAAAGTAACTATACGAGACTGACAATACTGCATTGCAATAATTTAAGTTGCTAGGTCTACGTTATACAGGTTTTGAGAAGTTGAGAAAGACAGGGCTGCCAGATAAACTGACTGACGAGCTGGTTAACAAACTGACCATATTTACTAGCTGGGGCAGTGTTACAGTGTTTCAGCTTATGTTGCGATTTCTCAGTTACAACAACACTGCATAATACTAAAATGTCACCTTAAGTCTTAGTTTCAAATGTAAGTTGGAGATTAATTTAACATAAATGCTGATAAATTTGCTGGATAAACTCATAAAAATATCTTGACATCATGTTTTTCTAGAAATGTATAAAGCAAATGTATCGGTTATATTTGAATCATCTTCAGTTTGTGTGTTAAGTTTGAATGTCCCTCCTTTTTCACTTCGGTGAGACCGCGCAGTTGTTTAAATCTCCCGCTCAAACTCCTCAAAACAAACTAGCCTATGAGCCTGCCCATACTACACGTTGCGTTCCAAAATGTAACAAATTACTGAATTAGCCGGCGAATACGTCCTAAAATAAATTCAACTTGTAAAACGAACTTAATTTTGATATAAAATGGTCACAGTTTGGCAATTATTAGCCATTACATGAATACGAACATTGCTGATCTTACCCTAATGTACTGATAAGGCATGTCAGATAAGTTAGATGAGCCAATTAAAATGCCATCAATAAATATTATCAAATGTTTAAAATATGGCAGACATAAACACCTAGCAAATAATAACATGGTAATGATGTTTGTTAACGAACTGAAAGGGTAGGCTACTTACCCGCCAATGCCTATGATATATTTCATTTAGTCGATTTCTTGATTTTCTTCACAAGAAGTAAAACGTGAATAGAGCAAACACACCCGAATTACTAAAATGATATATAAAACGTTTGGTCAAATATATTTCAAGCTTTCTCTTCTGTACTCCTTTCTTTTCCCTCCAGAGTCCCACTCTCTTTACTATTTCATTGATAAAGAAGCCGTGCCCCTTTTGCTTTATAGCAAACTCGGAACACGTCACGCAGATGCCTGGCCCGCGTGGTCCGACGCACTTTCTTCTCTCCAATGTCTCCGTTCTGCAGTACCCAATCGCTGGCCTCTGAGCACTGGGCGGGTCCAATCAGCGCCGTCGCGGGCGCTGCGGAATTTGCATGGTGGCATAGGTCCCTTTGCACCTGTTATTCCCTGTCTATCTTTGCATGTACAGTCGTGAAAGGCAGACTGTCCACCTGACCATTAACCCAAAAATAGCACAGCGTCTTATAATGAGGAAAATTTTCGGAAGCCTTACAGAAAGTTATCGGCTGAGACTAGGGGCTGCATTTCCCCATATGGAACCACAACACATGAGTAATTGTGCGTAAATACATTTCGCAAGTTCTGCCTTTAGTTAATGACTGTAGTCCACAGATATGCAATGAATGAAAAATGTTATTTCATAATTATATTAGTGAATGTATCACATTGATTGAATGAGTATGGCCAAAAGTTATTTATCAGTGTCTCATTATGTATAGCTTGTGGTTCGATCACTGACAATTAGTCATTAAGAGCAGACAAAAGCACATGAAGGCATGGAATTTCTCACCCCACTATTGTGTCCTTGTATCTTTGTCATGTGCGGGGGAAAGTGGGAATGTGAAACGTGATGTGTTTTCTGCAGACAGAGGGAGATAATGACAAGGATTATGCATACGTGCAAGAGGTCACCACACAAAGTCCAGATAAGGTTTCCTTTATTAGCTGAAGTGTGCTTTGAACATAACACACCCTCCCTTCCAAATAACCCAATGGCAAAAGCTATTCAACAGAGGAGGGACAGGCAATAACTGTGTGTTTGTGTTGATTTACAGCGCGTGACACATTCCATCAGTTCTACAAGCAGTCAGTGTAGGGAAAATCATTTTTATCAGTGCAGCCTAGTACCTACTTTGGTAATGCATCATAGTGTTTCCCTAGGCAAGGTAAGATATGACAAATCAATTTATTAGTGTTGTGCGCATTAATATTAATGTCTTGTTGAAATAAGTGATCATATGTTTTATAGCATTGTGATGTGAAGGTGAAGTAATGAGACCTGTCCCTTTTAGAATCACACAGCCAACTTAGCCAGTGGTGTTTAAAATTAATCTCTCACAATGCAAGGTTTCATGGAAACCAAAAACCATTTATTGATTTGTCCATTTATGTGTGTATGTTTTTAAGATTTTGGCCAATTTAAATAGATCATTTAAATTTATTATTTAAATGATAACAAACCGAGGGTCTCTTGTTTTTATAAACAAATTCATTTACACTTAAATATTTAATAATATATTCAATTTATGAATGTAAAGGGAAATCTTAATCCTTGCAGTGTGCCTATGTCATCCATAATTGATTTGGTATAGAGATATTTGAGATACAGATATTATGGTATAGGGATATGTCTTTCATAATGGAGTTTGTAGTAGATAGCAGGTTCCATTTAAAAACAGTATTCAATTAGTAACACAGTCCAATCAAACTAAAAGATATATGTCCAATGTGGAACCAAAACCTGAATTTACAGAAGAAGGAAGACTTGAGGAAAAGGTTTCCTAAGGCTGGAAAAAAATCAGGTCAAAGAGAACTAAATCACTTAACATGTTCTTTGTCGTGTTCTCTCATTCTCGTTGCAAGGGTTTGCTCGTTATTCTATTCACAGACAGTTCTCTGGCTTTGAAGCTGTTCTTTATTTGGGCCCCTGTGTGTAGCTGCTTGCTGCGTCACACATATCTCTGATGCAACCGTCATGAGTACTGGGACAGTGGGAGTTATCACATGTGACTCCGTGTCAGTCTGCCTGTTTACGACAGAGGACAGGTCTCAGGTACATATGAGTCACCTACTTTACTGTCCTTTAACTCGAGTGAGCGCACGCGCACTTTGACTCTTATTATCTGCGATTTGACCTCTCTCATGCTTACACTTTAAATTGAGATCAAGTTGTTTCATTACATTCTGCTCAGCATATTAGCTGAAAGCAAAGTCATTGAAAAAGGTGAACTGCGCACATGAAACCACTGGAATCAAGAGCCACATTGACTGAGTTATATAGCTGCCATTCTGAACATAAAACACTATGTGCACACATTGCACTGTAACATATTGTAATAAAGAATTGAACATTTTACACTTGCTGTCACAAGTATCGATTTATCCATTATGGGTGGCATGGATATAAGAATCTTCCATAAATGATGATCTGTAACGCCAGAGTGATAGAGCTGTATAGAGGATAGAGGAGATTCAGTATCTGTCAGGTAGCTGCTTCAGTCTGAAGCAATATAAACATTTTAAGGAGGGTACAGTATGTGAAAAAAATACACATACTGTAGAAATGTTGAATGTTTGTTAATTTTGATTTAATAAACACAGCATTACTTCTTGTAGTTTAAACAATATCAGAACTGAGTCATTTACTATATACTGAACTTTGAAACCTGATGTGACACAGACTAAGGTGAGGTCAACAATTCAAGCAGAGAAACTAATTTAGAAGAAACATTTGGATTAAGTTCATTTGAGTATGCAAATTAATTGTTCTGCTTGCACACAATAAACATGTTTAACCATGTATCATTATTTTAAAAGAAAATAATAATAATCTGAGGAACTCAATATTTAAGTTAAATGGTATTGTCATCTGATATTGCTTTGTGATTCAGAAATTAATTTAATGTGAACTATTTCGAATTTACCTCTGAATGCTGATGGCTTCATGAAATAGTTTTGGTACCATAGAGTGTATTGCCGGTGAGACTGACATTTATCAGTTTTACTTGACAGCGATAAAATCTTATGCAATTTCAGTTCTGTTAGAGTATCCATATCAGCTGCTCTGCGGATGTTTGATACAGCATTAAAATTGCTTGAACGGCGACAGTGGTCTCCACAGATCCAGGAATCAGAATGGGTCGTCGGTATACGAACAGCTCTTACAAACCCGTTTTGCTTTTGCACGGAGGCGGTTCCAGCAAGGTCCTTTACAAAAGAGTTTTTTTCCACAGCAGCAGAGTGAGGCGAGTGAACCGCCCACGTTCCATCAACACACATCCTACCGCCGGACTCTCTGCCGTCGTTGCTACTGAAAATCGACGGCACAAAACTGCTTATTGTCGAAGCTCCGTGCAATAAGTAAATAAAGAGTATAGATATAATCAGATTATGTCAGCTTTATATTTAATGCTAAGCACAGATATTTTACAGTAAGTTAGCCAATGTGTATCATTATTTATGCAGTTGGACAAATTTTACCCATTGAGTGTTTCTTGGGTTTAACTCTTTCTTACAAAGGAAAATCATAAACAAGAAATGATAAATAATATAAGACTAGGACAGAACCAAGTAGCATCGCATGGTACAGAAAAACTGCATGCATCTCTGGGCCTTTGTGCTTTCCTCATAAAGTAAACGATTTATAAGCCACAGCTGTGTGACGGATAGTGAAAGTAGTCCTTCCCTAATAATGTGCTTTTATCCACATACCTTTTTTAAATCAGATAACACCAGAAAGTAAGTTCATTCCAACAAAGCAGTCTAGTGTACTATCAATGGCATATCCAAAAATATTGCTGATTAAAACATGTCATGTTTGCCAGAAGGCTTCTAGATTTAATATTTGACAATGTTACACATGATAAAAATGATACAGGACAGAGAGGTATACCAGAGATTTGACAGCACATTTGTCACTGGAATTGGTTGTGATGAAAAATAAAACTGTTAAAAAAATCACTAACAATTATACTATATTCTTACCATTCAATAAGTTATTTGAACAATTAATTTCAAAGTGCAAATCAACATAGCTACTGTACTGTATATACATATAATTGATAAGAAAAATAAAACTCTATTGGTCTCTACTGCTGGTCAGAAGCAAGAAATCTTTACAGTAGAAGACAACAATAAACAAATCAATAGGCAAATTAATGATAAAAACATGCTGCTTTCATGACCAGGAGATGTGACCTTTCCCATCATGGGAACCAATCTGCACCACTTATCAACACAGCTTATCAATAGATGTAAGAAAGTTTGAGTGCCGGCAGCACTTAAATACAATCAAACCTTTACAGAAATCACCATACAGATAAGAGGCTATTCTATTAAACTGTAGTCAAATGCTTAGCAGATGTACTCTGATGCCTTGACTCCAAAACAGTCATTTTCAAAAGAGCACAGACAACGATGTACACTTTTAAACAGAGAAATGACACCGGACAGCATTATGGGGAACAAGCACAAGCAGTTAAATTACTGTACACAGATGCCACCTTTTTAGAGTGCAGATTCCTGGGCAAATCGAAACATCAGCAACCAAAAGGTGTTTGGCTATTTGTCATATAGCAGGGCAGGTTGATCAGAAACATGGCAGAATTAATATTTACAAACAGGGTGATGCTGCCACAGTTACAACTGGATGAATTACAAGTGCTTAGACATTCATGGCAGGGAAACGGGAAAAGACAGCTAGCACTACACACCAGTTGAAAACAGGCTGAGTTTCATGGTGCACAAGGACAGTGGTTCCTTTGGTGGCGGTGGGGGTGGGGGGGTGGGGGGTGGGTGCGGGGGGGGTGGGGGGGTGGGGAGGAGGTTAGCATGATTCCAAGGGCCCTGACTGACAGGGGCTCTCAAAAATAGTACAACATAGGATTTTCTGTGGTGGTGAGGTACAATGTGATATCGTCTCATGGGACCCAGTTCACTGGTGGCACACTTGCTCGACGTTCACAGATTTGTGAGGTGCACATTTAAAAAAAAATTTGAACAGTCCAAGTTTGCACATTTTTGCTTCAGCACAATATTTTTTCATCAGCATCAACTTTCACTGGCAGATTCTGTGCAATCAATTTTATCACTGAAAGTGTACTTCACATGTGAGTCCTTAGTAATGTATTCCATGACCCATTGAAACAGACGGGCCTACATTTTAGGGGTTGGGGGAGCCCACAAGAGCACAGATCCTATCCAAGGATGGGGAAGCATGCCTTCATTGGAATGCTTCATGTTGGAATTTCCAGAGTAATATTAGACCTGGAGTGGAGGACTTAGGCGGGCAATCTAAGCTGAGCATGGAGTGTGTGGGGGTGACTCTCTCATAAGGAAAAGCACTGTTTCTAAAGTCACATATTTCCTTTGTACAGTTGTTTGATTTCCACTCGCTGAATGTGTAAATGCTTTTTTTTCTCACTCCAAACTTCTTCCTGTCACAGAGAAAATAAAGTGTTAAAATGAATTGTTGGCTTCATAATTTATTTGCTGTGTATACTGCACGCCCAAACATTCAAATTTTCTTCTTGCAAAAAAGCCATGATTTTGGTAAAAATTACATTTGCATGTATTTTCAAATGAGAATATTGTAAATCTACACCTCACCAAGTATGCAAACATGCTTTAGAACACAATCCAGGTTTCCCGGTACGTTCATGAAGCAATTTGAATAAACCCATGAATTCTGAAATTTAAGTGCCAAATTATATAATTGCATTTAAGACCGACTGGTGCATTGCTAAAATCCACCCTCTTTGCTCACCTCCTGATTAGAGATGTTATTATAAACTATTAGAACTGGATAAATACCACAACAACAGCACACAATGAGTCCGATATTTGCTCTAAATAGATGCAATTACTTTTTAATATATGCTTCATATTTAAAAAAAAGACCAGGGTCCAGCCATCTAAGTTACTTTCACCTGTGCCACAACTATATATTATACTATATGCGGAGTGGCATATTATGCAATCAGTAGGTCAGCATGCCATGTGATTACAAAACACAGCAATGGCGCTGCTATAATTAAGGTTAATGTGGAGACATTTGATAATGTATTCAAAATATCACTCATCTGGGTTAGATACTAGTGTGAGAACCTAGCAGGTGGGGCTTATGTAATAGTGGAGCTGTATACGTTTAAAAAAATGAGTCGGAACATCTGCTTTGGTACTTGAGCACTCACAATCCTGCAAGGTCAGAGAGGCGTTTCTAAATCAGTGGTTCTCAACCTCGGTCCTGGGGGACCTCTGGTGTATGCTGGTTTTCGTTCTAACCACAATTGCAATCCCAGAATTTTATCATGCCATTTTTTTTCTTAATTAGGTGCTTTTTATGTTTGGTTGAATTATTCACCCTCTTAAGTCACATTATTTAAGAAAATGCTTAGCATGCCATGAAGAATAATTCTTCATTATCTACCATATGGTTAGTTTTTGTAGCCCAGGATCCACACTTTCACCAGTTAGGAACCTATTGATTCACCTCAGTTTTTAATTTGATTCATTAAAAAACCTTCCGGACAGCAGATCCCTAGTAACAGGGTTGGGCAGCCCTGTTGAAATCGTTTTCAGTACACCACACTGTGAATATGAGACTTGTATTCTTTGTGCACAGCTATATAGGATGTAATGTGAGTTAAAAGGGTAAATAATCCCTCTAAACATTATAACACATAATTAAGAAAAGTAACTTGTTAAAATTCTGGGATTGCAAATATGGTTGGAAGGAAAACCAGCACACACAGGGGGTTCACCTTCAGCTGAGCTTGAGAACCACCATTCTAAATGATGGAATGCCATCTAGTGGCAATTAAAATAGTTACACTGATCCATAGATGATGATTTGTACTGTAGGGCAGGGATCTGAAATCCAGGAAGGCCACGATATCTGTTGGCTGTTGGTGTGCATCAGCACTTAAGTGCTCAATTGAAGTCATTGTTTGACTAAAGAGTCCACACACCTTGTTTCCAAGGCCTAAACGGGCTGCTGATTGAAAGGAAACCTCAAAAACATGCAGGCACTGCAGATGCCCAAGATGGGAGCTTGAGACCCCTCATGTAGAGCACAGAGTACAGTATGTTGATGGCTTACCTAATGGGAGGCACAGAGCTTCTAATTCACCTTACAGTCCCTGCTCTTCCACCATAGATGCTGGCCTGTAAACATAAAAATAAACATGTTTAACCATGTATCTTTATTTTAAAATGATTTTAAAAGAAAAGAGTAATAATCTGAATGAAATGATATTATAGACTTGATATTGTTTTGTGATTCAGAAATTAATCTAATGTGGACTATTTAGAATTTACCTCTGAATGCTGATAGCTTCATGAAATAGTTTTAGTGCCACACAGTGTATTGCTGCTGAGATGGACATTTATCAGTTTTACTTGACAGTACTTTACTTCCACCATAGATGCTGGCCTGTAAACATGTCAAATTGTGGTTATTTTTTTATTCACTGTATGTGTGTGTGAAAATGAGTACATCTTCCTCCTGCACAAACACATGAACCCCTATGGCTTTTTGCCATTTTTAATTACCTTTCTGTTTTGGCTGGAGGCTGTGAGTGCGGCTGTGGCAGATACTGCTGCTGTTCCTGTTCCATCCTGTAGAGGGCAGGAGATTGAATGAAAAAATGAGCTTACATTACAGGGCATGCTCACACTGCACATTTCATAAGTTCTATGATGTCACAGCCCACCACACATATCAGAGCTTCATTTCAGGGGACCATTGCATTTTTCTGCTCAACATAAAATGGGGAAAGGATAAGATACTTGCTGTATCCATCAGATGTACCCATCTAATCCTGTATTTAAAACAATATTTCCATATCATGGCATTAAAGAAAGAATGAATTTTTCTGGGGCAAACATGAAATAACAAAGTGATTCATTTTTACCCCAAAGCAAATGTTTTAGGTTAAGGTTAAACGTGATGTAACCGTCCCAGTTTTTCTGACCTTCAGCCGAAAAGCCAGAGTTTCTATTCCAGTTCTTAATTTAGATGAGCACCTCACAGTATAAAATAATACATAGTCTGGTGTTGTGATTTACTTCATGCTTATTGCAGATTGCAGAATGAACTTTGCAGGAGAAGTTCACCATTTAACCAGAATCCTTGTACAACCACAGCTACAATATGCTCTAAATGACCATTTCACAATTATGATTTTGTGAGATTTTTATTCATTTTATCAGTGGCGTGGCAGTGCTTTTTTTTTTACCTTTCTTTTCGAGCCTTATTTCTTTCTTCCTCATATCTAGAATGCCAAATAAATATGAGCAATTTAGGAACTGTAAAACAGAGTCAAGACATATGCTTTAATATGTACAGAGAATAAATGTGATTTTACTTTTGAATGTAATGATTCAGATGAACAGTTATACAGCCATAGAGCCCTAAAATTTCTTGAAGCAAAAATAATCAACTAATGGTACGCATATACTGCACTTACATGCAGAGGTGGGTAACCCGGCTTCAAAGAGTAAAAAGACTGACCATGTATTTGCGCCACCAACATGCACTAAACCAGCTGATTACAATAATTAGTTCTCCTACCTGTCACGGTACGGGTAGAGGGGACCCAAACGCAGAGGGGAAAAAAAAAAAACACGAACTCAAAAGGGAAAATTAACAAAGATTTTACTAACAAAAAGGGCAAACAACCAGGGAACAGACAAGGGCATGAAGGCCAAAACAAACTCAAAAAATATCGTAATAAAACAGAAAACAAGTCGAACTCACAAACACGGGCAGGGCAGAACACGGACAGGGCAGAACACGGGAAGGCAGAGCACAAGGAAAGGTCAAACAAAACAGTCAGGCACAAAATACAAGCAGGTACATACGGTCCGAGGAAACGCAAGTTGGGAACAAACAAGCAGGCAGGTACATGGAAGTCAGGGAACAAACACAACTCGGGAACAAACACAAACAGGTAAAAAAAACGCAGGCAGGTATAAAAGGTCTGAACATTCATCGGCAACAAACACAAGGAACCAGCACCCGAGTCAAGGGAACAGAGAACTTAAATAGACAGGGGTAACAAGACACAGGTGAACTCAAAAAGCAATCAAACCAAAAGGAGGGGATAAGACACAGGTGGGAACAATGATGGGATAACGAGACAATGAAACAATCATACAATTAACAGGGGGGGAGCAGGACACAAAACAGAAGTGCCGCCATCTGGCGGCCCAACAAGGGAAACACAGACAGGAAAACAGGACCATGACACTACCATGGTGAAGAGTTATGCTAATTAGAATCAGCTGGTTTAGTGCATGGTGGTGGAGCAAATACATGGTCAGTCTTTTTACTCTTTGAAGCCGGGTTACCCACCTCTGCTTATATGAAATAATTCTGTTATAATATTTCAATGAGCACTGTCCAGTAAAGGCTAATGAGGGAATTAGTAGCAAAGGCAATTGCTACCCCTGGTGGTAGCCAGTACTTACTGCAGCACACACTCGGGGATCTGAACATGCTCCATTGGGATGATCTGTTCCAGCTCCTCCAGGCTGTGTACGTAGCGGATTTTGTCCATAAATTTCACGCTGTATGAAAAACATAAAAAGGCTCCATTCATATGGGAAACATTGTGGACATAATAGTTAGTACCTGATTACTTGTTTTTGACAGCTCAGAATGCAAAGAGTGACTCATAGCGCCATCGATTAACACCATCAAACATGCTTTTTTTCTCATTTGCAGTACGCTCCCCACTGTTTCACTCCTCAGAAACAGTGTCCGCCAACAGGCTGCGGCAGGGAACGTATTTCATTATTTTGCACCATAATACTCACTGGAGTCGCTGTGATAGAGAGGAGTCTGGTTCACTTAGCGTTCTCACCTGATGAAGGGCCTTGAGATGGCCAGTACAGTGCGGATGAACCAGGAGGGGTGAGTGATAATCAGAGACTTCAGGTTCTTCCTCAGCCTTGCAGAAACAGAAAAGCAAAGTCGTGCAGCACATGAGAAATGGACAGGCTCATTAGAGAAATTAACAACACAGGAAATATCCAAATAGGGGGTTTGCAGGTCACCCTGGAAATACGCAATTAATATGTATTTAGACTTTGCAGAATGTACTATAGAATTAAAGTCAGTCACCCTTTCATACAGATCAGAACTGACAGGCTGAATTATTTGCACAGAGGTCTTATTACAGATTGCCTCCTATTGAATACTTTTAGATATATGTGGAAAAAAAAATGAAATGGTCAATCATGCTGAAACTGGTCATCTTGGTGGGTGTCTATAATGTTCTATACTTACAGTGCAGGTAAAATATACAGATGACATCCTATAATTCAAAATAATGAAAAAACGGATCTTTTTAGAAGTAACATGGATGAGCAAGGCAAACACCTCTGTGGGAGATGAGCGCACATACACATCTTAATTTTCAAAAACGTTTTGACATTTTTTAAAAACTAGGGCTTGCTACCCTAGATGCCCCTCGAATGCCATCGTTTGTCAACGGAAACCATCCAATTTATTATGACAGGGTTTTCATAATCTGTGTGATTCCAGCTTCCATTGCTCATGATGGTCTTTGACAAGTGCAATTACTTTCCATTGATTTCTATAAGGCCTCAGCTGTGTCTGGCAACACTCACATGTCCATCATAATTGCAAATGGCAAATGCATTTACGTCTCTGGTACAGTACGGGGACTAGACATTACACGCCATGCAGTACCTCCTGTCAATCATCTGGTAGCACTTCTTCAGCCAGCTTAGGCCGGGCATCTTCCTGCGTGGCGTAGCTCCATTCATGTAAATGATCATGTAGTCCTCAGCCACCAGCATCTCTAAGCTGCTGACCACGTACCTGAAAAGGTGGAGGGTAAGGGCGTAAAGACAGAGAGGAGAGCGCAGGTAGCAAAATGCCAAGTTATTAAAAATACCACATCAGAACGATTTCATACTTGGAAACCGTGAATACTGCTTAATTGACATGGCGTTTACGTTTAATCTAATAAGGTGTGTGACTGTTCAGTGGGCTGACAATTTGAAGTTGATGTGAAAATCCACACAGAATGCGCACACCTCCAGCTCTTGTGTTTATACATGACATAGTCAAAAATACATTTTTATTATATTCCTGTTTATAAATTAGAACAATGGAAGTATGCACCTTGTGACTTAATAAATGGTTCAAATGTGCAGGGTCTTGGGGGGTCACTGTCACTTACAGAAAGAGATTCTCCATGATGTAGTGGTAGTCTGCGCAGCTGCTGTCGGGAAGGTAGCAGGCTGCAAACACAATGATGGCGTTCAGCCCCTCCCCATAATAACCTAAAGGAAGGACCAAAACAGACACGTGCTGTAAAGGTCACGCAAGCACACCGTGTGACCTTGTGTCCATGTGACCGAGAAGCCGAAGCGGACGGAGCGACTGACCCCCGTGCGTGATGACGCGTAGGTACGGCCTGATGACCTGCATGTCGATGCGATGCTCTTGCTCCCCGATGATGACCGTCCTCCACAGCCGCCCGTTTGCGCCCGCGCCATCCCCGTCCTCCCCTGCCTGCCCTGCCCGGTCACCCGGGGGGGCCTTGGCAGAGGCCACCGGCGTGTCATCTGTGTACAACAGAGATGAAAATTCCAGGGGTCAGAAAGTGAAAGTCGTTTCTTCCACCCGTGAACTCAGCCAGCTGATTTCACTGAATAGTTCTACCTCCTGTGTGCAAAATTTAGCAAATCCTGGTAACTGGAACAAAATACTGGGGCGGACTTTCACTTTCTGAACTGGGATTTTCCATCTCTGGTGCACAACCAACTACCGCAGTTCACCACACTGCCAATCCAACAAGGTCACATTGAGCTTCTGAGCTTCTGAGTTCATATTATGGCTGGTTTGGTGCGACTGCAGGCCTGGCAGAAGTGATGTAAGTGAAATCACATGGGTTCTGAATACATTAGCAGTTCAATGTGGAATCACAACATGACCTCATTTTAATGACTTTCAGTCCTCCACATCTCTTAAGAGGAAAATCTGAAGAAGGGATGATGAGAGAAATCTAAGGCTTACTGTACAGTACATAGGCACATACAGCCTCGACCCTTGTAGTGGTTTGCAGTGTGAGAACTCAACATGTAATGTGCTCCAACCCCATGACACCCATTTCCCTGGGCTGACCTTCCCACTCCAGCTCGTTGCCATTGGTGATGAACTCAAGAGAGTCTGTCTCATCCGGTGTCTCGATGTCGTCCACGTTGATGTCGAGGTCGTCGGGTGTGTCAAGGAAGTCGTCGGACAGCAGAGAGCCCTCGCTGTGGTCCAGAGACAGGTTCATCTCAGGGGCCACTAAGGTGCGTCGCTTCCGATGGCCTGAGCCCCCTCCTCCCAAACCCACATTGAGGGAGGTGGGTGGAGCTATCGTAAGAGCCAGTGTCAGAATGTTAGAAATGTCACCGTGATTGGTTTAGCTTAATTTCACTCATTGTGACTCAAAATAAACCTTACAACTTTCTAATAGGCTAAGGGTAATTTTCTTTCCTGTTCCCCTGGTGATTTAACAGGAATAACGTTGTGTCCGTGCACATGACCGACAGTGAAACATTCCCACGTATACATTTGGTTTTGGTACAAGATGTTCCAATAAAAACAAACCAAAGCAGTCAGCTCATTGAGATTCAGCACACGCTGAGCAGGCGTGTGCATTGCCTCCAGTAGCTCTCGGCAGACCTGACTGCATATGTGCTGTGGTCGTGTGTTTGGACAGCACTCTACTCACACGTCCTATCATCAGTGAGTCCGCAGGAGGTCTCCATGTCACCGTCTTCTGGAAGTGGCCTGCGGCAGAGAACACAAGACTGTGGCAGCAGAATGCACACACAGCCACACACTTCCTCCACAGCAGCTGCATGCTCCTCAAACCACATGCTGTAAAGAAAGCCTACTTGATGCTGCCTTGAGCAATATATGCAGCGATAATTTTGTAGCAGTTATTTTGACCCTGCATCGTAAAATATGCAGCATGCATTATTCATCGTATGACACAATTCGTCACATGATATTTGTCTTGAGTCTTCAGAAATACACTGCCATGACTGGTTCTGAGTTATGTCATCCTGATGATCATGTTATGTAGGCTTAATGGCATATAGTTCAAGTAATTTGTTGCCAAAAAAAGAAAGCTGCAAAGCCAAGATTTAAAAAGTTTCTTGACCCTATAATATCACATCTAATTATTGTTGAAGATTTCAACATTACTCAAAATGAAACCTCAAAATTTCCTCTCAAACAACACTACATGAAGTTGTTCCAGCATGGTAGCACAAACATCATTGGAAGAGAGATAATAACCCCCCCGATAAACCATTGTGTGAATACTAACTACAGCCTACAGAAAATCTGTACAACTAGAAAGAAAGGCGGTAATCAAAGTCCCTCTGGGGGCTTTTAAAATTCTAGTAGCAGCACAGAAAGAAATGAGAAAGGAGTGAACTGGTGACATGTTAATAACCCCTCTGCTGTGTTAAGGCAGAAACAACTGCCACCCTATAGCCATTTTACAGGAAATCATTATTCCAGAGTATCCCTCTGAAGTGAAAGAGAAAAGAGCCAAAAAAAACCCCCAAATGCACAAAACACCTCATTGCACATCTATGGAGAGCTGACATTCGCTCACAGCCTGCTAGACAGGGCAATGAGTATCTGAGTGAAAGTGAAAGACTTTATCACCCCCCTCAAATTGCAGCACTGTGCAGGACTGCGCAGACTGGTTTCCCCAGTATACAGAACTACGCTACCCTGACAAATGATGTCTCTGCATATAACTGTGCAAAATGATTATCCCCCTGCACAGACTAATCACACAGCTGCACGGCTGTGCAGACGGTTATCCCTCTGCACAAAACTGCGCTAAGCAGACGCTTATCCTTCACTACCTCTGTGCAGAACTCCGCAAAGCAGACGCTTATCCTTCACCACCTCTGCGCAGAACTGCGCTAAGCAGATGGTTATCCCTCTGCACCTCTGCACAGAATTACCCTACGCAGAGAGCTTATCCCCTGCACCCCTACACAGAACAGCGCTACGCAGATAAATTGTACCTCTAGACACAAATATACTGCTTGTAGCCCTTATTCCTCTGAGCTTATCATCGAACAGCTGATATTTTCCACACATAATACAGCAGAAAGCAGAGGAACAGAAAAGGTGAAATAAGGCCGTGACGAAGCGAGCAAACGTGTGAAATTTGGAACAGTTTGGACTCACCTGCAGGAGAAGAAGAGGGAATGATTTTATACAGGATTAAGGTTGCTTTTCATCTACAGTCGTTTATCCTAAATTGTCCCTGTGCAGCACCCTTTTAGGAAATTGGAGCTGCGACATTCAGCCTAGCTCACACACACACGCACGCACACACACACAAACCACAGAAGGGACTTGGCCTTATGATGCATCTGCTGCTCCTCTCCTTTCTCTAAGCCTGTCCGGCCTCCATCTTCCTGAGATGATGCTGTGTTGTTGACTGCTGACTGTGGTCACATGACGTAGGGCATTACCATATAAGGGCAGAGCTGCACCTGCTCTTTTCTTAGACTCAGACAGCCTTATTCATCGCTCTCTCTCTCTCTTTCCCTCTCCCCCCTCCTTCATAATGTCCTCTCTTTCAGTATTTCCACTCTCCTTTCTCAATCTTACAGTTGCTCCTATTTAGCATACGGGGGGATGGGTGGTGCAAGGTGGGGATTGGGTGGTGCATAGTAAATAACAGTGGATGCTCGGACTCATGTACAAGTACTTTGCTTCTGAGAGACTATTGACTATAATCAATATAGAAACCTATCCAGTCCAGCACTGATCTGCATAAGCCTGCTTTCTTTCTAAATGCAATGCTATTACTAAAATAGATGTGGTTGGTTGTGAATTTCGCAAGTATGGTGGGAAAAACAATTATATCATGGTAGCAATTCCCATGTTACTGTCCTGGGTAGATGTCAAATATACATCACAGCTCAAGGGCCTACCCTTGATCGTGTTTACTTTTAATTAACAGAGTGTGCTGGTGATGTGACTTTTAAACCTTGCTAAACGACTGCACAAGCTATCAATGGGAAATGACTTTCTTACAATCAGTTTGTCTACATTATATCAACCTTCAAGATTGAGTCTTGTGAGCATAAGGAATTCAAAACACTATGCTAACAATTGTTTCTGAGGTTATTAATTTCTGAATCTACCTTGAATTAAACATATTTCCCTAAATTAGTCCATCATATAATAAACCCAAATATTGGATAGAATATAGCGAGCTCCATAATGTTTGGGACTTAAAAGGTTAAAAGTGCACATTCTCAAATTTTATTAAATGGGATTGTTATACATATTGGTTTCACCACGTAGAAATTGCAACACATATCAGGACACCATAATGTTTGGGACATATTAATGTTATGTAAATGAAAGTAGTTGTGTTTAGTACTTTGTTGCATATCCTTTGCATGTAATGACTGCTTGACTTCCGTGATCTATAAACATCACCAGGTGATGCTCTACCCAGGTCTGTACTGCAGCCATCTTCAGCTCCTGCTTGTTTGGGGGCTATTTGAAATGCATGTTTATTTAGATTCAGATCAGGTGAATGACTTGGCCAAACAAGGATTTTAGTTTTTGGCTTTAAAGAATTCATTTGTTGCTTTAGCAGTATGATTGGGATCATTGTCTTGCTGTAGGATGAAGCACCATCCGATGAGTTTGGAGGCATATGGTTGAACGAGAGCAGATAAGATGCTTGTGTATACTTCAGAATTCATTCTGCACATTTCATTGGTACGACTCTGGTCCTCATTGACAAACAGCAATAACAGACTCCAAAGGCAACCAAAAGCCTAGAATTAAGATGAAATATTGAAAGCTGTCTCATACCTGCTCTAATGAAGCAGTTAAACACAACTGACTAATCAGAAACAAGTGAAAACATTTGTCCCAAACATTATGGTACCTTGAAACGGGGGGACTATGTATAAAAAGTTTTGTAATTTTTACATGGTGAAATAAAAGCTGAAAGTGTGCGCTTTAACCACATGTAAATTGTTTGATTACAAATATATAATCGAGGAGTACAGAGCCAAATCAAGAAAACATGTAGGCCAACACCACAAACCATCTACACAGTTGTGCCACAGCTATGGTACTTCTCTATATTTTATGTAGATCATTTAATCAGGAAAAGTATTACACAAGCCAGCAACCTAAATCATCAGGTCTGGTACTGAAAATATTTTAATATTAATGGTTACAATAGGCCCTGACACTTGCTTCTATCCTCTGATTTTTCACACCTTAACCTCTATGTTGTCATAGCAACCAGTTTTCTCCATACCTGTGAGCCTGAATGTAATTTTTACATGTCCTTTATATATTTTCCATATATGGCTGTTACAGCCACTATTAGCACATTCATCACCAAACATTTTGGTTTGCTCATGATGAATCTCTCCGCTCTCCACTTAGGTAAGTTACTTTGCATAAGAGCTCCTGCCAAGTGACTAATGTAATGTAACATATAAAAACACTGTGCTGCTGTTCATTTTCATAGGCTACTCATATACAACCCATTCTAGAAGGCTTTCCTAGGCCGGTGCAAAGCTGGTCCAGATGGGAACTCGCATCATCCCTCAGGGGTGGATTACAACTTATGTAATGCACTGCTGCTAGGTATTTACTACAAGAAATAATAATGACATCACACCAATGTGCTGGTTCCACGCAATTCACATTCCATCATTTCAAATGTTCACAAAAAAAGGTTTAATAGACTGTTGATTATCTATAAATTATTGTGGTTATTATTATTATCACATGAAAACATTTTTAATGTATGTAACAGTAACTACATTCATAAAACAAATGCTTTCGAGATAAATGTTTGCATATAAAGCGAGGACCAAAAATGTATTTCTCTGAATATTGCCTTTATCAGTGTAAGATGCTTTTCTATGTAACATCTAAATATAAGATGTTATCAGTAACTGTATTAGTAAGAGGAAATGCCAATTAATGCCTTTAAAGGATTCATACTACAGTACACAAGCCACACTCAACAGCTGAAGAATGACGATCCACGAAAATGGTGAGACTTTGTAAATACACAGCTGAAAAGGAAGCCAAAGGGTTCAGGCCATGTATGGATGGATGAAGTTGCAAAGGCAGATGTGGCCAGGGAATTAAAAAGACGTTTTTGCTGGGGCGTGGTGTGAAAGCACATCGCAGAGCATTCTCCCTCTTCCAACATCTAGCGACAAGAATGAGCTTTGCTCTGTTGGAGAGGTGAAGTCCTTACTAAAGTAATCATAAAGTAGAAAAGCGGCAGGCCCAGAGGGCATTACTTCTTGGCTTCTAAAAGAAGATATAGCTCCTGTCATGATTAATCTATATAATCAGTCATTCTCAGAGGGCAAGCTTTCAACCATGCGGAAAAACGCAAATGTAGTGCGCGTACCCAAAGAGCCAGGAGCAAACCAACCAAACCGTTCAGACCAATCTCTCTAACACGTATCATAGCAAAACTTCCAGAAAAGGGTATGCTGAAACAAAACAGCCACCATATCCTTTCAGTCGTAAAAGATCAATTTGCTTACCAGAAGACCTGTTCAACCACAATCACCTTAGTCAATGCATGCCAGTCCTGGCCAAACACATTGGACTCACAAGACAGCACAGTAGCTCGAGTTTTATTGGCAGCCATGACCAAGGCCTTTAATAGAGTCAATTATGCAACACCGATGCTGCACTTTTGTGAGGTCATTTCAGATCCCCAAGACATAGTACAGTGAGTTAGAAGCACTCACCCACGGTGGGAATAGAAACCCAGGCCTCTCACTCCAAAGACAAATGTATTACTAGTAAGCTAGAGGTGAAATCACTAGCTAAGGGCAGCAACATTATTTTGAACCAGAGGGTTGTATCACCAGAGTAACCTGCTATGAGGCCTTCGCTTTATTGCACCTCTGTGCTTACAATCAAACTAACCAAACTACACACGCTACACTCAGTCCCCTTTGAATCCCTCACCATTTGAAACTCCACAGCAACGTTTTTTTAATGATTCCGAATCCGGGTCAGTCCGCACGAACGTAGCCTGCTACGAGGCCTTTGCTTTACTACACCTCACTGTACTTCCTCGCGAACTAGCCAAGCAACACCCACTACAATAGCATGGACTCTCAACTACCTCCTTGGAAGGACTCAAATGGTCTCCTACTAATTTACTTTGTCCTCATCAGAACAGTGCTTGAGTATGGGCATGTTCTACTGCTTGGATGCACCAAAGGGCAGGAAGAGGAGTTGGAATGAGTACAGTGCAGAGCACTTAAGATCATCTCTAACTCGGGCAGTTGGCCTCTCCTCCACCTCCCATCTCTTAAACAATGAAGGGAGGAGGTCACAATTTTTCTACTTAAAGGGATGATCAATCCATCCCACCCATTGCGTGACCTCCTTCCTCAAGCTGGACTAAAAAGCACAGGCAGACCAATAAGGAACAGCTCAGCTCTCTCCATACTCCCTGCCAGGGCCAAGGGTGGTCCTTCTTGTAAACTGCAAACAGATTTCATAATGATAGAGATGAGCCATAAAACCTTGCCTGTTATATAGACACCAGTATAGACTTGAAATGTGAAATTTTGTAAATGACTCAAGACTGAAATACAAATATAACACATTAATGCAGTTAAATTAAGCAGAACGGTACAGATATGAGTTATTTAATCAATTTCATGATAAAATATTGATAATTAACCTTGTGATTTCATACTTTGTGTGCATATTGCTGAAGTGAAAAGTAGTACTGTTGAGGAGGGACCAGTCCATCCCAAATTATAAAAATCTGTGCATCATCAACTGCAGTCACACCATGAACATTAGCAACAGCCTCTATTTGGAGCTGCCCTCATAACCCTAATTCAGGCAAAACCCATCTAATTAAAGCCCATCCTGAGCATCCCCTGAGCTGTACCCAGGAAGCATGCAGGCTCACCTGGGGAAGTCCTCATCCTGCCACTCATCCTTCACTTCCATGTTCTCCATTCGTAAGGTAGCCTCAGTTGTGCCCATCCTCCAGAGAGGAAAGCCGGGGCTGGGGATGCTGCAAGACAGACAGATCTGCTGAGGAGGACCAGAGGTGGGAGCTCAGTGTATTCAAACTCAATGCTTGCAGACACAAGGCTCCTACTTCACTTCCTCCATGTGAAGGAAGTCAGTGGAACACCTCTCTCGGTATGCCAATAGGGTGGATTAAAAAAAAAGAAAGATATATATATATATATACAATGTATGATTCGGTGAAAATCACAGAACTTGTCTGGCCATAACAATCAGTGGAAGGTGGCAGTAACAACAATAGCATACGATTAAAAACAAGACCTGTACCAAGTGCAGGTCGCAAGACTGTCCCATGACAACCATGTGAAATCCACGTGATAGAGGGACTCCTACCCCCCATTCCCTCAAAGTCAATCAGAATGTGAATTTCCTGCTAAATCCTGAGTGAAATTTCAGGAAAAATTAGACGTAATCCTTCTTCATCTCCTCCTAATCCACACAGAAGTGTGTACTTCTGAAGTGTTCAAGCCTTTTCTTTATGTCATCCTGATTTAAGGAGACAGTGTTCCTTTTTGAATAATAGGGTGACCTATTTCAAGGACATTGTATTTATTGTGACTTGAGCTATTATCAGAACACCAAGAGGACATCTCTGTCTCAAATGATGAATCAGTGCTGACTTGAAAAATATATGCTATGTGGACTGACATCTGAAAATTCTATGGTTAGTACCTGAAAAAATAAGAACGATTTGAAAATTAAACTTTACATATGCACATATGTGTGAGCCAATGTGTGTTTTTATGTGCATTGTTGTGTATATGTCCACCAGGTCAAATTTTTCAAATTTGAGAGTGATTTAGATTTGCCTACTGTGACACATCTCGGTTCTCGGACAGTCAGATAGTACAGAAATTCTAAATGCATTGTATATTTTCCACATTGCTTCATGTGAATGCCATCAGCGCACTCAAGCAGAACACCAACAGATCCCAAATGAAAGGCTCTTAGTGGCAAAGGATCCCTGGGTCAGTGGCTGCAGTATTTATGGTAACAGATGTACCAAGGGAAACCACTACCAGACGTATGTAGCTGCAAGACTGGTCTGTTCACGTGATATGAGTAGCTCCGTTTATCTGCGTCTATTTTAATGAATTTATTGATTTTGTTTGAGAATTAATATGTCAAGATCATAGAAAATAAGATGTTATAAACACCGTCATATGTCTGTAGGGCACAGCTGTGCTAATAATGCACCTTGTAATATAATTAATTCAATCCTTTATCATGGTGTTGAAGCAGGACTATGTTGTACTGCCCTTTGACTCATCTGAGACCAATTTAAAACAATCACTTACCAATACAGAGAAACAATGAGGCACTGTAGTGTTGTATATGACAGTATCAGGCCAGACACAAGTTTTTGCCTTACTGTTTTGTCAATGTGCTTTTTAACATTAAAAAGACAGAAAAGCTGTTTTCAGACTTGTATTTAAGTTTATGGATGATAAATAGAAGTGAAACTATACATAATTTGAATCACCATAGCTGGAATATAACATCATGTATATTATTACATCCATGCAAGACATGATTGGAAGCAGATGACATTGGCACTCAAATGTGTTGAGCATGCACCTTTTCTGAAACAAGATTTAAATGCCAGCTTCCAAGTACATGATGGAAGTAGATGCATGGCATTGAGGATTGCAATTGAGCAACAAATCCTACGGCTGATGTATGGAAGTCAACAAAAATGTAATGCCTGGGTTTTCACCAGGGGCAAAATAAACTGACAAAATCAACTATTACTCATATGGTAGATGGGGATTGCTAATACACTTGAACAATAATTGAAGTCGCTGAGTGTTGCAGTACAAGCAAGCTCAATGCAAAATAATACGGGCGAAGTAAACAATGAAAAGCACACACCCCCTCTAAGTACAATGACATGGCACTCAGCAATGCTGTTGGTCTGAATACCAGAAATGGATACCCTGCAGGCATTCATTGCATAAAATACAGTGCCATGACATGCTCTGAAACAAATGAATAGGAAAATTAGCACAGGAAGGCATGGCTGCTAGTTTTACATTTCATTGCTCTGGAAGATGGAAAAAGGCACTCAATCCTGATTAGCAACATTAAATAGAGCATTAAATGTTATCTCATCAATGGAGAATGGCTGCGTATTTGAGATGCATTACACAACCTAAAATAAGTACGTCATCCATACATAGGCACTTGCTCAAATTGATAAGTCTTCCACAGAGTCTCCATGGAAAAGGCAGAAACACAATATGCTGTGACAGCATCTCTTCGATACGAGGAAGAGAATGGCAGTCTGGTCTCTGAGGGAGGCAGTACTCACATTTACGGGACAGATTTGTCCGTTCTCCTCTGTCCGTCGGTCCTTCTTTAACTCCTGCCTTCCCGTCTTCCCCGTGAATCAGCGACGCTTCGGCTCAAGAGAAGAAAATGTTATTGTTTCAATTGAACGGCAATGCATGCCTGGTGTGTTTTTTTCTCTCCTTTTTGTCTTGTGTGAAGTTATTGGCCCCAGTCCTGGTTTCTAGGGGGGGATTGCCAGTGACAGCAGCAGGTGTGTGAAGAGACCAGACAGGGCAGCTTGCTGTCCTCCTGGGCAGGATGAGGTAGAGGCGTACCCCCTTGTTGTTTGGGTGGGAGTGCTAGAGAAAGCTGTTCTCTGCAGTGGGAGCAGCGTTGTGGGGATTTTTCAGTATTCCACTTAGGTCCCTGTGGTCTATGATATCATAACCGTATCTGTTTCTATATTTGTCATTGAATAACCATTTCTGTCTGGACTCTGCCTTTCTACTCTTTTAACTCAGATGTCGTGACCATCAACATGTCAGCTCTTATCCCTGCTAATAAGTCCATCCATCTGCATGGGTAGATGGATTAATACTTTTTAAAAACCCCATTTTCTGTGTTCTCCTCAGCTCCTCCTGTTCACCCTTTCCTCAAAATCGTAAAATTCTTAATTTAGGAGCAATTAAATCCAAATAATTTTTTTCTGTCTCCTTGTGTATTCATATGTTTTCTCCTGTGAATGTCCCCGTCTTTCAGATTTCCTGTCTGTCTATCCGTCATAAGTCATTACAGATGGTTTCTTCATTGCCACTGTTCCCTGGCAACAACATCGCTGGTTCGCCTTTCTCCCAGTCCCTCTCTTGGTCTACATCAATCCCCCCCACAACGTACATGCACGGATACAACCGCACGCACTCCGTCTCACTCTCAAAAACCCCATCCTATCAGATCCCTCCCTCCTCGCTCTCTATCTCTCGCATCCTCCACTCCTGCCTCACTCCTCCCCCATCGCTTTGCCCAGCTGCAGGGTGCTATTGGCGGTGTCAGCCAGCAGTGAGACTTGTAGCCTGCATTTGTGGGGTTCTGAAGCGGAGCAGCAGCATCCTTTCTGCTCCTGCTATTGGCTGATGGATGCATTACGCTCTGCAGTGTGTTTTCACGTTCTATTAATACACTGGGCTTGGGCTGCAAAGCTCCAAGTATTCACGGGGTGGCAGTGTACATCGCCTACACTCCACACTGCAGATTCTGGAGTAGGCTTAGCACCAGCAATTTTCTATACTAATACTATCAGCATTCTACTTTATGCTACAGAAAGACAAGCTGGCAAATTTATGTGTTCTGCTGCAAATTATGAATATTAAATGTTATATTAACTTATATAAGAATGTTATATGGTGTATTTCAGTTTTAGTACTAAAGTTTATTTTGCTAGAGTTCATCTAAATTACATCCACTCGATTAGATATGTATATGTTTTTGTCATGTTGACATTTAAATGAATAATTATTATAAAACACAGGGTAGTATTGTAACGGAGAACTAGCCAGCTTGAAACAAAGTGGAAACTCAACCCTGATCAACCAAGCTGGTTACAGTATATCTTTGATAAGTCCGATTTTATCCCATCTGCACAAAAACGTGTGATAAATATAGCGGAAAACGCTGTAAGAAAAATGACTAAATATTTAACAACGTGCCCTCCTTTTCAGAAGACCAAGCTGTCACATTCAGCGCTCCAGAACTTAAAAAATATAACAAGCGCGCGACCGGGTTATTTCTCAGGCACGTGACCGCAAGAGGACCCAGCTCGCTCTTGCCTGAAGATGCCAAGATGGCGGCGAGCAATTATTATGGATTCACGCATGGTGCCGGTCCGCAGTACAGGTATTGAAACTGATGACAAATTGGAGTAGCATGCATACATCCACGATCAGTAAGGGAGGTCGTTCTTATGCTGTTCCAAGACTTCAAATCGCATTTTCTACATTGTTCTGAGAAGCCGTGAACGGAAAACAGCGTATTACTTGCATACTTGACATATCAAATCCAGTTAGCTAGCTAGCCCAGCAACCGGGGGGTCTGGAAGCTGGTTAGCTAGCTGGTTTAATGTAAAATATTTCAGTGGCTGAGGTATGTTTTCAAAAGTAATAAGCGTCACCCAATTAATAGTCGCCCAAACCAAGCCAATCAGTTATCTAGCTAGCCAACCGGCTAGCTTAGCTTTTATCGCTTGGAAACAGTAAAATGGCGGTGGGGTGCATCCAGCTGTGGGTCAACATCATATTTTATTTTATATGCTTAGGTAGACGTTAACATCGTTGTTTTGGTACTCTGTTAATAAAGAATGCGTGGATACTGACCTACCGGTAGCAATTGTTCAGGATGACTACGTGGACTTCTTTGATAACTAGCAAGATGGGTGCATGGTGTGTGAATAACACACTGGGTAACAGTTTGCCGGAGTTGGCAAATTGTCTGAGTGAGGTGGCAAGCGTTTGGGGAAAAAGCTAGCAGCACGGTTTGAACAAACCGATTATTTAGGTAGCTAGCAAAGTTAACTCCAATGGACGAAATGTTTACCATCTTCAGTTGATAGGCTGTCTGTAGTAACGTTAACCCACCCGAACATGACAATTACGTCATGTGGCGTACTGGCCAGTGACAGATCTAAAACTTGGCTAAAGGCAAAGATTATAGATGGGATCTTCCTCTCTGCTGAAGAGCAACATGGCCATGCTAATGGCATACTCAAGTTGATTAGCATTTACCACTGGGTAACTGTCTCAGTGATGCATTTCAGTATATCCTGCATTCTTTGCACGTGTTTAACCTATTTATGATTTATTGATAATAGTTTGCGGGTCAATACAATACAAGCTTCAGTGCAGAGGTCATGTCATCGCAACATGTCACTTGTATTGGCAGCCCGCGGTAGATTGCGGCAAACATCAAGTTGTTTTGAATGACAATATGCAAGCCTGTTTTTTTAAACGATCAAGGTGGTGGAATTTTGTATTTTGAGAGTCTGAATCTTTATCCACTGTGTACCTTGATAGTGGTACGTTCTCTTAAATGGCAAACTAACTGATTTTACCGAGCTGCCAAGATGCAAATTGCTCATATAACTGAAGGCAGGCTCTTGCTGTTGTGGAATTTATTTGGAGACTCCTCTTTGTGTTTCAAACACATTTGCATTCCAATTGAAAAAGTTCATGAGCACTCAGTACTTTTATAGTGATGGAGTAAAGTATAGGGATTATAACTTGAAAAATGCAAATTGGTTGTGGTTTCACACAGTGTTGTGTATATATTTGAATAAGGTAAGGCAGGGCTTTAATAGCAGGGCTATTCTTTGTGACATAAAATTCACTTGACTTCTCAAATGTTCATTTAGTTCTCTAAAAAGAAATGCCATATGGATGACACAGCTACATCTGGGTATCATACGCCTCATATGATATTCTAAATTATGATGGCAATAATTAGGCTGTAGAAACATCCATAAAGTACAATTTTTTATTTTACTCATCCTTTGATAGGCTGTATTATAAACAATATTGTGTAAATGCAGAAAAATCTGAGATCTCCAAGTGGTGGTTTTTGAGGTAGTTTATTTTCTGTTAAGGTGGGGAGTGCAGAAATGCAAGCAACAAAGTATGCATTAAATTTAAGAAAAGACATCCCAAACCGAAGAATATATTTTCCCATTTTCCTTTTTTAACGGACTTTAGCTCAAAACCAGTGATCCCATTCTGAACTAATCTGTTTATGCAATAGTTTATAGAACAAGATAACAAAATGTGAGATGTCCCAAAAATGTTACTTAAGAAATCAGAATACTTATTTTTTAAAGGATTACGTTTATGTACAAAAAATAAGCAGTATCATTGCCTTCATAATTTAGAACCTTTTATGAAGATTATAATGATACCAAGATGTTGTTGTCTGTAAAATATAGGCCTATGGTTAAAAAATTACAAGGTCTTCAAAGAGACGTCTGTTGGGCCAAAAATATCCTTTGATTGCAGGTTTCTCAAGAAGTAGGCTATTTGTAACCAAATTCTCACATATGCTTGAAATATCCTTCCTCCATTGGAAGTTTCCTTGTGGAAACTATAAGGAAAATATTGGATGTCTAGGGGGTTTTAGGTCCAAATTCACATGGAATGCCTTGGTAGTGTTTAGGTATTCTGGTTTGACCATCCTGCTAGATTTCACATGCATATCTCCTGCCCTGCAATTTGCTCTATTGTCTCTGACTTTTCTTAAAGTCTATTATGAAATGCAATTTTAAGGCTGTCTCATTTTTTTTTACACTACTTTGCCATCTTCCTATTCCATTTTAAAAGCCACTGTATTCTTTCACTTTCAGTGACAAGCAGCTAATGCACCTCACTAAAACAATCTGCTGTATGTTAGCTGTCTTATTTGCATTATATTTTTAGCTTGAAAAAGTAATCACATGCCTTTATCTTTGCTTATTATGATTGTTCTGCAAATCGAGGTTCAGACTGGGTGGAATTTCTCTCGTCTAGTAGTAGGCTTCAGTAAACGGCTTCATATCGAAGCTGGAAAAGGTTCATAACTTGATTCACCATATTCCGGTCTTCCTCAGGCAAACCTGCGGAACTGCTGGAATCTGGGAAATTTTACAGATCCTTATCCAGGAAGCCTTTTTAGTTTGCATCACATGACTTCTGCCGCGCAGGGAGTGAAAGAGGGCTTCAGAGACGGACACAAATGGGGACATTGAGCAAATTGCTGGCACAAAGAATGGCTGGGTAGTGCAGCTGTGCTTCGTGTCCGAGAAGCCATTTCCACACCACTAATGATAGTGACAGTTGGGGGTTTTCAGCATTTTCTGAACCAGGGATCCCTACCCAGTCCCAAAGGCACCCAGGGGACCCCGTCATAAGTTAAAAAGGGTTATATTTTTGAAAAGTGTTTTATATTTTGAAATATTTTCCCAAATCTGTATGTAGGCATTGCTTATCAAGTTTGGCCAGGGACCCCCTACAGTACTTTGAAGGACCCCACAGGGGCCCCACTGTTGAAAACCCTGGGTTTGGTAGAAACAGTGTACGTTCTGTGATGTTGGATATTACGTTTTTCCGGATGGAAAAAAGATGGAAGGCGCGATTGATTTTGGAGGAGGCAGAGATGTCTTGTCGTTGTCCCACTGTCAAATTTCAGTTGACATTTACACAAAATGTTAGAGTTGAGAGTGAAAGCAGTTGAGCATGTGCCTGCAGGACGTGCTGTGGAACCACAGAACGCCCGTGGGGAGCATATTTGTGCTCTGAGTTTTCTCTTTCCTTGATAAGGGAACTTTTTAGCCTTTAGGCATGTTTGTTCACATTAGGCCTATATTGTGGTCCTGTGGCAGTATGTAGGAAAGCCTGAAAAAACTTTGTTTGCATTTTGTTTTTTTGCATTTGCGTTTTTATTTTTTGTAAATTTGAGAATGTTCACTTCAAATAATGTCTTTTCCACAAAAGGATGTTTAAAAATGGAAAATTCAAGATTAAGCAAGAAAAACTTCAATAACCCTTTTGTGAAAACCCCATGTCACATTTGTATTTATATAGCCTATATTTTTTGACTTAAGTGCAGCTAATTGTAAAATAAAAGGTTTTACTTCAGAAGAGCTCATCTGCAAATGTTTACTTTGTTCAGTCCTTGTGATGTTTACACAAATGGTTTCAAATTTTTAAAAAACAATTATACTCTGATCCAACATGCAATTCAAAATGACAGTGATTTTGAATGCATTAAACTGTTACGCATTAGGATAAATCCAGTCTAAATTCCAAAGGAAAATTTAATCCATCCAGAAATAATAATGTAATGTTCCCATGATAATGCTGCAATACACCATTCAGTGTTTCCTTGGACCAATGCTTCCGAAGATTGACTCCCACTTACTTCCTATACCAGCACACTGACATTTTGTTTACTGGAATTGTTATACTGATTCATGATGCATCCTGTGCTGTGCAAGTTGTGTTGCATATTGTTACTGTTGTACTGTTTGCATGGGTTGTAAAAGTATAGCCTACTATTACAGCCATATTCATCCATCCATCCATTAACCAATGCCCACTTATCCTGGGCAGGATCATGGGGGGTGCTGGAGCCTATATGTTATATTTCTTGTGTAAAATTACTTAACATTTTTGAATGGGATCTTATGAATATAAATATAGCCTACAGCCAAATGTTTAATACAGACTTTAACATTTAAAATTATCAGTGAATAAACCGTTTTCAAACAGTATGAAAAACTTGACAATTTGGATATTTAAAAATATTGCTATTTTAGGTATACATGTGTTCCTGTGGAAATTGTTGACTACTGAACAAATCAAAGTCAGTTTGGAGCCTTAATCTCTACCTCTTTCAGATATGGCTAATTTTGACATCTGTAACTGAAAAGTAAAATGGTGGTAAGCAGTGCATTCAAATATTATTTGTTTCGAATGTCTGTATTGAACTGGCTGTACTCATGCTTATTGGGAGTAGTCTGCAATTTTTCGGTTTCACAGATTCTGATTGAACTCTGTTCTCCGACATCCTGATCACGCAAGTGAACTTCCGTATTCTCATAAGGCTTAGTTTGGCAATGTGGTGCTGTTGGGCTTACACGCGTGTTTTGATCATGCTCCCTTTGAGGACCTCATCTCGCATCATGAGATTTTATGAGAAGGCCTGAGAACCGAATGTTGTGTTCCTGAGCACAGGCTGTCACCTTAATTAATCCGTTTTAGCAGAGAAAAGCTACACGTTTAATTACTTGGCACGGCCTTGTTTTCCAGCTTCCGTGAGAGCATTGGGTCTTAAAATGTTTCTGGAGGCCTGGGCTAGGTTGCAAGCTCAGCTTTTATTTGGTATGTTTTGGCTGATTTAAACAACCTGCAGAAAATGGGTCAGCTCTGATTTATGCTAAGCACGGAGTTCTGAGGAAAGCAGCCTTGCCTTAATTCAAAATCGGTAATGGCGAAAATGGGCGACGGCTGAAATGTTTCACATTTCAACGTACGTCTTGGCTTTAAATAGATTAATTTCGACGTGCCTGCAGTGGTGAGTCTTTGGCCTGTTTCCTAAGCCTTTTAGCTTAATTGTCTCTTATTTGTCTTGTTTTTTTTTTGTTTCTTGCAGCACCCAGCCGGCCACTGCCTACTCGCACCCGACCACGGCCAGCTACAGCGTGCAGCCGGCTCCCGGAGTGGCCCATGCCGTGACCGCCTCCTACGCTCCCGCCACCGCCCCCGCGGCCCGGCCCGTGGCATCGGCCCCCTACCCCGGGTACCAGGCCCACCCGGGGCCCGACTACGGCTACGGGGCGCGGCAGCAGGACCCCGCGCCACAGCCCACCACCACGCCTCAGACCTACCAGGTATACAGTGAAACGGTCAGTCACTTTTACCGTATCCACGCTTATTCGATGCAGTGTTCCATGCAACTCGCTTTTCTTTTATTTGAGCGCCGTTAACACTCTCATACCATGCCCTGTATTCATTTGTGTGATTTCTGAGGTCGCCTGTTAATTTGTGTCCTCAGTGTGGTGGTGCTTATAGTAATGATTAGTTTGTCTGATAAGATACAAAAAAAACCTGTTTATACTGTCAATCTTAGAACTGTTAATCTCTTGTATGAACCCCGCCCTCCATTCTTACTCTTCTCCTTATGCACAGTTTAGTTGTCCAATATGAATGTCAATGCAAATGATGTGTTCGCACTTTTTTTGTCACAAAAACAGCAGGACAACTACAGTTATGGCCGTGCAGCGTCTGCCACCAACTATGAGAGCAAGCAGTACTACCAGACAAGCGTAGCACCTGCCCAGCGGACGCCAACAGAGACCTACTACCAGACAGGTGAGCAGCTCCTCCCGTTATCTACACCCACGCTGCAGATTCCAGATATCGCTTTCAAAAGCCGCTGTCTAGTACCGTAATGTTAGCCGGGCTTCAGAGCAGCTGCTGTGTTTGTGGGCGTATTTTTGCGCCCCAGTGCACTTTGTAACACCGCAAAAAAAAAAAAAAATTAGGCTAAATATACAGCTCTATAGTTTCACCATCAGAGCTCTAACTCGGAAGGGAAATGAATCCCCACTTGAACGTGTATGTCTGTGTGAAAAGTGAATCTGAACCACAAAGAGCAGACCTTTACCCTTTCTTCTGAAAAGCCGTGTGCTTGCCTGCAGGCGCGAAGACGGGTTACAGTCAGGCCAGCACGGTGTACAGCCAGCCGCCGCCGCCCCCGCAGAGACAGGTCACGGCCTTAAAGCCCATCGCGCCCGCCATCTCCGTGTCCACCAGCTACAACATCTACCCGGTGTCCACCAGTGTCCAGCAGCCCCCAACGCCCATCTCCTCTTACGCGCCCAGCTCCTCCTACAACTCCACCGCTGCCACTTCCTACTCGGGTGAGCCGGCGTGCCCCTCCTTTCCCGGTAGTCGGAGGCGGTTTACGGTTTCATTTCCAGAACCGCGCGGTATGGCGGTTCGAGAGGTCTGCGGCGCTGTGCTTTACCCCGGCTCCCGCTGCGCTCTTACTTTTTTTTTTCCCCCAGCAGGTATCAGCTACTCCAGCTACGACACCAGTGGCTACACCTCCACCCCGTCCTACTACCAGCCCGCCCAGCTGCCCCCCCCTCAGCCCCAGCCCCCCCCGCAGCAGCCCCAGCCTCCCGTGCAGCAGCCCCCCAAGCAGCTGACCAGCTCGTCCTGGAGCAACGCGGGCAGCAATATGGTGACCGCCCCCGCGGTCAACACCTACAAGAAGCCCATGTTCCACCAGAGCAAGATGCCCAAACCCAAGGGCCCCCCCAAGCAGCCGCAGCTGCACTACTGCGACATCTGCAAGATCAGCTGTGCTGGTCCGCAGGTGCGTCTCCCTGCAGCGTCGCTGCTGGCTCACCCACGGCGTACAGGGTGGCAGTCGGTGTTGTGCTACTGTTGCTGGATCGCTACTGCGGCTAGCTGTGTTTCTCGTTTGCCTCTGTAGGGTGCTGTGAGAAAAGGCTTATATCTGCGTAGTAAACAATCTCCCAGGAGAGCTCACAGATGCTGGAAGCACCACGTAGTTTATAGTCAGTCAACATAGCGTGTGATTATCAAACGTCTAAAAAAGCAGTGATATGGAGAAAAAAATAAGAATCAAATGTTATTAAGGAAGATAACACTTTGCCCAAACACAAATGTACTGTTTCTGCTCTGGAAAAAAGAAGAGAGCACAATTTGCAACTATATAGATGACATCAGTTTGTGGTGTGAGAGATGACCAGACAGAAAACCTGGCTTTCAGTGCTGTCCCTGGTTTAGTTCTTTTGTTAAATTTCCAAGGGGCTTTGTGCTATGTGGAAATGCCGTTACAGTTGATTCACAAGCTTCAACACTGGAGCTAGCTGCGGTTTTTCATTAGTGGGGTTTGATTTGAGAGGCGTCAAACGCGCTTTCGCCCTGCAGACGTACCGGGAGCACCTGGAGGGGCAGAAGCACAAGAAGAAGGAGGCGGCACTCAAGTCCGGCACGCAGACGAGCAACGGGCTGCGGGGGGTGCAGACGCAGCTGCGCTGCGAGCTGTGCGACGTCTCCTGCACCGGCGCCGACGCGTACGCCGCCCACATCCGCGGGGCCAAGCACCAGAAGGTGAGGCGCCGCCGCAGCGACCGTTACCATGACACCCACAAGTCTGCCTCATCTGAGTTGGAACTACAGCCCACAGAATCCTTGTTTGTTGGAAAGGGTGTAATGGCGTGCTCCATGTCCACTTCGCTTAACTACACACGTGCATGGATAACAATTCTAGCCACAAAGAAAAAAAGAGGGGAAAAGTACAGGTTTATTAGTCATGAAAAGCCAATGTGTTTCAACATGCCGTTAAACCAAAACACATTTTTTTTTTCTATCCGGTAAGCCTGTATTTTTTGTAAATTCGTTGTACCAAATGAGAATTCTTATCCCAGTGAACTGTACTGTAACTGAACTGTAACTGTACTGTGTGTTGCTTTGTCAGCCTCGTGTTTGCCCAGTGCTCATATTTGCCCCCCCCCCCTCCTCCCCAGGTTGTAAAACTCCACACCAAGTTGGGCAAGCCCATTCCGTCAACAGAGCCAGTTCTGGTGAACTCCGCCCCTGTTGCCACGACAACCACTGCCGGTAAACCCGCCCCTTCCGCTGTCACGCCAGCCGCCGCCACCGCACCGACGAAACCGGTGGTGCCCAACCCCAGCAAAGCTCCAACGCCGGTCAAGAAGGCCGCCGCACCCAAAATAACCTTTGTCGGTATGTCTTGGCTTACACAAAACACGGGTGGAACAGAATTCAAACCCTCTCTGGTGTGTAAGGTCACATGCCACTCGCTGAAAGAGAATTGACCATTTGGCATCTTTTTGAATCCTGTAATTCGCGCCATTGGTTACCGCGACCTTTGGTGTGGGCTTTTATCTCCATCAGCAAACAAACCCGCCGCTCCTCCGGTGGCCAAGGTGGAGGAGGCGAAGCCGGCCGTGGCCAAGCCGGACCCACAGAGCGACGAAGACTACGGCGACGGACCGGGGGGCCAGGGAGACGTGCAGCCCGTCGGGCACGACTACGTAGAGGAGGTGGGGTCCGGCTCTCCTCTCACAGAGGAAATGGCACCTTTATGTTGTATTTCATGGTCTAAGAACACATTATATTTATCTTTTTATATAATATAGCTGGCGTCTCATAACAACCCCTAGTTTACTTTTTTCTAACTTTTATTTACTTTTAAGTAAACATAAATGTGCTGCTTCTGAGTCATATATTAATTTACTGTTATATAAATGTATGTGCTGCCTTTGAGTACTGTATTCATTTATTATTATATGAATGTAGATGTGCTGCTTCTGCGTAAAGCATTAATGCTAATTTTCCGTGGTCTCTTCAGGTCCGTAATGAAGACGGCAAGGTGATCCGCTTCCACTGTAAACTGTGCGAATGCAGCTTTAACGACCCCAACGCTAAAGACATGCACCTGAAGGGGCGGAGGCACAGGCTGCAGTACAAGGTGGGGGGGGCTTCACAAATGATTAAATTTGCTGTTATGTTTGCCTTTTTTGTTCAGAACGGAAAAGCTCAACACAGTTTGAGGCTTTTGACTTTGTAACTTTAAGTTTGCATGCAGCATAGATGGTAGATTGCATTTAGCCAGTCAGTAAATCAGTGTGGGGTTGTAGCATGGCATTCTTGGTCTGCTTCTGAGTTGCAACCAAAAAAGGGATTGCATTTTGTGTGTAATTGGAGGCTGTTTTTCAGTTTTACCAGTAGGTGGCAAGATTGGTCAGATTAAGGTGTTTATATTGCTCATACTGTCATCTCTCAACATAAGGGTAGCTTTGAGGTTTCCATGAAGGTAAACGGCTGCAAAAAAATCTCATCATTATGCAACAACGTATTTTTATTTTTATGACATCTCTGTGGCCAGCAGCCGTGAAATATTAATGGAGAGGTAGAAACCGAAATATTAAGTAAACATTTCTGGAAGAGTGAGGTGTAGACATTAACAAACTGTGTTTTGAGTTATAACAGTGCAGTACTACTCAAAAGAAACAAACCTAGCAGGGTAATCAGGAAAAAATGGCTTTATTTATACTAAACTACAGTGAATAACGCCTGAAGGCTTCCATATAGTAGCTAATGAGAACAGGAACACTGCACTCACCCCTGGACACTCAAGATCACGGCTGTGACTCGGGCATAGCTGACATTAACAGTTACTTTGATGATGTCAGCCTCTGAGAACCAATTTAAATATGCCCTCACCTGTCCGTGAAATACATTAAAATGTTGTGTATGCTGAGATTTTTGCTGGTCTGTATGGTTTGATCTATCAAAGGTTCGCAAGATCTTTGAAAGCCATCGACGAGAATGCCTCCTAATACCCTTAGCTGACCTTGAGTTGTGTGTCATGTACAAATGGCTGAGTTCTTCTGCTGTTCATTTTGGCTGTGGAACAATAAGTTTGGGTTTTTCCTGAATTGTCACGAAAAGACACGTGTGGTTTTTGGGAGAGGGAAGTGAAACGTTGCGTTTTTTTTCCCCCTGCGCAGAAAAAGGTGAACCCAGAGCTACCGGTGGAGATCAAGCCTAGCAACCGTGCGCGGAAACTGCAGGAGGGCAAGCTGAGGAAACAGAAGCAGAAAGCCGTGCTGAAGAGGCAGCGCGATGACGAGCAGCGCTGGCACATGGAGATGAGGTCAGAGGGGCCGGGCCGGCGCATGTTCATGAAGCCAGATGGGCAGAGCTGGCTCATGGGGATGATGTCAGAGCTGGGGAATTCCCAGTGTGTCATAGTGTAGGGTCTTCCAAAGGGATTCACATGGCTTCTCCCTCCAGCCTTCTGTGTGTGTGTGTGTGTGTGTGTGTGTGTGTGTTTGTGTGCCTGTGCATGCATATGTGTGTGTGCGCGCATGTGTGTTTTTGTGTGTGTTGAAAAAAGGTGTTCTATTACTATAAAATGCTAAAGTAACCTTCAGTGGGTGTTAAAATATTGTGAAATCCTGCTCTAATATATATCCATGACTCAGTGTCTGCATTTTTCCATCCTCAACCAGCTGAGCCAGTCAGAGATGAAAGCTGAGTAGGTTCTCTTACCCTGTGACAGGCGCTATGAGGAAGACATGTACTGGAGGAGGGTAGAGGAAGAGCAGCTGTACTGGGGGGAACAGCGACGCAGGATGGGCCCCCCTCCCCTGATGAGTCGGCCCGGAATGCCTGTACCCCCCCTCCTGGTACGTGTCCTCCCCTGGTTCCGCACATAATCATGACAGGGAGCCATCTTGTTCCATTACAGTTAATGAATCCAGAGGAGCAGTCTATCTTCATATACAGATACTTTAATACCCTAATTTTATGCACTGATCGACGGAAGTATCTGAGTGGCGAACGTAGTCTTATTCAGTGCTCCTGGAACGGGATTCATTTAATGATATCTCAATTATCTGACTCCAAAATAGAGTTTTAACCTTTCCTCCATGCTTTCAGTTATATATAGATGGAAGAGACTGCTTTCCGCCAGTATTGTGGGTCTGTCGATTGCTGGTCAGATAAGGGGCACACTTCTGTAAACAGTCCTACAGAGCCCTTCAAGTCCGTGTAGTTAGAGAATCCATAAGAGCACTCTGCATACAGTCATGTAGTATCCTGGTATTGCACATGACCCCCATGCGACAGCTTGTTTTCCTACAATTCGAGAATCCAGAAGAGCACTTGGCATACAGTCATGTAGTATCCTGGTATTGCACATGACCCCCATGCGACAACTTGTTTTCCTACAATTCGAGAATCCAGAAGAGCACTCTGCATACAGTCATGTAGTATCCTGGTATTGCACATGACCATATGACTGGGTCCCATGCAACAGCTTACTTCCCTGCAGTTAGAGAATCCAGTAGAGCATTCGCATAGAGGCCCTTAAAATCAGCAGCCTGGCGCAGGCCTGTGTATTTCTCTGGCCGCTTTGGCTTCTGACGTGGCCCCCCAGCTCGGCGCCCCCGCCTCGGTGCCGCTTGGCTCTGAGAGGGGCCTGGTTTTCATTCGGCTCTTCTCCCCCAAGCCTGCGCGCCGCCCGGACTCCCCCGACGACCGCCACATCATGGCCAAGCACTCCAAGATCTACCCGGTGGAGGAGGAGCTGCAGGCGGTGCAGAGGATCGTGTCGCACTCGGAGCGTGCCCTCAAGCTGGTCTCCGACAGCCTGCTGGAGAAGGAGGGCCCCAGGGCCGACGAGGCCCCCCAGGACAGCGCGTAAGGCCCCCCTCCCCCCGAGGGAACATCTGTCAGCCTGTCCTCTCGTAGTCTTACGGGCTACGGTGTCGCAGGAAATGCGCTGTTATATGCCTAAGCTGGGAGATGAACCTAAATTACTTCAGCAAATACCCTGCTGTATAGATGGATAACTGGTAAAAATGTAAGCTGTGTAAGTTGGTCTGTATTGCTAGGCATACAAAGTAATAACAATAATAATAATAATAGCTTTGTTTATATGGAACATTACATACGTGTCTTTTACTATGTGTTTTACAGAAGTAAGACGAAACATTATCACAATATGAAACTTTCTTTTTCGATGTTGGTGGAGAAATTAGCCTTGCGAACACGGTTAAACCTCAGACCCGTGTTTAAACTGTGATGGGCTGCCACAGGGGCTTCCCAGCGCCTAGCCCCAACCCCAACCCTAACCCAACCCTATCCCTGTCTCCTGGGCGCAGCGCTGCGGACCCCCAGCCCCGGATGCTGAAGGGGGTGATGCGGGTGGGGATCCTGGCCAAGGGCCTGCTCCTGCACGGGGACACCACCGTGCAGCTCATTCTGCTGGCCGCCAAGAAGCCCACCGCCTCCCTCCTCAGCGCCATCGCAGAGCAGCTCCCCCGCGAGCTCGCGGTAAGATCTGCCAACTCTCCTCACACCTTTTTTTTTTTTTTCTTATCATTTTTATGATCTTTTTTTAACAAATGGGGAAGTGTCCTTTTGATTCCCCACGTGTTTGCAGCAGGTGGTTTTGAGGGTCGACAAGTTTGGCCTTTTTTTTCAGATCTGTCTTCACAAGTACAGCGAGTTTGTAAAAACGGAAGATGTCTTATCCGCCCATTTAGCTGGGTGAATGTAGTGGACTTAATAAAATAAAGGAAAACTTGCAATTACCGCAGTAAACCAGTACAGTACCAGTCTGAAACCAAATATCATATTATTTGAATATAATCTGTCTTTGTGTTTGATAAACGGAGGCTGAAAGCCCTGTATTATGGATTTGGTATACATCGTGGTAAATTATGACCACATCCTGCTCAAAACGTGGTCTGAGGAAGCATCAGAATAGCACTGCTACATGTAGAAATTTAAGCACTCATGAGACGTCAACAGCCCTTAAGTTGTTATTCTAAAAAACTAATTCGTCACTTCCTTTCCTGGAACACGTATTAGGAAATTCAGAGCTTCTCATTTATGTGTTGGGATGACCGTAAAATGAGGATGTTGCAGTAATTAAAAAAACTTCCACTTTACTAGTAGTAACATAAATGGTGAAGCTGAATATAAGAATAATAATATCACTGCATTAACAATATTAAACCAGTTATGATAAGTGAACAAAGCTTATGCCTAAAATATGTTTTTAGCTCAGTTTTCAGACAGAGAAGTGTATATAAATATGTATTTCTCAAAGTGTGTGTCCTAATTTGTAATATTGCAAAAAGTGAAAACAATACTGATTCTATTATACTTTATGGAAATGGAATGTTTTTATTTCAGTTTGACTTTTGCAGTGACATTTTTCAACCACAAAGGTTTT
Source organism: Anguilla anguilla (assembly GCF_013347855.1). Lineage (NCBI taxonomy): Eukaryota > Metazoa > Chordata > Actinopteri > Anguilliformes > Anguillidae > Anguilla > Anguilla anguilla. The sequence goes on along the minus strand of NC_049204.1, from coordinate 24,209,819 downwards.
TATAGAAGCTGTGGCAGCACTGCTGACCTCACTTGCTCGAGATGCTTGCTGACGTTCTGCAGCTTCATAACGTGTTTACTACACACAAGGGCTCAAAGTCCAGCTGGATCAGTGTGAGGCTCAGGACTTCACTCTTTAAAATGTTTTTAAAATGTTATTTCAGGTTGTGTAGGCATACCATTGCCTTGCAAGCTCATCTGGAGTTACCTGAAGTTTTTTTATTTTTTTATTTTTTATAAACCACAGGGCTGCAAGTGCCCTTATATCTGCCATTGTAAAACTGCAAGTCGTCATGAACTTGCATCAGTGCATTTCTAAACTATTCTTCGTCGCATTGAAAAAACTGGGTCAGTTGAAAGCGTACACTAAAACTGAAAGAATAAAGAAGTGAGCTATGATTTGATTTCTAGAGAGAACTACATGGAGGAGGCAAAACGTGTGCATATTTATTCCTTGTTTGAAAGATATTTTGTTTGCATCGTGGAGGTATTTAATTATCCCCTAAATATCCAATGTGGGAAAATGTGCACACATCAGAAAATAGTGTGATGTGTAGTGCGTATTAAAGCTTTATACTGGTGGTTCACAAAATCAAGTAGGGTCTGCTTTTCATTCAGACTTCCGTCTAAAGCATTAAAGCCCGCACGTGGCAGATGAATCTGTTGCTGTTGGCTGATTAATTTCTATTGAGGGCTTCAATTGCCTCTTCTGCTAATTTTATTTTATTTTTGAAACCTTGAATATTGTTTAAATGTTAACTATTAATTTTGTAAGTACAGTAACAAGGACTGATCATGGTTCAGTGTTGTTAGACACAGTTTATTTTGGGAAAGGCATCCCTATACCACCAGCATCTTTATTTCATGTCTTTGTGCTGAAGACTTTGCAAATCTTTTCTGATGTGAGCAATGCCAAAAAACGAGAAAACAGTCATTCCAAAGTGAACTACCTTCATACATTTTCTCGTGCCTGTGTAGTATTGCTGGTCTCTACACCACAATCCTTGAAGTTATAGAAGGAGACTAGGGAGTTTTTGTGGGAAATTCTAAAGGTGTCACTTAAGTTCCCTGACGAACAATATAAAAACAGATGTACTATGAGTTGCAATGTGTTAGGCAATTCAGGTTTTTTGGAGGGAAAACAAAACTGAAAATAACTTGTTATTAATCAGAAAGCACACCATTATTCTTGAGTTCTTATTCATGTTTAGCCAAAGCATTAATGTCTTTGTGAGCTAATGTGGTTTTCATTGTATTTTTGTTGGACTTACAAGCCGAAGGTAGCAACAGCATATTTGTGTTTTTTTAATTTTTCTTTTAAAAAAAAAAAAAAAAAAAAAAAAAAAAAAAAATTCTTTGGTGTTACTGCCTTTCTGTGTCTGTGCCTCCAGTCTGTCTCATAGCCATACCCAGTTTTGGTAAAATGTGGTGGGAATGTGGGGGACTGCATGACACATTCATGTTCTTTTTGGAGGGAAATTAATAAAGGACAAGAACATTTGGCCATTGTATACACAATTGTATGCGCTTATGAACTGAAGAGAGAAGGGCATTAAAATCAGCTCTGAGCTGTGTACATGCATACCTTTTACCCACTGAAAATAATTTACAGAAATACAGAATGGGCAAATATTAAATGTGCTCAAATCACAAAATGAATGGAGGGAGGTTGTCGACACAACAGCAAGGTCGACGGCACCATTTCTTTGAACGTGGCATCCATATAAAAGCTTTATACTAACTGTTCCTAAACTTGTTACGCAGAACTCTATGAGTGGAAGCAACAAAAGTTACTAAATGCGTGCGGAGTGGATTAAATTGTAATCAAATTAAATGTTCTGTCAAATGCAATCAAATGAAATGTTGCACCAAATAAAATGCTGTTAAACTATATATTGAAGTGCCAAAATGCTATCAAATGAAACAATCCCTTGGTGATACAATGATTTAAAAATCATTTCATCATTGTATTTGATTGCTTTAATATTTTTGTATTCACTAGCAGTTTAATCAGTTTGATGCACTGCAGTTGCAATTGCATTGCTTCAATCAGTTTACTTCTTCTTTCACTGCCATGTTAGACAATTTGATGCCACAAATTTGACCAAATTCAGTCAAGTTGTCCCACCCACCAACGTAGCCTATGTTTATGCACTCGATGATTGACAGCTCTTGCCGTTTAGATTATCCAGACACGGGATCTTGCTCACCTGTTTTTGTGCATGGTATTGGTGAAGTCCATTTGGAAAAGATGTTTGGTGTGTGATTTCAATGTGGCAGACATTTATGCCCTAATGTCTGCTCATCCACTGAAAACCACTATGTGATAAACCTGGTTTTCTAGTATTCATTACCCTCAGTCTCAGCTAAATTTATAAGGTGTATGGTTTATAACCGTCCTTTTCTCTTAAAACACTTCATGCATTATGCCAAATGTGATGATGTGTCTTCTGCAATAGAATAACGCTTAAATTTAACACCTTAATGTCCAAGGACATACCCAAAATGGCTACTAGAATTTTTTTCCCCCCCACAGTGGCTTTTCACAGTATTCACTCATTGTCATCTCTCATGTGTCGGATCTAAACACACCCAAGCAGCCCCTAATGTGGGGCTAAAAAAAAAAAAAAAAGCTGCTCACAACATAATTTAATTCAAAGACTAATCTAATTCAACAACATATTGTATATCAGGCATAGTTGCTGCAGACTTAACAGAATGAATGAAGCCTGCCTGTCATCTCTTAGCACCTGGCAGTAAAGTTCAGTCTTCCATGCAGCATATGCCACATTTATCAGGCCGGGACTATAGATGTGTGCCGGTGGCTGTGTGACATTCTGCTAATCATATTCCCTGGCCAAACTAGCAGTTCTCAGTCTGGTAAACTGCACACTTTGTGCATGTGAATGAAACGTTTTTCACATACAACACTCATGAATTCAGTTTTCCAACACTGGTCCTTGATTAACACTTCAACAAACTGAAAGTCGTTCATGCCATGCAAAAAAAAAAAGAAAATTCGAAAATTAATTTAGCCTTTTATTCTGACAGTTGCAACTGTATTTCTGAGATGCAAGCCATACAAACAGTAATGTCTGTGTAGCAAACTGCGTGCCACCGCTCGTGTCAGAGATGAGAGAGACGAGAGTTTATTTTTGGACGCGAATGCGTCTTTTATTTTTACTGCCGTCACGCTGCTTTTTGTTACACTTTTTTAGACAAACACACAATTTCCCGGCTGACCGTCCGTCAGCCCTTCAACCGTCTCCAGTCAGCCCGTTCCGTCTGTGTAGACCGGCTTTTTAAGCGTCCAGGCTCACTGTCGAGGTAATCAGCACATTGTTCATTAATCAAACAATTAACCATCAGTGCTGATTATTAATCCCCAACAGCTGTGGCGCAGAGTTCCGAGAGCCGCCCCGCCCACTCTCTCTCTCTGCAGCCAACGCAAAACCACGCCCACCCTATCACAGTCTGCATACGTCTGTATGCAAACTGCACTTTATGCATAGCTCACAAAAGCGGTTTTGTCTGCAGTTTAAAGATATGCTGCCACTGTAAAGCTGTTTTGCCAAAGCTGTCTTTCTATGTGCTCCTGTTTCAGCCACACAAAGTGCTATTGTACCTTGTGTGAGGCTTGCGATAGCCTTGTCTGTGGGTAAACCGGCCTCCAGAGCACAGTTGGCCTGTAGTTCTGCTGTTAAAAACAGGATCCCTCATTTCAATTTTTGCCATTTTAGGAATCGTTTAAATAAAGTAGTTGGTCGGATGAGTGTCCCACAGTGTTCGTTTTCATCACCTGTATGCTCTCCTAGCGGTGTCAAATCTGTAGCTATCTTTGTTCTGTAATGAACATGTTTTCTTACAATACGGGAGGGAATACAAAATAAATGAATGGATAAAAGTTGCTGCCTGGCACAGTTCCTGTTTTTTTTTCCCTTTATTGGGTGATCTGACTGGTTTAATCCGTCTTTTCATTCACCTGGAGAGCTGATCTTTAGTACCCATGCTTACTGATCTTTACTACCTGTTTTAACTGATCGTTTGTACCAATGTTAACTGATCTTCAATACCCATGTTAACTGATCTTTAGTACTCATGTCAACTGATCGTTAGTACCAATGTCAACTGATCGTTAGTACCAATGTCAACTGATCGTTAGTACCAATGATAACTGATCTTCAGTACCCATGTCAACTGATCTTCAGTACCAATGTTAACTGATCTTCAGTACCCATGTTAACTGATCTTTAGTACCCCTGCCTGGTTATGACACCTAGTTCCTACAGAGCGAGAGTGGGGCTGTTATTCCATTTCATTTCCCCCCTGCCTCCCCTCCCATCTGTTCGTTTCCTGAGAGAAAATATTGCAAACCCCAAATTGGTCATTTGTAATTCTGTGGCCTTTGACAATTCCTCTATAAATATACTTCCAGGCTGTGCTATGTAGAACTGCTTTTTGTAAAAGAGTGAGAACGGAATTCACGGTCACCCATATGCAATTAACAATGTACAACCAGACCATGATTCAAAACCAAAATATTGAATAGTCATTATTATTTCCCAACACTAGTGTCCCATAGCCCTCCAACCCCACCCTTGTCCTCTCCTCTGTAGTGAGTAATACCGAGTGTCCTTTTAACCGGCAGACGTTTTCTGAAGATCAGTATGAGGTGCAGGCTCACCCTGAGGAAGCCAACATCGTCATTTTTTCCAGCAAGGAGCCCAAAATGCAGGTGACCGTCTCCCTCACCTCGCCCCTGATGAGGGAGGACCCCGCCGCGGAGACGGACACGAAGGCGGGGGAGAAACCGGCCGAGAAAGGTTAGAGAAGCCTGGCCTTCTGCCCGCCACACCCGTGCGCCTCTCCGGGTCAGATTCAGCTCACGGGAAACGCCCCGACACAGTCGACACCTTTCCAACCTGATACCCCCCCAGCCCAACCCCCAATCAATATTAACTCATTGGCGTCACTTGTAAACGTGTCTGTCATTCTGTGCAATCCACCCCTCAATTTCAATTTGATGCAGGGATCTCTGACCTTTCTCCCATATGTGGAATGTTGTGAACAGTGTGTTATGGAAAGAATTATGTGAGCCTAGAGAATGTGCATCTGGTGGTCTTAGATCCAACTCGTAATCTCTCTTCCCTAAAATTGCATTGGTGTTATTCTATAATTATTCTATGACTGCTTTTATGAGGTCGATGTCTCCTGTACATTTTCTACTTGAGAAGTGTTTTGGTGAAAATCTCTGAAATTGTTTTACTGTAAAGTTTTGCTCATCGTCCCGGAAGATGTCCAGACATGTATTTAGCATTTTAAAAAATGTTTTTGATGTGCTTATGAAATAAAATGTCCTTTATTACCATTGTCTTGGTTTTTAGGAACCAGACTTTATTGACATCAGTTTTAAATAGCGTTTCAGGAACGCGTCAAATTTCATTTGCAGTGGAAGGTTTTAGGCAGGTGTGTCCAATCTTATCCGAAAAGGGCTGTTGTGGTTTTTGTTTTATCCCAGCACTACGACACCTGATTCAACTAATTAACTTAGCATGGGCTTCAGTCAAAATCTTGATAAAGTACAATCAGGTGTCTTAGTGCTGTGCTGAAGCAAAAACCTACACCAACACCAACCCTTTTTGGATGAGATTGGACCCGCCTGTTTTATGGAGCACCTGTGATATTTCTATTGTGAAACAAAGCCTGTGACTATATACCTGCATTTATCTGTGCATTTACTTAAATTAGCCAGACATCGCTTCTGCCTTACAGTCTAGCTCTTATAATAGAGAGTTGGTTCTTAAGTTGGACTACTATTAAAACAGCCTTTTTTTCCTTGAGAAATATATGGAGACTTCTGGGAACTGACAAGCTATTTCTTTTCTGATCTGAGTACATTGGCTGTAGTGGTGTTTGTCAGCAGCTTCTTGAGGTCTCGATGTGCTATCTTTGGTCAAAAGAAAAATGGAGGTACAAAAAAAGAAGAGGACAGGATTAAATTCCTTGACTCGGACAGTTTAAGTTTCATTGGGGCTGAAAGAAATGGTGCACCATTCCTTCATGAACACATCCTAGCAGAAACATGAGGATGGGGACAAGAAGCTGCAGGGCTGAAAGACCTTTTCAGTCTCTGAGGAGGCCTGGGCACAGGGGAACTGTGAGGGCTCAGTGTAGACAGCAGTTGAATGGTACTGGGGAAAATGGGCTGTGTGAAATGGGATGGACTTCTTTGTCTTCTAGGGATTCCCGAGGTGGAGACGGATCCTCTGGACGTACTGGACAGGAAGAAGTGCCTGGAGTCCCTGGCCGCCCTTCGGCACGCTAAGTGGTTCCAGGTGAGAGGTCATCAATGTTCAAGATGAAATAAAAGAATACAGAGAACGCAGAGTGCTCCCTTTTCCAAGGGTATTGATTAGAGCCCGACCGATGCCAGATGTTTGGGTCCGATGCCGATCCCGATTTTGGAGAGTCCTAGCCCAGCGATTACCGATGTTTTGACTGATATTTTGTCAAAAAGTGCAACATTTTCAAAACTTATATTTTATCAAAGTTTCTATATTTGAGAACATTTAACTTATAAGCAAACAAATAAATAAAAATAAACACACAAATACCTTTTTGATAGATAAAAAAATGTAAAAGATGATATTAAATTAAATATATATATTAACACCATCTTCAAGTGGTGTGAATTCAAAATAACTCCACACGTTGCTTTTACTCTTTTCTTTTCCAGCCATCTATAAAAAAATTAATTAAAAAAAATCAGTTTTCCAGTTTCAAACATGTATTTTTATGAATATTATTTTATTGTTGTTGTTGTTATTAATTTGTTATTATTATTTCTTAGTATCTATTCTCAGTAAATGAGTTATATTTTCTTATTTTATTCCTACTACATGATCTCAAAGAGTAAGACTTTATCTAGCGGAGCTAATGAGTGAATCAAGTGTAACGTTAGATGAAACTAAATTGACTGGATGAAATGCGTAACGTGAGGCTTGTCCATAAGAATTCGGTGGTGAAAAAAGCTTGCTACGATGACGCGTGACTAGATGACAACACTCGCTTGCAATAACGCGTTGGCTATTGACACAGCATCATATAGTAGCTAATATCATTATCTCAGATAAAAAAACAAACGTATGATGCATTCAATCACCATTTTATTTTGGCTGGTTATTTATTTGAGAATACAGCTATGTCCTCTGGAAATGTAGACCCTACGCTGCTTATGTGCTCACTGCCACTTCATAAAGGCTTGCTAGCCAGCTTGCTAAAGTGAACCAAATGCTTTAGTAAGGGGAACAGTTCTTGAAACTAAATTACCACAAGTGTGAAATGACTGATGCTTGTCACAAGCTTTGGCAAGATACAGTAGACATTTTAAAATGCACATTTTTCTCTTCAGCAGTGGTTTTACTGTTTGGAAGGTAAGGCTCGGTAAAATGTCTGAGGAAGTAAGCAAGTGGAGAACACTAATCTCTTTCTATGATTTTTCCATTTCCTCGTTGATTTGACTGAAAATAATGTTTATAAAATGTTTGAGACCGGTTTACACAAACATGGTTGGCAGACATGATGGCTTGCCATTCTAGAGCTTGAGACAATGCCAACTGAGATTTCATTAGCCGAAAAAAGACATTGTAATTCTCTCTGTGGCTAGTGGCGTTACAGAAAATAACAAAGTATGCATCTTTAGCGCTATCCCTTGTGATTTCAGGCTCGTGCAAATGGTCTGCAGTCTTGTGTGATCATCATCAGGGTATTACGGGACCTGTGCCAGAGAGTGCCGACCTGGGGAAAGATGCCCGGATGGGTGAGAGAGATTTCCTGTCTTCCTGTTCTCTTAAATTGAAAACAGGAAGTAGAGGTTAAAATGATTCTTGGTTTCATGTTACATTTAGAATAAGGCTGAACAGGTGCATAAACAGGAACTCCGATCAAAGAACAGGGGGTCCTTTGTTCTTTGAGCAGCATTCTCAGTGCGCTGATTATGTCTTGGAAATGATTATCACTGTTTGTTTTCACTCTAACCAATGAAATGCACAATCGCCCCCCTGTAAACCTGCTAATGATTTCTACATGATTTGTGGTGTCTAAATGTGATTGAACGTATAATTTGCAGAAGGAAGTACATTTTGAGAAGTTGTTGTCTTTCCATTCATTTATTGTCAAAGTCCTCTTTTTAATAACTAATACATTCTAATAACTTTTTAATAATCACTAAAAATGTGAACACCACATCTAAATAAATAAAGCAAATGAATCCTCATCGATCTGTATATGTATGTATTATAATTGATAATTGTATAATTATTCATATACGTGTAGTTAGATTACCACTATAACCTGTTTGATTGTTTAAGCTAAGCTTTGCTAAGTCAAAGACTAACAGCATTGAGATGGCATTGTGGTGCCCCCCTCATGCCAGGCCATGGAGCTGTTGGTGGAGAAGGCCATCAGCAGCGCGTCTGGCCCACTCAGCCCCGGGGAGGCCATGCGCCGGGTTCTGGAGTGCATTGCCACGGGCATCTTGCTGCCGGGTGAGTACCTGACTGCCCCCTGCAGGCTGGGCAGGAGAGGGGTGAACATTTATGGCCTTATTTCTGCTTCTGTCACGCCGCTGGCTCCAAACGTAGGCCTCCCGCTGTGTTTGTCAGGCTAATAACACTAGTGGTTAAAGTGCTCTCTACCATTCCTCACTTTTGTGACCTATTTAATTATCGGCTTGAGCAGCCGCTTCCCCATTTCTGTTGTTCCGTACTGTCAACTGACGCGGAGGCCTGTGGAGAAAAACAAATTACTGTAAATAAAACGTCGCAACATTTTGTTTTGGCGTTTCGCCATTGTCTCATGCTGCCATGGAGGAGGGTGGGGTGACCTCAAGCCGTTCCTGAATTTCTGCAGCTGTGAATGGTGTTTGAGTCTTGCGCTGGTAGTTAGCTGTCAATGCTGTCCACACAGATGGCCCCGGGCTGCTCGATCCCTGCGAAAAAGACCAAATAGATGCTCTTGAACGCATGACCAATCAGGCCAGGGAAGATGTAACCGCAAGTGCACAGGTAAAATCATTGTCTTCTTAATGGCTGACTCATTCTGTTTTCTTGTGTCACACAACTTGATCAAACAATGTCTAAATAGACCTTATTGATCCACCTCGCAGATTTTGCTTATGGTGTCAGACTCTCGTCATTGGAATTTTTAGTTTTTTTATTTATTCATTATTATTGTTTTCCCATCAGCACGCTCTGCGGTTGCTGGCGTTCCGGCAGATCCACAAGGTTCTGGGGATGGAGTCGCTGCCAGCGGCCAAGGCCAGCGCTCGCAATCGCAAGCGAAGGAGAGACGGCAGCGAAACGGGGGAGGGGGAGGGGGAAGGAAAGAAAGACAAGAAGGAAGATGCCGAGGACGTCTGAAAAAAAACCACAGCGTAGCCACCGCTCGTTTTCAGAAGCTCTCGACCGTCCGTTTCTCTTGTATTAGATACACTATCCATCTATATGACCATACGTTCAGTTTGCATTTTACAGTGGGGATCCGTGGGGGCAGGACACACAGTTCTCTCCCCATACACAATCCACTGTGGATGTCATTAAGGAATTGTGCTTTAAAATTGGTTTAAATGTCACTGAAGCTGAAAGAAAATTTTGCATCATTCCATTGTAAGGATCTTTGCCCCCACCATAGCTGCCGAATACTCTCATCATGCAGTACCTGTACCAACCACTGTTACTTTACTTATTTTTTTAATAGTGCACTTTCTTTAACTTTACCTACATCTTTTCTTATAGAAAAGAAAAGCTGAAATACCACCTGCAAAGGCCAGTTTAAGTATTTTTAATTCATTTACGACAGCAGTTTTTATTTTTTAAGTTGCTTGTATAGAGCTGTATGCAGGAGAAAGACGTTTAGGGCATGTTGGGAGCTCTGGGGAAGGAAAATTAATGTTTTACACATACTCCAGAGCAATGACTTAATATGTGCTATGTAGGTATGAAGACAAAAGGACAAATTTTTAGTAATAAGTTATCTTGAAAGATACTGTTTACAGTGCCCAAATTGCAGGTGTAAGAATTTGGATAAACTTTGCACCTTGAAACAAATAAGCATAAAAATTACTAAACGGACGGCGTTCACTGGAACCTTTTTTTTTTTTTTTTTAAAGGATCAAACAAAAAACCAAACAAACTAAGCTGTGAAACGCCACCTTTACGCGTGTTGCTTACTTGGTGCTTGTTGTGGGTGGTTGTTTCCTCTCAAGATGGTGTCTCTTGTAAAACCTGACACAAGCTGAGGTATGAATGTCAATAGCTAAGAGAAGGGCTTGTTTATAGGCAATGACCCTTTCTGAAAATGCACACATATGCCTCGGTGCTGTTTAACAAGTAAAAATTGCCCAAAGGGACACTTGGCCAAGGCACGATTGTGTGACTGGAGTGAAATTTGGAAGCTTTAAAGTGTAACCAGAATAACGGCTCTAGTTTAAAGGCAGGCAATTTCTCTGCCAAGACTAGCTTTTCAAATCTATTTTGGAATGCTGTTTGTGTGGCCAGAGCATAGAGAGGAGAAGCAGTACTTTGGGACAGGCGGTAGAATGATAGGCAGCTATCTTGGGTCAGCCACGACATCAACGCTGTCTGACCTGTCATTATTAAGGCTTGGAGTGGGAAGGAAAAAAGTGTACTTGTAGAAGGGGAATTTTATTTTTTTTGAAGCGTTGGGTATCCCCTACAAATGGGTGTTGGACTCATGTGGTCAGACTTCCTTATGTCTACAACATAAAATTGTGTTGTATAATTCAGGCACTTTGGAGATTTCATACGTTTGGTATGAATGTAGGAAAAAAACCTAATACATTAGGGAAGATATTTCATGTGGTGGAAATTTGGAGAAGAGACAGTATACCCTTGAAAAATGCACAGGTCTAAGTGTATGTCTGTTTATGTACCGAGCTTGTGCATTTCATGGTAATTTCAATTAAAAGATTCACATTTAACATCTGAGATATTCTTTTTTTTTTCCCCATTTGACTTTAAGTTTCCAGGAGGGTGTTACAATCAATTTTGTTTTATATATGTGTTAGGAAAGTGTGTACGTTGCTTTAATATTATTTGAATGTTGTTGTAGTGCTGCCTAAAATCAAGAGAAAATATTAAAGAAACTAAGATCATTGTTGGTTTTGTCAGTGTCACAAATTTAATTTAACAATTTCTGTCATTTTTATTAGACGTTAGTGACTTACAATGGTAGTGGGGTAGAAAATTAAACATAATACCTTAAAGAAATGGAACGCTTCACATGGTAGTGAATGTATAGTTGGATATGAACATTTGGACTAGCATAGCGCACATTGTTGCAAGGGAATAATGAACAAAAAACTTGCGTGCCTTGAATGGTCACAAATCATAGCTACGTCATTACCACCAGTGGTAATGGTTAAAGGGTCTCACGCTTGGTGCGCTCTGAAATGAGGAAGCCGGTTCAGCATTTGGCCTGTATTTGTTTGGCTGACTCTGGCAGCAGTACATTGATCATCACCTCCTCCGCACACGGATCTCTCTGCTGGAATCTGCTGTCCTAGCTGGGTCGCAGAGATGGCATAGCAGACTGCGTCTACAAAGGCTTATGAGAGGCATTCAGGTAAGTGAGGTGTGTTCATTCAACACAAGGTTGCTACAGGACGTATTCGAAAGAAAGCAGCTGCAATTCTTAGCTCTAACATACGTATGGCATTGAATGAAGAAGTCATTGGCGAATTCCTTTAGAGCTTTGGGCATCGAATCGCTTTTTTATTTTTTATTATAGAGTTGCCGTTAAAGTAATTCGATAAATTAATGCTGTTTTCGGTTCGGGGCGATGTTTATTTTCGGAAAAGCTATTGTCATCACACCGCTGGCGCTGTAGACATTTCAGTAATTCAATAGGCTTCCATTGACTTCAGTCAATAATAATAATAGCCTAATAATAATAATTCATTATAATAAATAAAACAGCCAGAAAGGCTTACACACAGAAAAGTACAAAAAGATTATAACTGTAATGATAGGTGATCGCTTTCTTAACTAAATTTCAGATCTTCAGTAAATTTCGATTGGCTATTTTTGAACATAGTATTGAAAACGTTCGTTCTGCAGACGAATGGTGGTGCTTGAACTTTTTTTCGCTGTGTTAAGTTCCAAACTCTCACGTGGTCCCTTCAAGAGAGAATGTCACGGATCGGTGGGTCATGAATGATTTGAAACTAAGGATGAATAAAACATTCCTCTTTCAAACCAACCCAGGCTTAGGCTACTGCTTTGAATTATATCCACTGAACATTTACATTGTTTCAGCAGATTCTTACATATGGAATCTACTATTCTCAACCAGGCACTGTTTAACCCTATGAAATAACATCAGTCATCCAGCCTGGACCAGCCACACTTTAGGATGGCAACGGTAAGCTTTGAGATCCGTCTTAAGACCACCGTTTGAGTGAATGGCTGTTCACTTCGACATAGATTCTCTTATTTCTCTTGATGTATCATCCTTTAAATCGACACCAGTCCTTACTGTCCAGCTAATGTGATGTGCTGTATTACTAGAAAATCACAGACTCTGCGAGTATCAATGTTCAGTAGGGAAAATGAGATTTAGTAGTCTACCGCACTTTGTTGCGACAAACTGAACTCATTTTTAAAAATGACATGGCCTACATAGTATTTCGTAAAGGAAGTGTGTGGGCTAAATTATACCACAAGCAAAGACAAGTCTCCATGTTCAAGAGCGTTTGCACTGCAGACCACTATGGGAGCTCTTCATTAATGCTAAGTTAACTTAAGTCACTTTTTAAATTTTTTGTTTATTTTTTACTTCTCTCAGAATTTAGCACATACAGTACAGACATTATTTAATTGTTGTCTGCATTGAGAGAGGAATGAGTGGCATTTCAGTAGACCCTTTAGTGTCACGTTTAAACACAAAGTTATCAACAAGTTCAGTTCTGGATATGAACAAACTCACCTTGATTTATACATTGGTTGCTATTGACCCTGCCTGTTGTTTTGTTATAGAAATGTTGGGCGGCTGGCACTCAGTGTATTGCCAAGAATGACCACACCAAGCCCAAAGCTTCTGAGCTGGCCTACCGCAAAGGAGACATTCTCACCATTGTGGAGATTGGGATGGTATGATTTGGACTGCCGTCTTATTTGTTTAGGGATACAAGCTTTCCATTAAGCCCTATGTGCAGTTTGAAGGGGAAGTCTACAAGGGGTTTAGTATGGGAATGGCAGATCTGTGGATGTATTATCATGGGTTCATATTGAAAAAAAAACAAAACGTATTGTTCTTCAGGACAAGGGCGTTTACAAAGCCACACACAACAAGACCGGAGAGGAGGGCCTCATCTCTGCTAGCAGTGTCCGAGAGCGGGAAGCCATTCGCATAGACCCAAGCCTCAGCCTCATGCCGTGAGTTGATTTAGGCATGCATACACGCACTCTCAAACTGTGCCAACCCTTAGAATAGTTTCATTGCATGTTACGGAGACGTGTGAAAAACACTCTTCCTTTTCAGAGTAGGGCTCAAAAGAATGAAAACCTCAGTACTTCTTTCTTACACCTCAGGGTTTTTTCATAACTTCTCATTAATTGTTACGAGTATTTGGTATCAGTCTTTTTTTATTAATATCAACTCAGCCTACTAAATACTGTATGTGTGTGTGTAAGCACATGCTAGTTTTGTTGGAGTCAAGTATTTTGAGAACCTCTCAAGTCATGTGGGCCATGAGCAATTCAATATTTGGGCTGTGGCTGCTCTTAATTGGTTGTTTGGCTCCATCACAGCTGGTTTCATGGGAAAATCTCAGGGCCAGAAGCGGTGAACAAGCTGAAACCTATGGAGGATGGGCTGTTCCTGGTACGAGAGTCCATCCGGCATCCTGGCGATTATGTGCTGTGTGTCAGTTTTGCTCACGAAGTCATTCACTACCGGGTTATCTATCGTGACAACAAGCTGACAATTGACAACACCCAGTTTTTCTACAACCTCATTGACATGATTGAGGTAAGATTTGGAGATTTACCTTGATTTAGAGCTAGCAATTTACATTCAAAGACCTGACTAGAGGGACTTTGTGGCATTTTAGAACTACAAACTGTTGGCATGTAAAGAAAAATCTGAATATTTTGAGGTTTAATAGATAATGTGGAGTTCACATTGTCCACTACTCCAAAGGTAACAGTGTTTAATACTGCAGAATGTGATGTTTTGAGCTACATACTTTACACCTGACCAAAGAACATTTGAAAATAGCACCGTTAAATACTGTATAATACAAAATAATATAGGCTGGGTGCTGCTTCTTGATTGCGGATGAAGACTGAATGGAAAGTGAGGCAGGTTCAAAAGGGTTATTCTTGATGCACAATGTAAATTCTTTCCAAAGGTAAGGAAAAAGTAAGCTGACAAAGCAATCTCCACAGTGGATGAATAAATCTATACAAGAGAGTATCAAAATGAAGACAGTAGGAATTACAAGAGATATTTCAGAGTGTGTTCTGAAATGGCTATGAGGTAGAACAAGGAGTAGTGGGGGGATCTTATCTGGGCAGGGTATCACGGGAACTAGAGTCCCACGGCGATTGGTGCTGGGCCCACTGCTCTTCCTCATCTATATAAATGACCTTGACAGGAACATTGGAAGTACATTACCTACATTTGCAGATGATATGAGTGGACTCTAGCAATGTAATCCAAGAGGATTTAAACAGAATCCAGAAGTGGGCAGAAACCAGGCAAATTAAATTCAAAACAGCTAAATGTAAAGTTCTACATGTGGGATAAAAACATAAGGCATGACTGTTTTATGTGAGGAACAAACTGGAATGTGCTCAATTTGAAAAAGACTTGGGAATGATTCTTGATCAGAGCCTTTCAGGTTCTAGGCACTGTGCTGTAGCATTAAAAAAGACAAGCAGGATGTTTGGATATATTGACAAAGGTATTGAATTTAAATCCAAGGAAGTTATACTTATCTTATGCAATACCTTTGTCAGACCACACTTTAAAATTGTGTGCAGTTCTGGGGACTGTACTACATGAAAGATATAGAGGCTCTGGAAAAGGTTCAAAGATGGGCAACCAAATTGGTCCCTGGTAAGATAAAAGTTGAGGAAAGACTTCAAGCTTAGTAAAAGGAGGTATTTGTTTGAGACTTTTAAATTCATAAAAGTGATTAAGAAAGTGAACTACTTGAGTTTCTTCAGGTTGAGTTCTGTTTGTAGAAAAAAAACAGTATAAATGGAAATTAGCCAAAGGTAAATTCCACACAGACATTAGGGAGTATTTTTCAGACAGAGAGTAGTCACCGTGTGGAATCGCTTGCCTCAGAGACTTCGGGGGTTTCAAGACCTGGCTTGACGTGGTGCTGGATAGTATCTAATTTCTAGTTAGGCTGAGCACTAGGTACACTTTAGTGGTAGAAAATGGTGAGCATTGTTGGACTGGATAGCTTGTTCTCGTCATTATGTTATGTTGTGCTACATAACCGCATGACTTTCGATGGCACTAGTTTGACTGACTGTCCATTTATAAAAAGTGCCACTCCCCCAATATATTTGAGGGTTGACATCTGAAGTTGAGAATTGATGTGTATCTGTTTGCGGTTGAAAGGAAGTTGGGTGGATTTCTGCATGTGTTTCTCTCACATGTTTTCCACAGGTCTTGACAAATCCAATACCTTTGAAACTGTTATGAAATTGTTGTGTCTTCCTCATTTTGTGCTTCAAAGGAAAGATCTTTGCTTTGTCGTCATACTAGCTGAACACCCACATTAAAAATAATTTTGCAGATCTGACCTTGGCTTGCTGAATTTCTGAAGAGTTGAGTGACGCAAAGTGATGTGAGGCAGATGGTGTGAATATTAATAACAGTGGTGCCTCATCACATTGAACGAGAAGGCTTCCCTATCTGAGGCACCCAGGCCTGGTTACCCATGGCGAGTGGGCTGCTTTATCTAGCCTGACTCATTTCCTCGTCCAGTTCATGTGATAAGCTTGTGTGGGAGACCAGTGTTCAGCTGCTCTCCCACTCATAAATACAGGCCACGCTCTGAGGGACAGGTCAGACCAAATGGCCTTAATGGTCGAAATGTAATAACAGTGGCTTAAGCCACGCAGGATATTGAACACATATTAATTAGTATTTGTGAGAATTTAATTGCTGTGGTCTTCTTCTGGCAAATAAATTCATGTTTCTGTGGCTGTTAATTTTGCCTCTCTGTTCATTGACTATTTTTAAGATGCTTCACTTCTGGTTTTGAGCTGGGCTGTAATATTTTAAAATCTTTTAGCCAGTTGTCAGTTGAGGACCCAATTCTAATTTAACTTGGGGAATACATGTGGTGGTTGTTATACTCTCTCAAAGATTTGTGCTGCACAATAATTTTATCACAAAGCTTGATCTAGTTAGTTACATTTATTGCCCTTATTAAATGCTCCTGGGGAGATGACTGATTTTAATAGTAACAGTTTTAAGAGGGCTGACTTCTTTAGGCACAGTGTTTCCATAATTTCTGCCAGTACTGTATTTCTTTTGAGAAGTATCACTTTATAGGATATTTTTGTCAAGGAAATTTTGAAGAAACGAAATTATACGATGTGTTGTTGTGAAACACGCAGTAAATAGTGAGAGTGAATGCTAATGCCCCACAGTCTCGGGTAGGGTTGCCAACAACAGGGATTACCAGGGATACCCATCCCATATTTCAGCCACAAACTGTGTCAAAGGACTCCCTTTGTTCCTGCATATAGTGCTTTCTTTGATTAATGACTTGCCTAATTCAGGTTTACCACAGCACCACAAATTCAATTACTTTGCTGCACAAGCATTAAATATAATGACATTAAATATCAAACAGGTAACCCACCCTCAAACTAGCTTATAATATTAAACTGGATCGTATTAGTCTGCGTCACGGTGTTGTGTCCCAATTTTGAGCAAGGGAATGCTGTAAAACATCAAGATGTTACACTACATGGCCAAAAGTATGTGGACACCTGACATCCAACATCTCATCAATAATTATGGGCATTAATATGGAGTTGGTCCACTCTTTGCTGCTATAACAACCTCCACTCTTCTGGGAAGGCTTTATAGTAAATGTTGGACCGTTGCTGTTGGGATTTGCTTCCATTTAACCAGAAGAACATTAGTTAGGTCTGGCACTGATTGGGCGATTAGGCCTGGCTCACTGTTGGCTTTCCAATTAATCCCAAAGGTGTTGGTTGGGTTTGAGGTCACGACTCCATCCAAGATTTGCCTTCACTGGAAATAAGGGGCTAAGCTGTGAAACACAGCCCCAGACCAAGGGGCGTCCTGATACTTTTGGTCATATACTATATGTTTTCGCATTGTTGTCCAGTTCTACACAAAGAACAAGGGAGCCATTGCTACAACCCTGCAGAAACCGAAACAGAAAGAGGGCACCAAATCAGCGGAGGTGGAGCTGTCTAAGGGTAAGCGTGAGGTCCAGGTGTCAGGCTTTGGTCATCTCAGCCTCTTCTACAGCTTCCATTTATTGGCCTTTCGGGACTTGCTCGTTTGTGTGTTTCAGCTGGATGGCTGCTGGACATCAAAAAGCTCACCTTGGGAGAGAGCATTGGAGAAGGGGAGTTTGGAGGTGAGTCTGGGGGTCACCCGCCTCGCTCTCTGACACTGGCACTACCGTCAGACACCGTAAGGGAAAGGGCACATTCTCTACCGTTCTTATAACTAGCTTATTTCGATCCAAATCATCAACTATGACTTTCGGTTCAGTAAAGCCAAAGGTGAAATGTGAAGAACAGAAGTAAAGTTGTTTAGTGATCAGGCCAGGTGAAGCCATTTGCTACAGTATAAGGACAGATACAATGCCACAGTGAGCGTCAAGTCAATGACATGTTGTCCTTTTTAATCATGGATTTAAAAAAGCACAATTCTACAATTATGCTGAATCGTTGTCTTTTGGTAATAGATAAAAACTGGAAAATGACATACACAGTAGTTTAACTGCTGAATGCTTATTGTACCTTGCAACACAATCCCTTGAGTTAACAAAATGGAAGATTAAGTCCTCTATTGGTATCAGAAACTGTGGAAAATAATCATCCCATTTTCCCCCCTGCGACATAATGTGTGGAAAATATTATATTCACACAGATGTTTTCTTTATAAATGAACATTATCATTAAAAGCAAACGTTATCTAGGTTTTTTTATTTTTTACACGAAACAAATACACATTGTATTCCTCTCTACTGTACTGTATTGCCTGTTCTCATCACAAAATACCATAGCAACGTTGTTTTGCTGGAAAGTCAGAAATTGCGGTTCTACAATAAATCAGGAAGTTCTGTGGGTCTGAATCATGTGTGGTGACCACAGTATAAAGACACGCCTGTATGAATATCAAGACAAATTAGTTGTAGAGAGGAAAAAAGGGCGTGAGTCACGTTATGACCTTCTGCCTCTTGCCGGTCTACAGAGGTGTACATGGGGGAATACATGGGACAGAAGGTGGCCGTCAAGAACATCAAGTGTGATGTCACAGCTCAGGCCTTCCTGGCGGAGACCGCTGTCATGACGTAAGAACCTTTGGACCTGGATCTGTTGGTTGTAGATGTTATTTCAGGGCCCAGCAAACTGACCTCTTCTGTGTCTTCACCCACTTCTCTCCATATTTACACGTTTCTGTCAATTTCCCTCTCTCTTGTTCCACCTCACTTCCTCCCAGGAAACTCCAGCACAGGAACTTGGTGCAGTTGCTAGGGGTGATCTTGGACAATGGGCTGCACATCGTCACAGAGTTCATGGCGAAGGTAGGCTTAATTGAGCTGGGAAGCTGTCTTCGTAAGGCCTGTAGACTCCATAACAACTGCATTCTTATTTTCAAGAGGTGGTGAAATCAGTCAGCGGGAGTGTGCGCAGTCCGGCTTCATTCCATAGCCTGATTAGCGGGAGTTTGTGGAATAAGGCTGGACTGCACCAGCGCCAACTGTTGCTGGGAGTGACAGTAGGCCATAGTATGTCCCAGGGAAGGAGGGTTTCAATCAGCAGGGTGTTCCCTGCCTTATCTTTCGTGTGATTCCTCTGATCGATCACCCAGTGGCTCTCTGCCTGCACCAGGCGCACCAGCTGTGCAGTCCCCTGCTGCAGCACATGCAGCTGATTAGCTGTCAGATAACTGTCGTGAATAGATGCGGCTGGCTTTCTCATCCTTTTCAAAGGACGTGTGCCAGTCCACACCATTGCTTATTAATGATAAATGTTGCAATGGTGGGAGGGGCCTATCATAGTGAATGTACTTTCCAAATTAGGGATGCTGTTAGGTGGTGGAGGGAGAAAGGAATTTAGAAGCCATTCATTCCTCGTTAATATGAATCAAAGTTAATAATGCATGGTATCCTGTCTGAGATGGTTCTGACCATTATGTGTGTGTGTGTGTGTGTGTGTGTGTGTGTGTGCTTGTGTGGCTTTGCTTTGCAGGGTAACCTGGTGAATTTCCTCCGGACGAGAGGTCGCTCCGTGATTGGCAAGACGCAACTGCTTCACTTCGCACTGTGAGACCCGTCAATCTCTTTATCAGCCTCTCAGTCTCCTCCTTCTGCAGAGCCCACCCCTGTACTATGTCTATTAAAGATGATGCAGTAAATCACGGAAGACACTCTCAGGGGAGCAATGTAAACACAGCAAAAATGGATGGCAGGAAGTGAGGTGTAAAGATACGTTGACTGATTTTGTTTTTGCCGGCCCATTTACATTTAGCGAAACGATGCAGAAATGCTGTTCACAGATGACATGACAGCAAGATGGATGGCGAATGCATGTAATGCATGTCTATTTAAATAATTTTTCATGCTGAAACTCCTGTAGCTTTTTTATGCAGATATAACACAAGGGAAATGTGTTTTGCAACACGCAATTTTTTCTTTATTTATACTTTTGCTATTATGAAATCTATAGTAAGACCTCCAGTATCCTATCCCAATATAGTCCCCAACGGAAATGCTACTGAAAAAGTGTGCATGGCTTTTCTGAGTCATCAGAGAAACAGAGTACATTGTGTGTGTTGCGTCCCCAGAGACGTCTGTGCAGGGATGGAGTACCTGGAGTCCAAGAGGCTGGTACACAGAGACCTGGCCGCTCGCAACGTCCTGGTGTCCGTCGACAGTGTGGCTAAGGTTAGCGACTTTGGGCTGGCCAAAAGGGACTCCAAGGCGACGGATAACGCAAAGCTGCCCATCAAATGGACTGCCCCCGAAGCTCTGAAGAAAGATGTGAGATGCCCCATGAGCTCACGGCTTGTTTTCTGGATTTGAAAGGGCAACGTTTTGATATTGTAAACGATGCTGGGGTTGTGTTTGTCTGGCAGAAATTCTCCACGCGCTCAGATGTCTGGAGCTATGGGGTCCTCTTATGGGAGACGTTCTCCTACGGCAGACAGCCCTACCCAAAGATGGTAAGCTCCCGCAGTGAGAGTTTGCATAGCCATGATGCCATAGTGCTACATACATGGAGCCGTTAGCAAGTCACTGTCCTGTAGGTACTGCACGTAACATTAGTGTTGCCAGATTTTGAATTTGTCCAAACTGGCAACATGGACAGCTGGAAACTTAATCGTGAACAAGGTGGGTAGCTATTGGAACAGATCACAGACTGAGAGTTCTTGAAATGCAAATTCATTACGAACTAAAGGTCGGGGCGACATAGCTCAGGAGGTAAGACCGATTGTCGGGCAGTCGGAGGGTTGCCGGTTCAAACCCCGCCCTGGGCATGTCGAAGTGTCCTTGAGCAAGACACCTAACCCCTAACCCCTAACTGCTCTGGCGAATGAGAGGCATCAATTGTAAAGCGCTTTGGATAAAAGCGCTATATAAATGCAGTCCATTTACCATTTAGGTCATTTTTTTCAATCAATTACTCAGATCGGACATTATATTGTGCAGTTGGAACCACTAACCAGACCAGTACAAATAATTTGAAAACCAGACAGTTTGGTCAAAAACCAGGTATCTGGCAACCCTAGGCTCCATACCGTTGACTCAGTGGCCTGTATTCCACAGTGGCTTGTATTTGTCTTTAATTGTAACTTACAACTAAATGCAAGTGTTACACTTACTCATCACAAACTCAGTTTAGCAACGTCCTTTTAGTGATTACAGAACTTGTCAAACTGTGTTTGTGAAGAAACAAAGAAAGCTCTTGCCTTTCACAAATTCTAAGTGTGTGTAGAAGACGTTTACTTGCACTGTCTACATTAGAATGGCAGACTCAGACTGTAAAAATGGTTTGAGTTTCCAGCAGATCTCTCACATGTTGTCTGGACTCTGGAGTATGACCTGCATTAGGCAGTTTCAGTACAGGCCATTTTAACTGTGCTCTGTAGCTGGACCTATGTGGATCTCCTTTCCTTTTTAATCCAGTATTATAGATGATATTTCTTATGAGGCAAACTGAGGGCACCTTTTAATACGAGCCCTGCGTGCTGTTCACCTAAAGAACATCCTGTGCTGCCCTCCATACGTCTAAGGACCGTGTAATCATCTTAGGCAATCGAAGCAATGTGTCTTGACCCCAGCGTATGGCCCGTATGGGCTAAACTAAGTGTGATTAAGGCATGTTCTTTGAAACACCGCTGGGTGAGTTCATTTCAAAGGTACTAAAGCCCACTTGTAAGACTCCTTAAGGACAAATAAGCTCTTTGGATCCAGAAGTAATTCACCTTTACCTATGAGACGATTAACTTATCTTCTGCCGGCGGATGTGTTTTGGGTAGCAGACGTGCTGAATTCGAGCACACCAAAGTTTCCTTGTTCCTTACGTAACGTAATGTCAAGGTAGACTATGATGAACAAATGTTCAGAGATAGTTGTGTATTCAGAGCCCATGTGCACTGAGGGTATCTCACCAGCAGGGGACCATCATGGACAGATCTTGTTGAAACTACATTCCTCTAAATAACATTTCCAGGCAAGCCTACTGAGTAGACTGAGCTGAGTTTGCCCGTTAATCTATTTAAAAACGTGCTTCTGCTTCCGAGGACCATAAATCACTTTATTTATATAATCCCTTGTTGTGCCTTTGTTACAATGAACATTTTCTGTGTGGAGAGGGTTTAAGTACTTTGAAAAGTATTCATATAAAACAGACATTGACAGATATTAGATAGTATTTAATCACCTGTAGATACTTTGTAAGAATATAATAAACCATCATCCTGTGATGATGACAGCTACTGAGAATGTTTGCTCAAAATGTGATTAACGCAAACTAGTATTAAATGGAAATTCTATATACCTGAAGATTAGCCAGTAAAACACTGTTAACATGTCCCACAGGGGCAAGATGGTGAGCTCTGCAGGACAAAGTAACAACAATTTTTCAGTTTTTAAGGGCGAGAACTATTATTAGCTTCTTAGTCTTAACTGTGTATATCACACAGGTATGTGGCACAGAAAAATCAAAGCAACGGCACTAAGCAGGTAATGGAGGCAGGGATAAACTGGGATTAGAGCTAGCAGGCCTCGTTTCTATGGCAACAGCTCCTTATGATGGCATTGAGCCAGGATGGGTCAGGGTGGTGGTTGGGGATGTGGGGGTGGGTAGGATTATCTTACTTAAAGCTCCCTGTGACACATAGTCTCTCCGTCAATCTTCTCTACCTGTCCGTCTACTTCCCTGCTGCCCTCCTTAAAGTTCATTGGGTTCATATGAGCGTGGGACGGGCCCCCACATGAGCCCTGTGATCTATGGATCAGGACGTCCTCGCCAAAAATAACAGCGGACAAGATTTGGGGGAGAGGTTCCCCTGTCCTGCTTACCCGTGCTGGGGAAAAGGTGGGCTAATGGGGGTTCAGGAGGCCATGTGGCACACTGTGTTCTCCTTGTGTTCTCAGTCTCTGAAGGAGGTGAAGGAGACGGTGGAGCAAGGCTATCGCATGGAAGCCCCGGAGGACTGCCCCGCCAGCGTCTACGCCATCATGAGGGTCTGCTGGGAGGCCGATCCCGGGAAGAGGCCTTCCTTCCGAAAACTGCGGGACAAGCT
This sequence comes from Anguilla anguilla, assembly GCF_013347855.1. Taxonomy (NCBI): domain Eukaryota; kingdom Metazoa; phylum Chordata; class Actinopteri; order Anguilliformes; family Anguillidae; genus Anguilla; species Anguilla anguilla. The sequence continues at coordinate 24,186,753 of NC_049204.1, read as the reverse complement.
GAAGAGGGAGCTGCCCGACAGTAACTCTGCAACGGGCTCCTGAGGCCGCTGAGGGGAGGGTGGAGTAAGGCCCAAATTAGCAGACAGTTTGTGTCGTGCTCCCCTCCCCTCCTTCCCCCCATCCAAAGTTTCCACGTGAACCCCTCGGTGATGGCTGATTTTTTTTTTCCACATGGGAAATGTTTAGAATTCCTGAGGGTCACACAAGAACTGTGCTATTTCTCCAGTTAATTATACAGATATTTATATATTTATGATGTGTGGAAAACAGAGAGCGATGACACACAAGGCACTTGAAATAGAGCTGGGATTGGTGGCCACCAGGGGGCAGCACTAAGAACTGAAACAGATCAGATGAATCCCTGCTCTCCTATCAAGCAATATAGTGCCTAAAGGCAGCCACTGTACATACACACTGTATTATACAGAGCTATATGATGTAACTACTGTTGGATATATGTAATGCATATATTGAGGAAAAGGCTGTTGTAATTAAATAACTTTTTAATGCATTTTCTTTAGTTTTTTATTATTTTTATTTTGTCAGGTTTATTATATTGTATCTGCCTGAAAGGCGACAGTGAGGTGATGGTGGCTTTTGCTCTGTGGAGAGGAGGGAAAGAACGGGAAGTGTCAGTGGTTTCCATCTCAGTAGCTTTTGGATGGCCTGGCCTGGACTTAGACTTCGTGTTTCTGAAGACAGAACTTCTTCTTGCTGTTCTGCTGCAAGACAGACACAGAGAGGGAAAGACAGAGTGAGAGAGAGATGGTAAGAAAGAGATAGAGAGAGAGCAAGATGGCAAGAAAAAGATGGAGAGAGAGATACAGAGAGAGAAAGAGAGAGAGAGAGAGATAAAAACACTTATCCGGGATTAGTGTTCAGATAACCCATGTCTGCACGTCTTGTAGCATAATTGTCTCGCAATATGTCCTGGGTTGCAGAGCTTAATATGCAGAACCTTTAATGTTATTGCAAATATAAGTCAGGAATTACAAAGCTGGAAACAGCATGTGTATGGAGATACCTCTCTGCAATCGGTTGTGAATGTTACTGGATTTTCGGGAACACTTCCTATTCCATGGTACTGTTTCCATGGTAGTGTGTGGAGGGAATCCACGAGGCTCAGTGCTCTATATTAAATTTTCTCTTGGTTAAATAAAAATTCAGAAGGTGGCAAAATTATAAAATTAGAATCTGGATCGCAGAGCTATTTTTGGCTGTATGTTGAGAACCAGCTTTTCCCAACTCCAAAATAGTGGCGATTAACTTGACACAGATTACTGCAAGGAGAGTTTTTTTTTTTTGGTTGTTGTCATGTTGCATCCCAAATCAAAGATGCCAGTGGCTTTAAAGCTTTCTTAGCCTGTTTTTATTTTGTCTTTCACCCATGGGATGGGACTCAGATTCGGTCCTTATCCGTTGTCCTTTCATTAAGACACGGCCCGTGTTGGATTTGCATTGTCTCTGAAAATCCCCTAATTGGATGAGTTGTTACATTAAAAGAAATAATGAAAAAGAAAAAAAAGGAAAATTTCTGGCATATTTAAAATATTTAAGATTAATTTGTTTTCTTTTGGGGGTAAATGTGTTGTATCTGACTACATAAAGAATTGCAGAAGTGTGATCACTGATAAATTCCTTCTTCCCTCCTTCTTCCCTCCTCCCCTCTCAAACCCCCCTTTCCCAGGTACATCATCTAATGAGGGATACAGGGTCCCAAATTTACAGAAGTATCTTACTTTGTTTGACAGTTTAGTGGTAGGAATAGACAAGCAGTGTTGGGCTGAATGGCCTGCTCTCATCTTACCTTATGTTATGTTATGTTATGTTATGAAAGTCAGCGCTGCTTCGAACGGATAACTTCATTATCCTCTAATACATATCAGTGAGGTGCTTACCACTGTAGCAGAGTAAGCCCCATTTAAGGCCTGTTAAGTGCTAGATATGTCCTACTAGGTAATTTCCTTTTGTTTCATACAGATGAAATTGCATTTGGTCCCATTTGGTACGTGCTCAAGAAAACCTGTGTGACTCAGGCTTATCCTGTGCTGCTCAGTTTAAGTAGATTGCGTATAGTAATTCGATTGTGTACAGCAATGAAATAGATTGCGTATAGTTACTACAGTTACCTGCCAAAACTGTCTCAGCCAAACCTTCCTGTAAAACAGGTGCTAACCCAAAATAAAAACATAAAAACACAAAAGAAACACAAAAATGTACATAACCCCTATCCTAGGTGTTGCAGAATTTAGTCCATCGAATGGGGCTGTCATTGTACCCTTGAACAAGATGCACTCTACTTGATGCAGGAGTGATAAAAACAACACTTGTACTCGTCACATTGGCACTACCAATAATGCTATTAGTACTGTACTAGCATTAATGATACTAATACCGTTAGCCTTGATAGTAACAGAATTGAAATGAACAAGTAAAGATTCAAAATGGATCAAGTGGATTGAATGAACTTAGGTAATTATCCATGTAAGTTCAGAGCTGTCCAGTGTGGATGAACAATGCAGTGTGCTCGGGGCGGGAGGGGTGGACATGCAGGCCAGGTGGGGACACGAGGGCACTTAAAATAACAGGAGGGCAGATGGGGCATGCCGCCAGACAGGCCTTTCATAGCTGAAGGCCAAGACATTACATTACGTTTATCTGGCAGAGGCTTTTATCCAAAGGGATGCACAATAAGTACATTATGACCAAAGTGGCATTATGCTTGTTATTGGCATCTAATTAAACATTTATCTGACTTATATAATCCAGGCTTATACACTTCAAATGTAGAATTCTCTTTTGACACTTCCTATAATCTTCTCTTGGGCCTTTAAAAAAAAAAAGAAAAAAAAAAAAAGAAATTCCTTTCATGTTCTGGTCAGTCACACTATAAGCACGGTTTCTGGATTACCGCTGAATGGGAAAAATAAATTATAATAATAATTCAAATCCTGGGCATCACAGGTTCATCACCTGCTCCTCCTGGTCCTGGTCCAAAAAATGAAAGATTCTAAGAAATGGATATAACCTATTGAGGCATTTTAGGTTTGAGCAGAAAAAAACTGATTGTTACTTATTGTAATGTTCTTTCTCTGAGTTGGGCTGACTGAGAAACTATAGGAATAGACATGGAAAGCATAATGTACTGTAATATAGAAACAGAAAAAAGAAAGAATGTTATCACCAAGCAAGTGCTGAAACTTTTATTAGGCTTTCCCAATCTTCAGTAATAAAGGCATTTGCAAGTATTCTGTAGGCCCCAACAGCCTTTTAGAGTAAGCATGTAATATATAATATTAGATCTTTGAGTTTTGAATTAAAATGGCATTTTTAAAAATCCATAACTCATAAAAAACACAAAACCCTTGTGGAACATTGTTTCCTCTTTCAGATTTTGGCAGGGTCAATTCCAGACCCCACTGACACGGTACCCTGGGGACCAATCAGGAGCGTGCACAAAGGTGATGGCAGCCCAGCTGATCAAGGCTGTTTTTAACGAGCTAAGCTATTGAGCTGAGCTGTTTTACTCTCAACAAACTACACAGACACCAGGATCCCCTCACCTTGAGGGACAGTGGTGGTGGAGCTTTTTCAGAGAGAGGGACAGCATTGCTCTCCTTTACCACTGGCTCTGAACCACCACGTGGGTGGTTTGATTTGACTCCACTTCTTTCTATAACTGTTTACAGTAATGTTTTTCTTTCTTCAAAATTCTTCCTCCTAAAACTTTACCTCCCTCTTACTATCCTGTTGCTGCTTTCTATGGTTGAGGCCTTGTCCTGTTTTGTAGGACACATCAAGTTAAAATTACCATTTAAATCTGGTGTCCAACACCGGTTAAGGGATTACTCGCGAATACTGCAGCCACATACAGTCAGCCATGGAAACATTTCAGGTGGGTTTTGCTCTCACGTCACCTGTCTGGGAGTGTAACCAGGCTTTGAAAAGGAAGACATGTCTTGGCGATGGTAACCTCTTGACTGTTTGTATAATACCAGACTGCATTAGTGGGGATTAGGGCCACTGCAGAAACAAGCGCTCTAGGTCAAAGGCTAGACCTTACGATTTAGGTCTGGCAACATTTTCTCAATGTTTTTTTCTAGAGGATCTTACTGAAGCCTTACTCAAACTTGAACTGGAAATACTCTTAAGAAATCAACTGAAGGAAATTTTACAGAAATCTCTGTACCCAAGCTCTGTATCCTTTTTCCTGTGAATGGTGCAATAAGATGTTATGAGTTACAGTGTCACAAAGACTATGGCCACATTGAGCAATATTAAATCAAAGACCACTGACGTTGAAAATTATTTAGTCCTATCATCCTTGTCCTCAGATTTGCTTGCAGTAAATATAATTTCAACAAATTATCATTATTGTATAGAAGACATGTAGAATCATCACCATGCTGTGATCCCAGCAGATTGAGAACCTCCCATCCCTGGGTGGCGCTAGAGCCAATTGTGAAGCACCTGTGAGGCTGTCTCACAGACCATGTCTGAAACAGCTTATTTGCCTACAATTGAGTATACAACATGCAACTTGTTTACTCAATAGTAGGCAAGTAAGCTGTTTCGGACACGACCACAGTCAGCGCTGGCATGGTCATCCTGTCAACTCATATAGAAGAACAGAAGAAGAGCACATTCTGCTCATATAGGAGAACTTGATTGCGCTTCTCTTTAAATTGTTTCACAGATTTTCCATAGAAATTTTTACATAAAGTACCCTTAAGATTTAATCATATCTTTGATAAAGATGAGAAAAGAAGACTGTATAAACAAAACAAGTAATAAGCTATACTGTGTGCTCAAAAAATGGGAAAAATATATTATTTATACTTACATAGAATTGCAAAAAAAAAAAAAACGTAATAGATTTTTTTACTTGCTAACTCTATAACAATAAATCCCACTGTTCATAAAGTTAATTTTAAAAACATTCTATTTTCTATTTATGAAGGAGAGATTAAGGTCTCTTGGAATTGTGATTTTGTTCTTTGGGTATATCTTCTGATTTGGGCTTTCCTAATCCACCGTGGGTGCCCTGTAATCCTGTGTCGTAAGGCAGAGACAGAAGGAAGTGATCAGACACAGGAGACAGTAATGAGGAGTGTGTTTGTGTCAGCCTGGTTCTCCATGCTGGACACTGCTGGGCCTGCCCAGGAAGTCTTCGTACTCTCCTCCATGCTTTCTCCTTCTCTTTTTTCTGAAAGTCAGTTGTTCTCAGACCTCTCCTCAGGGACCCTCAGTCAGTTTTAGGTATTTAAAGTGTTCCCTCTCAAGCACACCTAATGTAACTAATCAAGGGCTTTGTTAGTAGGGGAAACGAACTTCATTAGGTGGAACACATCAAATGCCTGGAACTGACTGGGGGGTCCTCAAGGAGAGGTTTGAGTACCATTGCTCTCAGTGATTCATCTGAAAAAGACAGGGCTAGCTTAGCGGCATTTTGGTGAACAGTTTCTCCTCTACTTTTCAGCACTGTAATAATCAGGCCAAACAGTCTCCAGCTGTTTCCTAGCAACATCTGCTTAACTGCAGCAGCTGCCGATAACCATGGACACACACAGGAAAGAGACGGATAATGATGTTATAACACAAAGTATCCCCTCACTGGGATTTTTTATGAGTGCAAAATAATTGGCTGATTATTCATTATGAGATAGGCGTCCGTTGACGCTATATCCCCAGAAAGCATCTGCCAAACCCAGCCAAATTGAGTGTTATTTCCGTGGCATGGTGTGTGAATGTAGCTTTCCTCCAGACTTGACAAGACTCAGCTACTGTGGATTAGTCTGCCAGTAGGCCACTGGGGGAAGAAGCCAATGGCAGGAAATTCGGGCTGGGGGTCAAGAGAGGTCACCTGACTGGGGCTTCTCAGGGAAGGGCTTGGCCGAATCTCGGAGGAGGTGTGTAGGGAGAGGGGGGGCAGAGAGGGTGGATTGACAGGTGTAGTGGCTAATCAGCAGATTATCTGCCACAGTACGTCAGTGCTTCCTAAGGCCTCTGCTACTTCTTTAATGACGTTAAGAGTATCAGATTAAGTGATAAAGCAGTAATTGCATGCACACTTGTTCACGGAAGGATGCATCGATAGACAAAATATATTCCTGTCTGGTATTTTCTGTCTGAGCGGGGAAGAGAATTAAGGAACTTAACATCTAGCTTACCCAGGACTCAATCTTTCAAAACCAAAGGAATATGTGTTATTCAATCCCTATCAATAATAACACATTACATCTGAACACAGATATTAATCATTTGTATTCAGCAGTGCTTTATATCATCTTATACTCTGTACTGAAGGGCCACAGGGTGTGCTGGTTTCTGTTGTTACCCAGCACTTTATCAATCAATTAAAATGATTGGTTACACAGTTAATTAACCTCACAAGGTGTCTGTCTGAATTGGTTGTTCTTGGCAACTGTTGGTGTGGAGAAAAAAAAACACACCCCAAGACCAGGAGCAAGGTTGGGGAGCCCTGACTTTTACTGCTAATGTAATTAAAGGAGATTAAAAGGAATTTTATAATGTTTCTGTATTCTGAGAAAGTGAGAAAGTAAGGCTAGCCCCACATACACCTGTGACTGACAAATATTTCACTCACATTTAAAATGAGCTCTCAGAGTTGTGGGAGGCGCTAAGACGTTGAGTCAATTTGTGACACAGTTAGTAATTTAGCAACCAAAGTCCATTCAGACCATTCATAAGCATGGGCCTCCAGCGTGAGTCCAGCTGAAGCAATAGCTGTGGCCCAAGTTACGGAAGCAAATCTTGACTGTGCAGTATGTTATTTATCACAGTGTTCCCCACAACGAGAGGATTCCCTCACTCTTACTGTACATTTGATTTATGAGGCCCCTCTACCAGCACCAGCTGCACCAGAACTGCAGTGCAACTCAGCTGGTGAGAAAAGCCATGACTGGCTAGTGGCTTCACTGGCTCTATCGGAATGAGAGTGCTGCAGTGGCATCGCCCATCCATCCGTCCAATATCTACACCCGCTTACTCCTAGTCAGGGTCACTGGGGGTGCTGGAGCCTATCCCAGCGAGCATTGGGTGAGAGGCAGAAATACACCCTGGACAGGGCGCCAATCTATCGCAGAGTGGCAACACTGAAAATTGAGAAGTAAGGGACAAAAAACAGTTGTCAAAAATTAAAATAGCTAAAATAACATATGCTGTATTCTGGAAAGAGCAAGTTGGATTCCTCAGGACTAATCCAAATGCAATATTACTGACTGTCTTGTTTCAGTTGGGTGGGTTTATGATCATGATGATGTGCACTTGGCTTTTACATGTACATGCTGTGTAACCTGAGCACCTTGGAAACATACCTTCATCCTTATGTAAGCGCTATTGCATATTTATTCATGTACATATTCATACTCAAACTAGACCCAACTCAATCAAGGTCTCTTCCTTGAGTATGGGTCTTTAGGTTGGGTCAGGACCATATAATTCTGTGTAACAGGATAAGAACCAGCTTACCCAACTGAGAGAGAAGTACCCTCATTCTATTAATGCCAGTGAAGTCTTCATCCTATTTCATCCTGCTAAACAAATTATTATTGTGGGAGAACTAAGATCTGTTGTACTGAAAACATTTAAATGTAATTAGAGATCGCTGCCAGAAAATCAGTGTTGCTTAATGCAGACATATCCTCCTAAAATTGGTTTATATGCACTACCCCTATGTAACTATTTTCTAACTGCTTGTCTTTGAGGTGATTGACATTATATTTTAAGCTGCTGCTGCCACTTTTTTTCATGTACTAAATTTATAAAATATCATTTTTAAAACAGAATGGTTTCCACACAAAATATATACAATACACATATAACTAAATAAATTTAAAAATATTTTCCAGTTTCACCATTGGAACAACCTATCAAAAGGACGGTGAAAACATAATATAGCTCATGTAATTTTCCAATAATACGAAACCTCAGTATGTAAGTAAGGAAATTTACCACTAGAGGGCGCACTGTAATGACACACAAAAACTTTCTACTTGGCAGACTTCAATATAATTGACACGTACTCTACAAAATGGTTTAGATCGTTCACAGAAATGGCATTAATTATAATTGTAATAATTCAGTGAGTATGTAATCAATTCATGTTTTCTAATTTGGTAAGATGTTCCAGTTCTCTTCCAGGTCTGCCTGAAGCACCAATGATTATTTTATGGCATTTTTTGCATCGCATGGATGTACATCTAGGGCTTCTTTATCAGTTTATGTTTGGCCTTTGATCACCCCTGAACACCTCATTTCACGTCCTATTGCAGAAAACTAAAAAAGAGTCTACGATAAAGATTCTCTAAATACACTTCAGAATGAGATCAGAAAAGTACTTAATTGTTCTTTTCAACCCCTGAGAAATGAGTCCGTAGAAACCAAGGAGCAATGGAGACACTATGCAATCTTTCCGATATTGGCTGCATGATCATATCACGGAGAAGGTGTGCTGAAACATTACAGCTATGGCTATAGTTACCTTATGCTAAAATATGTGTCGTGAATTAAGTTCAAATGTTCAAACCATCTGTCCGCGGTCCCTGGTTTCTTATGAAAGATAGCATCATTAATTTGGAGTTTCAAGCCAATATTATTCAAAGTGAAGCACATCTAGAACACACTTAACACGCCACAGCCTAATGCCACCTTTCGGAAACATTCGGAACATTATCCAAACACCCAACAATGAAGCTTCCCCACCCCCACTCATTATTTCAGTGAAAAAAGGGTTTTTGTACTGACTGTAAGCCTGTTTGTCATATATAACGTATTGGTTGCCATCTGGAGAAATTGTGTTTAATTGGTTGTTTGGATGAATGTCTTGAGCCCATATGTTTACAATATGGGGCCTGGTAGGACTGCTAATATGCGTATCCTCCAAAAGATGCAGATATCACAGTGGGGAGGGACACCATAGCAAATATCTGTGACTCCTCAGCCGCTGGCTCTAACCCAACTAACTGCTGGAGGATTGCTGACATTTAAGATGGGTCAATTGATGAACTGGGTTTCAAAATATCGTGTAAACATATAAATGAAACAAAATGAATGTGCATTGACCATTCTTTAACAAGTACCAACCAAGCAGAACCTGCAGAGACTATATTTTCCTATATGTTTTGGGAGTATGAATGCTAAATAGAGAGTCCATAAATCCAGCCCATGAAAAAATGTTCGAACCACTTATGTCCCTTTGCTTTGGCAAGAATGACCTTCTTGTATGACTCTACACATTTTTCCATTTTTCAAGGTTCTGCATAGACATATTTGTATATACACTCACTGGCCACTTTATTAGGTACACCTGTTCAACTGCTCGTTAACTCAAATATTTAATCAGCCAATCACGTGGCAGCAACTCAATGCATTTAGGCATATAGTCACGGTCATGACGATCTGCTGAAGTTCAAACCAAGCATCAGAATGGGGAAGAAAGGTGATTTAAGTGACTTTGAACATGGTTGTTGGTGCCAGACGGGCTGGTTTCGGTATTTCAGAAACTGCTGATCTACTGGGATTTTCATGCACAACCATTTCTAGGGTTTACAGAGAATGGTCCGAAAAAGAGAAAATATCCAGTGAGCGGCAGTTCTCTGGGCGAAAATGCCTTGGTGATGACAGAGGTCAGAGGAGAACGGCCAGACTGGTTTGAGCTGATAGAAAGGCAACAGTAACTCAAATAACCACTCGTTACAACCGAGGTATGCAGAAGAGCATGTCTGAATGCACAACACGTTGAACCTTGAAGCGGATGGGCTACAGCAGCAGAAGACAACCTGGCACTAGCAAGGTGTACCTAATAAAGTGGCCGGTGAGTGTATTTTACAATGATTTCTCAGTGTGGCAAACTGACCACCATAATCCCAACATAATTCTTCTTACTCAACCTCAGCATCATATCTTTCAGTTGACTTAGTGTCACATCACCATGTATTGCACATCACTTTATTGACTTGCACTGCATACTAAATTCATGACTCCAATTGATCATGTTAGTATCAAGAGACATACTGTAGCTCGATTATACTGATAACAAAGCTTCAGTTCTTAGCATAGTCTACATTTTACTGCACGCAATCACAATGTGGAGACAGGGAGAATTTGAAGGAAATCAGTAATGGCCCAATGAGGGACTCATGGTGTACACCTGGTGATTGATACTCAATTAGTGAGTTGGCCTCTCAACTGGAGATTCTGTAGGAAGTGTTTGGCAGGAGCAAGTCTATCACATCTGTCAGGGATCTGACTCCATTTCTTCTGTGGAGCTGGAATTAGGCTGGCACCAACTTGTGTCAAAGCTGGCCCAGCATGTTTGTCTAAATGAAGCTTTAAGCCAAAATACCTCAATAACTTTCCTGACATGATAACTGGCTTCATGATTTGAACCTCGAGCAGTTGAACTGTTTAAAAAATTACTTCATACAACGTTTAAAAAATAAGCTTTGACAATTCATTGGACAATAACAAGTCATTTAAATCACTTTTGGTTATTGGATTATGATTAATAATTATTCACATATGAATAGATTTTAATGTTTATTGGTGAATTATGAAGCTCACCGCTGACACCGCTGATTCACATTTCATTAATTCTGGCACCAGACTTTGTGTTCTTATTTATTTTACACTCATAGTGGTCTATATTCACACTGAAGCTGGCCTGTCAAAGACATTTCAGGCCAGTATTTGCTATTCAGTTTCTGCAATTCTGAGCTCAAGACAAGAGATAAAATTGCGGGATTAAAAACCATAGTACCGATAGTGATTGTCTTGCAGATAATTCATGTTTTTATACAGCGGGTAAATTACACACTGTATGAAAGTAATATATTATGTAATTCTGATATTAGCCTTGCGTTGTTGACTCACAACTTCTCAGAGATTTTCCACGGAGACGAGTGTTCAGTGAGTTGGATCTTCACCACATGACGGAAAATTATTATTTGAGTTAACACCTTCTCATCATGTGAACTAATCACTTTGTGGGCATGCTCTGTGATCATTATAGCTTTATTGGCTGGTTTGCCAGCAGATGACCTCACACAAAAGTTTTCTTTAACCTTTGGTTTTGTGAGTTTCTGTAGTCCAACATGCAGTGCATCACTCATTAGCCAACACAATCTGTTGACCATTCTCTGAAAAGAAGAAATTGTGCAGAAACTGCGCATCACCAGTTTTGTGACTCTCCGTTCAGACTGCGCTTCTAAGTAGGCCAGTGTCAGTGACAACAGCAGGCTGAGCTGGCACAGTAACCTCTTATGCGACTTGGCTAGTACCTGAAACCCACTCCAAACCTAAACTTGGTCACAGTCTTATAGTGTAAAGGAAGTTTAAAAAAACAAGTGTTGAATCATAAGTAGAGGGACCAGATGATCACATGTGCTGCCCCCCACCTCAAAGGCCCTCCTCTTCCCTCCCAAACCATCCCCCTTGCCCCAGTAAGCTGACACAGCGCCTTTAAGCGTGAGCTGCTTTGTCTCTAATAGGATCAGAGGGGCTTACATTGTCATCTGATAAAACTAAGCAGCTTGATAGCTGCACTGCACCTTCTTAACCAATTTGGACTCAATTAGGATAATGAGGAAACAAGCAAAGAAGTATAGTAAGCACAACATATTAACATGATAAAAATGATTGTTGCTCTCATCCCCAGCCCGCTCGTTGGCTGGCTGAGGAGGAATCACCTTGTCATCTACACTCTGTGGGCTATGGTACTGAAGAATAGTGCGTGTTTTAATAAGGGGAGTGCTTGGTTAATTTAATGAAAGTCTGTTACATTAAGGCACACTACTTCATCCTCCTCCCTAACTTTCCTGGCCCTTTTCACTGTTCACTATTTCACGACAACAATTTCTGCAATGAAACTTGAAGACATTTGTTACCCTTTTCTGTGATTCTGTATTTTTCCTGTGATTTCTGATTTATGTTATAAATGGCCAATTATTTAAAATTGAAGTGTATTATTTATTTAATAAATCTATACATTTAATAGATCGATAAATGTCAGGCTGAAATGTTTGCTTATTGACAACAGGACTGATTTTCAGATAAAACTGTTCATGGTCAGCCTGGTTCCATTTTAGAATATCTACAGCATGTCACTGAATGCCGTCCAGGGTACACTCATTGGCCTGGGTGCTCAAAATGATGAGTGACTGCCCTCCTGAGTAGTTCCTTGCCATGTTGTGATGCTCCCAGAGGTGTCATTTCAGTAAGACTATTAACAAATCAATTCCTTTTTGTACCGGGCTGTGTGCTTGATCTCTACTGGCCAAGTATATCCCCCTGTCAGCCTGTTCGCCCAAATAATAAAGGGCCATATATAAATGAGAGTTAGTAAATGAGAGCCTAGTATGAGAAGGAAGGCCTATTGGTGTACTTTCTTGGTTGTGACTGAGAACCTGAACTTCTGTAGAGCCCTGTAGAAATGACAGTGAAACAAAGGAATGTTCCACTGTACAGGAGGCCAGATGGTCAGCTTTGAGCAATAGGCTAAAGCCCTTGCTTGGAGGTGGAACATCCTTGACCTCTACAGTGATTTCCTGCTGTGTTTCTAACACAGTTTCAATGACCATCTGGATGGAATTCTGAGAAGAAAAAAAAAAAACTGTTGGCCACTTAGCTGGCTCTTGGAGCGAAAGTTCTTTAGCCTGGCAGAGTCCATGCCACGCTTTACGTTGTTCGGATCCTGGAATACTCTTCCGTTTTCTTGGTGCACTAGTTTCTAGAAAAGCTTCAGGAAGTGTTTCAGGAAGAAGACACCCAATGCAGTCATTTAGGGCCAAAACCATTCCTGGACTACACAAGTCAAGTTTTTATAATTATTTTGTATTTTTATGCTGGAGAACTTTGGGGCCACAACAGCTTTTTTGTTTAGGGCCACCAAAACTCTATAATTGCTGAACTTTATGCTTCTGTTTATGGTGTATAAATACCAGCACTATTTCCAAACATTTGCCCCATCTTTATTTTTCCTCTTATTTTAAACTGCATTTTATCTCTTTAAGCCCATCACTGTGATATCCTTTCAGAGAGGCCAGGCTAGCCAGCTTGTCTTTAAGTGTGTGTGCAGCCTGCAGCCTTGTCTCTTAATTCTAGTCTAGCCGTTTGCCGGCACTCAGTAGACCAGACATGGCGCTATTGAAATCCTCCCTCAATTAACTATCAATAATTTCATCAATTGAATTCTGCACTTCGTAATTAGTCAGGTGCATAAGAGTGGCTCTAAAGGTGAGTGTAAGTGTCTGTAAAGAAAACTTTTTTTTTTTTTTTTTGGTATGGATGTCTATTTGGCATTTGCTTGAGGTGTTCATATAAACATTTTCCCTGGGGCCAGCTTGCCCCCAAAGTATATTAAACTGTACACTTCATCAAGATAAAATGGTGATATTTTAAGAGAACACCCTTACATCTCTTCAGGAAATACCTCTTCCCGCCTTCTCTACCCTGATTCCCATTCCCCTCTTCCACATCTCCCCCCCTCTTCCAGAATTTGATGGGATGTCATGGCTTGACCATTGCAATTCTCATTCATTGCTAATTGGGATGGGGTTTACGAATCAGGGCCTTTTCTTCGTTTGTACGTCCCTCTGGATAAGAGAATCAGTTAAACACCTAAAAATGTAAATGTACAATGTTACACTTTGAGATTATGCTTTGGCTTGAGGTTAAAAATACCGCTTGTGTGACTATAAGCCCAGATGTAGGATTTAAGCATCTGAATCCTCTAAAATCCACTGACAGCCACGCACAGAGGAACTGTAAGACAGGAGATTTTTGTAAAGAAGTACCTCTCTACACTTCATAATTACATACTTTCTAGAAGAGTCAAACTGCATAACAATATAAAATACAGTTTTCTTTCTTGTGAATGACACAGGGATCTCATGTGTCAGACCGCACAGGTGACATGCAAAATTAAATCTGAAACATTGTGTATTTGCAAACTTTATGTTTCAAAGGACGTACAATTAAGCTTAACTTGCTGTTCTGTACTGAAACATAAAGGTATTTGTTAAGAAAGTAGCTATTATCACTTGTATCATTTTGTGGCAGCAGTTTCTGCCATTGCTTATAGTGGTTTTTGTGGCTTGAAATGGAACTAAAAAGTTTTGTAAGACATGGAAATTAGGGAAAAACAGTTTATTTGTGCTTTGGCTAAACTGCCACCCATGTAGTCGGAGCGTTTGTCAGGGCAATACATCACGGCTAACCACCCTTTTTAGCTGTTCCTTCATATCAGACTTCCTTACAGAGCTTCTTAAATTTATCTTTAGATTTCTCTGAGGTCAGAGGAAATCTCCAGAGAAGTCATTAGCCTCATTAAAGGTAGGGTTGATCGCCGTGACACCTCTTTCCTTTCAGACCAGGCTTTAATGTCCCTCTGGCTGCACAGAACACGGTATCTTAAAGTCACCGCTCTGCCTGAAGTGCAGAAAGATAGACAGAAGCAGGTAGGAGGGAGACCTGTCATACAGGCCAGAGTCATCGCATACCTATTTTCCTCTAATTCAAAAACAGGCCCCCTGTCTTCACATGCTCAGGGATGTCAGAGGCATCTAATGAAGCTGTCTTGATACTACTTAAATGAAACTCATTAGACATTAGACCTAAATAGTGTTGCATGAAGCAATCTATCTCATTTAAACCATCCAGCCATCTGGATCTGAATCTATGCTGCAAGTCCATTGTATGTAATGTATACTTCCAGCAACTGTTAGTCAAAGCCAATTTACAAAAGCAGGGTTAAATCCTTAATGGGCAGTTAAACAGACCTGAGATCATTCTTCTTGAATTGATTATGTCAGTAATTGTTTTGCTTTAGATCTTTAATTGTGATCTTCTGTAATATTACTTAATTGTGATGCTCTGTAATATTTCACATATCTGACATAATTTAAAGTGAATAATTATTTTGTGTTTGGATGTGAAAATTGATTGACATTTGACCAAGCAATCTTGTGGCCAATAATAATAATAATAATAATAATAATTTTTATTATGCATTTTCTCTGCTGATGTTACTTGCATGTTTTAAATCTGTTTGGAGAAGCAAACATACATATTTTTTGTTAATATCTGTTTTTCTTTCACTCATTTGGCTATTTATGAAAAAAATGGGTTCAGGAGCTTGTCATTTTTCAGTATTATATCTCAAACTATTGTAGTGTTTGATTCATTTTAATATTAACACATTCATAGGACGGGGCTTTATTTCATTGAGGATGCAAAAATGTACTGGAAATTTAAAGTCTTTTTGTCAATATTTAGTATTGCTAAGGTCATTCCTGGTTGACCTTTTTTATTTTAAATTGATTACGTGGTTTTCTCTTCCAGATTTTAAGACATATGGAATTAATAGAGTTACTACAACTCCTAGATCAATAATTAGGCCACAAGTAATATGCTTCGTTAAAAGTTCCCAAAAATATGATGCTAATTCCAGTTGAGAATTAGAGCTATTTCTAACATTGAGACATGTTTTTTACTGACTGGAACTGCATGAAGGAAATAAACTTCAAACAATGTATAAGCTGGTCCACTGTTATTAAAATTTCACGTGCCATCAAATTCTCTCACTGAACTTGACTTTATTTTAGTATGGGTCAAAAAACCCAGAACTACAAAAATAAAAGAAAGACAATAAAGCAGTTGAATTGACAGAAATGTACTGACCAATACAAATCTAAACATTGGCTAAACATTCACGCACACACACACAAAAAAACAAGTTATCTCTTCAGAAAGTTTTCCTTTTTGAATATACTCTTTCACTGGAATAATGAAGGGATTAGAGAAAACTTTCAGTAGAACGCCTTTGTCTTTAAAACAATAGTTTTTTGAAAGAAAGTCTTGTCCCGGCTTCATTAGCTCCGGCCTCCTCCTGTGGGGTGAATGCAAGCTACATTTAGAGCAATTACTTGACCAGAAAACAACTGTCAATCATTCTTAAAGGGGAAGGATTCCAATTAATAAACCTCTCTAATCCTTTCGTTTTATGTCCATTCTTCCGCGTACCTCTGTCGTCTGCACGTCTTAGAAAGAGTTTAAACAAAAAAGGAAAACCGTTTCTTTCAATGAAATTTTCATCTATTATATTTGTTTATTCGTTAGTTTAACCAAATGTAAACATAAAATGCGTTGACAATCAAGGCAGAACGGAACTTTGCTTCACTCACAGGACTATCGCGTGGAAAGTCTCGACAGTTGCTGTCGTGTTGAGGGAAAACAGGTGGAATATTGACGGTTGCAGAACCTTCAGGCAGATAGCAAGTAGCCTCTTTGAAAGGTATGTTTTGAGTTAATTGTTTTCCTCATATTTTTTGGGGGGAAATTCAAGTTTGTATTTTACATTTTTATTTAATTCTATCGAATTCTTTTACTATATGAAGTAGGCTACCATTACGCATATGAAGGCTGGGATGTACATTAAAGCAACTATTCCTCCCAAATGTCCAAAATGCAAACTGTATCTCTGCGATATGTAGGCCGAAACGACATGTATACCGCTAATATTAATAACGATGGACATGGTGTTACATGTCACATTACGATAGTTCAGGGGTGCTCGTTATTGTCTGATACACCTGCAGTGATCTGAATATGTTTCTTTCATTATTGAAAACATACTTTTCTGTCCGTTGGGTTGATATGTCAAAATATAAACAAAAATAAATATTTCAATATACTAAGACAGGATAACCTCTGTACATGCAACGTGGTGTCTGCCCAATGTGTAGCCCAATTATGTTTAATTATGAGCTAAGAAATTATGACTGGCCCGAAATTACAAATTAATTTTAAAAGAACCAGAATCTGATACATTCACAATTAAATTTCATATATTTGCGTTCATATTTTATGTATTGAACTAGTTATGTCTTACGTCTTATATTTTACTTTATATTGTGTTAATTTTGAACACAATATGAAGTAAAGAAGCGTTAATAAAATATTTTTCAGTCTATATTTCTGAATGTAAACGCAATCAGTGATGCACGGTTTTCCAAATTCAAATGTAGGAAAGGTTGACTGATCTGCTGAGTTGTTTTAAATATTGGCGATATCCTATGTACGTTTAACATTTATTTAGAAACATTGTTATTCATTTATTATACTGAAAAGTATGTTAAATACTCTGCTTAACTGGTAAGGCATGATTTCCGTGAGTGGCATGTTTACATGTAAATGATTTTACTCGAGTTGCGCACTACTTTTAAATGGAAAGAAAAACAGCCATTTGTTTTTCAGGTTGATGTTCTATAATTCAAATGTAAACGTAAACGTAAAAATGTATACTTGTTTAAATAACTGTTGACTGAGTACTGCACACATAAATAAATAAGTCCTGACAAGTATTTCATGAAAATGAATCAAATTAATTCATAAGGTCAGATTTGTATAAATATATTCTAAGATGTATTGAACATTTAATGTTTCACATCAATAAAGAAATAGCAAACAAGTCAATCAATGTTCAACCTGAAATAGATGTTTCTGAGTAATTCAGCTTCATGTGCTATGCTAATGCACAACTTTTGTCTTTATTTCTTTGACGGTTGGCCTTCTTCTCATTGTGAATCTTTCTAGATAAAAAGTATTTTGTTATGTCGTAACTATATTACTATCTTTCTTCTCTTTCTTCTTCTTAATAATAACAATAATATAGCATAGCTATGTTGCTTTTAGCCCATATGACTCTTAGTAAAAAAACATAAATACTCCATTACTTCAGCTTGATAATTGTAAATAAGAACAAATTGGTTCACTAGAATTTTTCTAGCACCACTTTATACGGTTGAAAATTAATGTATGTTCATATATTTCATCCAATGTCTCAAGGGTTTGCCTGCATGACCGTACATTATTCCTGCTTTTTACATGTGACTAGAACATAACCTTCCTCCTGTAACGCATGGCAGGTTGGCCCTACACCCAGCCAGAGCTTCTAAAAGCATACATGCAGCATATACTTTAAAAAGTGATATATAGTTACAATTAAATTATTGGAAAAAATTAATTGATGCAAAAATATTTCAGAGGAGGATGACTCACTTAATTTTTAAACCATCAAATTATCTCTTTGCACAAACGACAAATGATCAGACTCACTAGATTTTTGGATCACCTTTCTTAAGTGGTAAAAAAGCAATTCCTAAAAAAGATGATCAATGCATTCTCAGTTTAGTAAAAGAAAAGCTCTGACTGGTTTTAAGGTGGCTTACTTCATTTATAGAAGGAGTGGGTTTAGTTTCTAGGCTTTCAAGACTTTGAGATTACAATTCTGGCATGTAACCTACTGTAAGTACTTACTGCATGTACTGTTCACTGTAATACATAATAAGAAAGAAAGTCCTTTCTTAATAGGTATTTTCACCCCTTAAACCAATTTTAGAATTTCTCATTTGACATTTTATATTTACTGTGGCGTCTACTGGTATCAAGTCAGTCAACTTGAGGGTAAAGATTCTTAAAGCATGAACTTGTGGAGAGAAGAAAAAATGACAATGGTCACAAGATGTAGAACTTTCTTTCAATTCTGTTTTGCAGGTGCAAAGGCCTGTTTTCTGAAGCGCAAGGACACAAGAGCTGTAATTTCCAGGGGGTTTCCGCTAGCCTCATTTGAGCATTTTAGCTTTATTTCCCCTTGGGTTTGTGAGAAGACCAGAGCCTGGAACCTCAGTCGCTACAGCGATCATCGACCCTCATTCCCGGCCGGAGGAGAGAACGAACCCCGACGCTCGAATGCATCTGTCACTGGATACCATGAGCATGGTGGACGACGGCTGCCTCTCGCCCAGTAACTTCCACGAGATGGTGAAAGGAGGGGGGGCGGCGGTGGGCGGCCGCGTCCACAGCATCGACGTCATCCTGGGCTTCAGTAAGGACCAGGACCCCCTGCTCAGCCCTACGGGCACAGCTGGGCCCCACAAAGCTGATGTGGAGAGCTTGGGGGACCCTGGAAAGCAGGACCCCTCGCACCCTTACGGACACCTCCCCGCCCTGAGAGACAGCACAGAGCAGCCTGCCTATCACAGTGAGTCTCTCATAAGACAGGAAGTCAGCCACACCCACAGACCCTGTTTCCTGTTATGCTCTGAAAGCCTACGTCCACACTGTCAGTTCATGAGAGTGACAACGGTATTCATTTTGGAGAGAGAATATCGTTGTGTATTGCACACACTACAGCAGAGTGAAGTGAAATGAGCTGACTGTGTATTTACAGTAACAGGAGCCACTGTCCTAATCAGGCCTTGTGACAGCTGTAAATATTCTCTGTAACCAGAACAACATTTAGGACAGCGCAATTTAGCAGGTTTAGAAAATGTACTGAATTCATTTGAAAATAAAAAAACAGACGTGAGTTTTTCCGTCTGTTCATAACAAATCGTCATCAACAGATATATGTTTTAGCCGACTTTGTGTAGACCGCAGCATTTGAGTGAACAATGGAGCCAAATTGCACATGCAGTGCCTTGCATCACAAGAAACTAGTCGTCCAGTCCAGTTCTGATACACATTGTATCCACACTCAAATTCAGCAGACAATTCCTGAATTTTTCAAGTAGTGACTTTGGTTGTTGAATGCGGTTGTCACTCTCTTTCTCAACCTAACTATGTGTGAACGCAACAGGATTAAGCGGAGTGACAACCATATTTAGCTCCAGTCTGAACGTAGCCAATGTGTTGTCAGTCTACAATGAGTACCATGGCCACAAGAAATTTGTAAAATATAATAAGAGGACTATTACTGGAGAAATTAATTAAAGAAAGGCTGATGACAATTAAAAAACTGTGGTGGGTATTATATTAGATTCTGAGCCTCAAGAACAACAGAATTAGGCGCAAAACATAAATGTTGTCAGCTGAGCATTGTAGGACATCCTTAATTATCCTTTGTCCCATTATGAGTTCTGGCAGCCTTTGCAGTTTGGAGTGCGGAATTACAGTTGATGATGCTTTGGATTGAGCCAAGCAAAACAAATGTGCTGTACAAAGCAACGGTACTCTAAGGACCCTGATGTAACACTGGCCTTTCTGTCACTCTGTAACACAGAGAAAAAATTATCTATAATGTATGGCATTTAATATGGTCATCCTTGTTGACCGAAATGTTGTTAGCTCATTCACAGATTTAAAAAAAACACACAGAAAAAGCTTGGGAGGCCTGATAACCCCATTTTGATAATCCATCCGTAGCACTGCACAAAAAACTTCTCTGCTACACATATGAGTTATGCACAGTGGTATGTTGGCACACATTTTATTTCTGCCAAGGCATTTAATCCATGGTGCTTTTTTCAACCAAGAATTTAGTGTCTGTGATCTTGAGGGTGGAACATGAATGTGTCTTCCTCCAGTCAATATAAAGCAATGTTTCTGTTTTGAACTCCCCCACTCTTGTCACTACATCCCAATATTCTTTCACACAAAGAAGCATTACACGACTGTAAACATTCCGCTGGGTCCCAGAGTGTTCCAACAGGCTGAGAGGCAGTGAGGCGGTCCGTGACCCCGAAGCGACCTTTCCATTGTGCTGATGTCACACCCTGCTGGAGAGCAGAATGGTCCACAGACTTCCAGGGGGGCTCTGGCTCTGTCTGTTAATGAGAGGGGGATCAGCGGGCCCAAAAAACCCTGCTCTCGTTAGTTAATTGAGGCTTCCCATATTTTTTTTTTCCTTTTCTCTGGACTGAATGGATCAAGGAAATTGAGTTCCATTGTTTCTTTGAGACGCTGAAGCTGCACAAACATGAATTCACAAAAGACTGTGTACAGTTTTGGCTCAGGTGAAGCTAAGTCAGCCCTCCTGGTGCTCTGCCCCTCTTGAACCCAGTAGTCCCATTACGTAGACCCCCAAAAATGGAGCTTCAGCCCTTAATGGGTGGCCTTCTTGACACACTCTACGAGTATACATTCTCTACATTAACAGTCACTCTTCTAGGGCAAAGAGAATAGACTTCTAGAACTTCTAGGACACACTTCTAAAACAAAGTCCTCCCTTGACTTTTCTAGCAGGGAATTCAATCACATTCTCTACTTAATTGACGGGACGACATTTGTCTGTAACAGAAGAAATGCTTCATAAAAAGCACGGATGAACACCAGAACGCAGAAGCATGGATGTTGCCTCTTTTGTTGCAAATGCCTGTGCAGGTTCATTGACCTGACGGTGGTCTCTGTGCTATATTAATTGATTTACCTTTGATCTGCTCCAATCAAGCCTGACATGCAACGTGTTTACACCGCTAATTTCCCGGCGATATTAACCAGTTTTTGTTGGGCCGCCGCTGAATGCTGCAGACACAGTTGAAGCCTTTAGGTAGATTAAGGCTGAGGCCACTTAACCGGGCAGCATCTGTTTCCCGGGAGATTAGCGCGAGGGAAACGTGTAGTGAAAGCCTACGGTGCCATGTTGCCAACAAGTGCCTGTGTTCCCCCGCTCCTCCATCATGGCCCTTCATCATTAAGAGATGAGGCTGAGTGTGGTAAGCATTTCCTTAAGCAGATAAACTGAAACCTGGCAGGGGGAGGCCAAGCTACTGGCGAGGCATATATGCTCCCTGACACAGACACCTGTAGGCAAATGCCTTTTTCCCAGAAGGGTAGACGTGCGGTCCTGTGACATACTGTAAGCGGCGTAATCCTGGCATGACATTAAAGTAACGTCTTAACTACCTGTTTTTTTGCGAAGTGCCAACGGACATCTTGTCCCCACTACGACTGTTCTTATTTATGGTCAGGAGTGGGGAAATTATCTTAGACCCAGTCCTTTGTAACTGAAAATTCCCTATAATGTTCAAGGATTAGTTTGAAATCAGAGCCAAGTAAAAGATCAAGAAAAGAAAAGAAGCTTTGAGTAATGGCGATGTAGCAGGTGCTGTCCAAATGCTGAAATGTAATGTTGGTGCAACTGAGGACAGAGACTGAAAGAACCTACTTTTCTAAAACGTGAACGCTAAGATAAATCATTATTTAAAATCAATGCAATAATAATAATGAAATAATAATAACAATTATTATTATTATTATTATTATTATTAATGTTAATAATAATAATAATAATAATAAGAGTAACAATGACAACAGTAATAATAATTATTGTTATTATTATTATTATTATTATTATATAATAATACAATTTGGGGAAGTAAAGTGGCAGATAATAGAGGTTGTACTGTAATAATAATATTTTTTTAAATTAGTATTAGTAGTAGTAAAAGTAGTAGTAGTATTATCATCATAATAATTATAATCATAATATTTTTATATTTCAGTGCACAGCAGTGTACATCGCTCCATTCCATTTCCATCTCGCTACTTCATTTGTTCATACCCAGCCTAACCCCCGTGCTCTCTCCCCCCTGGTTAGACTCGGGCCTGTTCTCCAACAAGTGCGAGGGGGACCTGAGTGAGCTGCAGAAGGGCATGGAGAGCGAGGGCAAGTCGCCCGACCCGCTGGACGAGGAGCAGCCCAAGAAGAAGCACCGGCGGAACCGCACCACCTTCACCACCTACCAGCTGCACGAGCTGGAGCGTGCCTTCGAGAAGTCGCACTACCCCGACGTGTACAGCCGCGAGGAGCTGGCCATGAAGGTCAACCTCCCGGAGGTCCGGGTCCAGGTACGGCCCCCCCCCCTCTCTGTTACCTTCCAATTTGCTCAAGTGTCAAAATGCACTTTTGATGATGATGATGATGATGATGATGATGATGATTATTATAGCTTAAATATAATAGTAGCTTATATGTTGTTGGTTAAAAGCAAAGACACTGAGGGAAGAGGTGGGAGAACTAGAATGTTGTTATATGGTGAAAACAGATGCTGATTCTGCAATACACAGATTTACATAAGACAGGGTAGTTACAGGCTTAATCATCTAACATGAGTGCATAGGTTTGAGATGATCAGTAAGAAACAATGCACGTGAATTAAAGTTGAAGAACTTTTCTCCTCTCAAGCATCATTTCAGCTATTATGAATTAGGTTTAAGGGACTTCTCTGCATCTTTATTCAAGAGTGTTTTTTTGAAAACATAGACCTTCATCAGGCATAACTACTACAAATGAAAGTGCCACAGTTTTCTCCCACTCACCTTTTTCACGGTGCTGTGCCTGAATATTTCTGTCTGTCCACCTTCAGGTGTGGTTCCAGAATCGTCGAGCCAAGTGGCGACGGCAGGAGAAGATGGACGCCAGCACCATGAAGCTGCACGACTCCCCCATGCTCTCCTTCAACCGGCCGCCCATGCACGCCAACGTGGGGCCCATGACCAACTCCCTGCCACTGGACCCCTGGCTGACCTCCCCGCTGTCCAGCTCCGCGCCCGTCCACAGCCTGCCCGGGTTCATGGGCCCCGCGCAGGGCCTGCAGCCCGGGTACTCCAGCCACGGCTTCCTCAACACCCCCCCGGCCATGCCACAGGGCATGCAGCCCATGGCACCTCCGCCGTACCAGTGTCCCGCCACCTTCTCCGACAAGTACCCACTGGAGGACGCCGACCAGCGCACCTCCAGCATCGCCTCCCTGAGGATGAAGGCCAAGGAGCACATTCAGTCCATGGATAAAACCTGGCAGCCCATGTGACAGACTGGAGACGGCCTGCTTTGAAACTCCATTTTTGTTCTCGCTTTTGATTTGCTTTCGCTGAGCTGGTTCAACAACCTTCTGGACGTGGGACTGGAAGCACTACGTAGATATAAGTGATTGTGATATTGTTTTTTTCTTTGTTCAGCAGTGACATTTCGCACCCAGGTTACGCTCGCTGTAATAACTGCCTGGTTGATGTCGGAGTGGTGAGGTATCGGGATATGTTCCTGTTCCGCTTGAGGCCTTGTGTTTCACGCTGGATATCTATGTCACACCCTCAGATCCAATCATCCCCTTGACCCCTGTAAATAAACAGCACATTATCCACAGTGAGAACAACGGTGGCTTTGCTCACTCTGGGAAAGGAATCCCTGAATATTACCTGCAACAATGGCTAATCACATAAGTGGGATTTAGCTGGAAAAGCATTATTATCAAATACAAGAATATAGAAATCATCTTGTTTTAAGAAAAAAAAAAGTATACATATATTTGTTGATGAAGCAACCTTTGAGTAGGAGATAGATGAGTCCAGTTAACCACGTGAATCTCCATTTTGACCTGAAGAAACTGGAAGAAGACCCCAATGGATTCCTCTGAGGAGCATCTCTACTCTCACTTGCTGGCCACTTTTGATCCCCGTTTGAATCAGAATGTCCCAAAGACAGTTGGGCGCTGTCAGTTTTTGGGGCCAAACAGGAAGACGGCTCCAGTGATTGACAGGAGAAATGGCAGATTTCTTAAAATTGCCTGATTGTTTTAGAGCCACTATACACAAAATGTACCTGCATATATTTCCCCAAACAATTCACGAAACAAAACAAATGTGAAATGTATTAATTACATTAATTGAGGGTTTTAATATTCACCGTGTTAGCAATGATATTATGGTTGCAGTTTAATTTTTCAGTTTTCTACCTGGACATTGTGATAGACTTCCAAGGTTGCACTGAGGAGGATGCAAAAGGGGGTGTCCTGCAGAATCCTTTTCAACATTACACATATGTGTTCATAGGGCAGAATGGGCATCTGAAATGGAAACTGTCTCGCCACATTTGTATGTATAAGACTGTGGTGTGAGGCATGCACACACCTACAGCACACCATTTATTATATCATTCACTGTAGCCCACAAAAGAGCAAAGGATGTAGGAATCACTTTAAGAAGGTTCTAGACTTCACTTATAAATGTAGAGAATGTTAAGTATGCTACATTTTGGAATACAAAAGTTACATCATAATTATTTGATTGTCCATGCAATGGGGGAATTCAGGGTACTCCCAGGCTCGCTAGTAATGAACTTAACAGTATTTCTGCCAGCTTGAAAAACTTGAAATACTGTCAGCTTTGAATAGTTAACTTCTGTTTTTCTTTTTATAATCTATATTACATGTTTAGTTTAAGAGTGGTTTAATCCCAAGGGTGAGATTTCCTGGAAAAAGTCTAGTGGCGTCTGGAAGGGGAGGATGTGCAAGACAATCTGTCAGACCGGTTAATTTGGACAGACGTGAACAGCTCTTAACACCTAATTAACTGCTTTAAAAGCGATTAACTCCTGCTTCTAATTGATTTGAGTGACAGCTGCCCTAAGAAAACTTCAGACTGTGTTCGCCCACAGAAATCAGTACCATCCTCCACTAAACTGAAGGAGACAGGCCAAACAAATGAATTAAATTTTATTAAATGAATGAAAAGGTATTTTTAAAAAGCTCCCTGGGAGTGGAGAAGCTGGTGCATGCTGGGAATGAGGAATGATAATTATCAATATCTAATAATTTCAAAACTAAAAAATATTGATGGCAAGTATACACTTTTGTTCTCACTTTTGGTGTGCACACCTCCAGTGCTTAAAGTCAAATGATAAAGAACTGCAAATAGGGGTTGGATCTCCCCCTTCAATGCAGTTACCCTGCTGGACGACAGTGAGGCAGAGTGGCTTTGGAACTTTAAATATTACTGGTTCATTTCCCAGGAGGTCACAGTTTTTATACTATCCTGTCTTGTAATTTTGCAAATGTAAGCACAGTATAACACTCCAAAGTTAAAGGCAAAATTATTATTTTATATAATAACCTATAACAACAACAACAACAATAATATCAATAGCATGTTTGTTTACTGAGCTCCTGATCAGCATGGCATGTTTGAATTTGGTGTCTGGCTGTATTTTTGATTTGTTTATTTAATTGTTTTTTTTTTTAATTACATATTAATTATTCCCTTACCCTCAACTGTGAGTTTGTTGAAAAGGCTTGCAGTGGCTTGGTTGCATAGGTCACTTTGGGAAGGGGAAAAAGTGTAAAAATACACACACCAAAATAAAAGCCCTCAGCCCAAATTCTGGGACATAAATTTTTTGTTGTTGTTGTTGTTGTTATGTTATAGCACTCACAGAATGAGAGAACAGCAGTGTGACACGACAGTTGTTTATCTGTGGGTGGAGTTCATTCTCACATACGAAGGAGCATGTCCTTACTGGGGGGGGGGGGGGGGGGGGGGGGAGCTGGGGGACTGGGCACCAGAAGCCACTGGATCAACATTGTTCTGCCTCAGTGAGTGTCAGAGAAAGGAAATGCATTTGCAGCTTGGCTGCCTGTCACTGCGGGTACGTGCAGAACAGCAGACGGGGACCTGACTGATGTGTCACCCTGCTAAGTTTGCCCATTGTTCTGCACAACCGATCAAGCCCCCTCTTCTTTGTCTGAAGTTCTTGAGGAAAAACGGTCACAGAGTGGACTAATAGGCGTCGCCGCTAAAACACTGACCCTGAACCACTTTAACAATGAAAAAAAAAATCGTTATCTATTTACTCTGTGAAAGATTTTTTTTCCCTTCAAATGGTCATCTGCAGGGGTACATTATAAATACTCTGGGTTTAGTACTCTTAAATATTTGCCATGTTGTTTGGAGAGAGAATGTGTTGGGTTATGTATGCTAACGATGCTAAACATATTTGTTTCGTGGTTTAAAAATGACTGTTCACCTTACATATGTACAGCACACATGTTAAGGTTGATGATTTAGATATAGAATGAAAAGGTTAAGATATAACGCAGTTTGGCATCTGGATTGTTACTACAACCTTTTGTAGGCATGAATATTATTTTTCCAGTTTACACTGAATTTATTCAAAAGCAAATGGTTTAAATTTCATAACTAGTAGTACATTACTGCATGGGTGAAGACAGTTTCCTTCTCACAAAAGTGCAATTTTTGTTAGGATACTCAAAAGTATACTTTGAAAGGATATTCAAATCTTTTTTCTTTTTTTTGCCCATCACTAATGAAAACACTGATTAAAAGTCCCGGTTAAAAGTCTTTGGTTCTTTTAAAAACATTGGAAATTTAAGCTTGGCACAAGGTATAGATCTACTCCTAAAACAAAAGGACACGTTGTCATGGAGTTGGAGTATTTTTGTGCTGTATCATACACAATAATGATAACACATTCTCATGAAAGTAATTAGCTGTCCAGCAAGCTTGTTGGTGTTTGAAGGAGCACTTCAGCAACAGTCAATTGGACCTGATCAGCTATGCTTGTGATCCACTGCAATATTGAATGCTCTGGTAAATGTCTGTTTCTTAAATGATGGATTTAAGGGTGGGGGGAAGGGGGAGGGGGCGTGTTAGCATGTGCTGCTGGGATTAACATAGTACAGCTGAAGTAAGAAAACTATTTTTGTAAGATTTAATCCTAAAATAATAATTTAATTTGTGCGTCTAATTCACAATTATTAATTGTTGCTGGAATTCTGTACCTCGACAATCATGTGTAACACTTACTAACCTTGCACAGCTTGGCTGTAGTTGCACCTGGTGATTGATGAACATAGAGGCTGAAATATGTGATTAATTGCCACTCTGGACAGGCTGATTTTCTTTTTTCATTCCAGATTATGTTTATCAAATGTTCATTCAATGATATAGTGCAGGGGGACTCGTTTGATACTGGACTAAGAATAAGCCAAAGTATAGATATTTTTTTAATTGAGAAAAATGCACTAGAACCTGGGGAATTAATTTGTGATTCATATCTGAAAGTGTACAGGTAAAATTTTATTCCTGTTTGGCCATCATTTCTGCTGCATGTTTCTTGTAATTTTTTTAGATGTTTTCTTTGAACTGACTTCCATGTTCTATGGGAAAAAATTTAATAAAGTTGGAATAAACTTTAAATAAAGAAATATAGTTTGATAGAGTTCTATGCTGCTGGCTCTTTCTTCATTTTTGTGCACAAAATGTGAGAAGTTTTCACTCTTGGGGAGGATCACAGACACACGAACATGATGGGTTGCCCTCCACTCCCCCCCCCCCCCTCCCCCCAATGGCCCCCTCTTACCTCCCCCCTTCCCGGGCTGAATGTGGCACCCTGCCAGCCCGTTAGGAAGATGAGGTTCCAATCAATCAGACTGGTCTAGGGGGTGGGGGGTTTTTGGGGGCTCACTGCTCCCTAATTGCCCCCAGGCGTTGCCGCAGCAGCACATGTTCCAAACGGGCTGGTCCCGCCGCGTTCGCATTAGTAGCGTGTGAACCGCACTCCCGGACAGATGGGACACCGGGAAGACCTCTTATCAAGGGCCATCTGGGTCTGGAGCGCCAATTGCGTGCGGGGCACGTCTCAAAATGAGATCCGTCAAGTATGCTCTAATTCCGCCCGGAACGTGTATGAATTTGAATAACAGGTATAGTTTACCGATATCCTAAATGTATATCATCCAAACTTGGAATGGTATACATTTAGGATATCCAATCAAATTGAAATTTGAATGACCTAAATGTTCAAGCCATCCCTGTTTTACACTAAATAACTTTACCTGTGCTAAATTAAAACTTTTCTTGCTAACTAGTGTACTGTATGTTTAATTTAATGAATGGGCCACTAATTACTGAGTCATAGATTTAGAGCAGCAGTGTTCGTATGGATTGGTGGGATGTACTTAATGAAAGTGTCCCATATAGCTGGGTAAAAAGACTCAGGGATCACAGTTGTTGTTCTCTGTTTTGGTATTGATTTGCATGGAGGCTATCTTCTGAGGCTGGGCACCAAAGATGAGTGCTGAGACAAACAAACAGCACTTGGCCTAAATGAGGTGACAGCGCGATGAAGTTGCTCAGGAAGTTTGGGGAAAAGTAGCAACCATTGTAAGGGAGAAAGAGGGGTGGGAGCCAGGGCAGGAGGGCTGCTCATCGGGGTTAATGATGTAGAAAATCCCCCAATTAGAGCCTTTTCCTGCAGGCCAGGATGAGTTCAGTGCAGGGTCCTCTGACAGCTCAGGGATTAGTGCCCGGTCCAGGACTGTGCAGACACTGACTGCTGGACATCTTGGCACAGCGTGGCTGGGGCCAAGGTAGGCATGCGTTGAGCTCGAGCGGTGTAAAAAATTTTTTTTTTAATTCCACAAGGGGGATGACATTGTAAAAGCATGGGAAAGGAGCAGCAGATCAACTCCAAAGCTTATTCTGGGTCTGTGTCCGGAAACACAACAACCTGTTTTCCTCTGTGGTCAATCTGGGCCCTGTGGCTGTATCTGCACTTAGGACAAAAGTTGCTTTAAAAATACTGTATATCCCTTGGTGGTGTTCTGCCTCTGCTGCAGAGTGAAGCATTTTATATTTGGACACTCAAAGAGGTGTTTAGTACAATCTTATGCAGCAAGACATTCAGTGTTTTATCAACTCTAAAAAAAACTGTTGATACTTTGAGCGAGTATAGTCGTAGTCACTATTGTATGTGTAAAATACATTCAAATGACATAACATTCTAATCATCACTATTTATTTTAGAACTAGTCATAGCAAATAAAGAAAAAGTAGAGATTTTTGTACCATCAAGAGTCAAGTGAATACTCTCCTCCAAAAAGTATTTTGTGTACCTAATCTCTAGCTCTGCATTACCCTGGAAGTGGCCATTTTGCAAGTATTGTGAACACTAAATAACAGTGCCATGAACAGTGCAAGTCACTCATCTGTACATAAACTGACAGTTAATCCGTGACCTCAGTTCCTGAACACTCTGAGGCTTGGCATCGCGGTGCCTTCTCATGCTGTTTCCTCAGCAAGGTGACTATTAATCCAGGAAGGCCACTGCTGGAATGCGACTAAGTTCTGCGCCCGCTGGATTTTTCATTTGCTATCTAATGAGCCAGCGGAGAACGGCTCTGCCAGTGCCAACACAAAGCAGACAATAGGAGGG
This sequence comes from Anguilla anguilla, assembly GCF_013347855.1. Lineage (NCBI taxonomy): Eukaryota > Metazoa > Chordata > Actinopteri > Anguilliformes > Anguillidae > Anguilla > Anguilla anguilla. Next base: position 24,156,946 of record NC_049204.1, on the reverse strand, counting down.
AATCCCACGTGAGGATGCTCCTATCCACCTCTGCCAGTGAAAAGTCAGCTTTTTAGGAGGAATGGTTAATGGAAGTGTAGGAGGTGTCCAGGTCCAGTTTTGCTTTGTACCCCTGCCACATTCCCTGAAACTGCTCGACTGAGCACGGAGAATCATTTCCTCTATCCCGCTTGTTCTGTTATTTCAGGCCCATAAAAACAAAGAAGGATTTTGTTGCTGTAGACTGTAAAAAAAAAAAAAAACTTTAAATGGGAGAAAGACAAGGGGAAAAGACAAAGATGACTAACAAACCAGATTAATTAGTAGGGAGCTAAAGGGAAAATGGCTTACTCCACGAATCACTCATGAGTACTCATGGACTTGTGGATTCATTAAGAACAATTAAGTCTCTAACGACTAATTAATTGCACAATCTATTATTTTGCTCCCCTCTCTTTGGCCTCTAATGGGGCCCAGGCTGGAGTTAACAGGCTGATTGGGAGGACGCGTTCCTCGCTGGGGATAATAAGGGAAAGGAGCGGAATTAATTGGGTTTGATTAAGAAAGCTTTTCAATGGGACGTAGCTTTTTCGCATGACATAATTGGAGGTCAGTGAAGGGGGGTGGGGGGTTTGTTGGCTGGCGCCAGCTTTTTTGTGTCCTTCGTGTGTGTCTGTGTGTGTGTGTGTGCTGGTGAAAAAGGACATGGTGTCTGTCTGGGGTAATAAAGTAGTGACTTGCAAACTCGCCAATGCAAACAACTGCATCTGCTCTGTTATTTTGGCCGTTTTTCTCTGAAGAACATTTTCAGCCTCTTCACACATCTGCAGTATGACCCAGATTCACTCTGTTACTTTGTGTCTTTGTAAATATAGGGAGTATCCAATATAGAAACAGAGAAGAGAGAACACAGAGAACAGCTGACAATGTTGACACACCTGATGTAATCTGTCTGCATGTTCTATTTGTATAAGCTTGTTACTCTGGAATCTAGAGTAGGGAAATGACTGCAATCAAGTGAATTATTTCAATAGTGCAGATATAAAAAAATCCCAAAATAGGATTCCCATGACATGGCCTATGTTTTGACCTCTCACATAAAGTGATCCAATCAAACATCCAATCTTACACACAGGGTTCTTCCCATAGTTTAATTTCTAGTTGAATAGACAGTAGAGCTGTGCACCAGATATGTTTTATACAATGCTGCTAGCACTTAATTTTATTTGTTGCCAATTGTATGGAGCCCTTTCATATGTAATAGTTTATGGGTGAATCCTAGGGGAAAATCTCACATGGAGTGGCTGAATTTGTAAGATGCATGGTTGCTTTCACGGCACTTATTACACAAGGTATGAAAATTAAGTGTTTTTTTTTTCTTTGGCATGAATATGCTTTTTAATGTTTTCTCGGAATAGTCATAATACTTTAATGCATATATATCACAACTAGCAGGCCCAATAAGTTACAAACAGGAGCAAAAGCAGCATTGGACAATATCACAGGCAGTACATATCCAACAAAAGCCAGTTTTATATATATATATTTTTTTTTAATTAAAAAAAAAAAAAAAAATTATTTAATGGTGCACCAAGGCAATGCCAAAAGAATTTCCGCCCCCTTGTGGAAGAAAATAAAAACCACATTTTACAATGGTATTCTCTGATACATCATACAATACTAGTGGTTGTACCATGGAAATGGTTGCGCTGTGTAGTAAAACGTTTTCATCAAGACAGTAAAGTTGTGAAGGCTTTACAAACCTCTTTTAAAGAGGGATAGAAGAATTGCATGAGATGAGCAAGCAATGGTATTACTTCTCAGTGAGATGTGAACTTAAAGATTTATTAAGGATGCCATCCAGACACTGTAACATAAACAGAGAAACCAAAGTAAACATTTTTTGCAGATTATGACCGAAAGACTTTTCCCCTCCTCGGTTGTCACTCTTTAAATACGCTATGACCTAAAACGATTTCACTACTATGATTTCACTACGGTTGAAATGCATTTTTAAATGGTGATTAGGAAAATAATGGCTAATACACTACAGTTTTTCCATAAATTAAGATAAAAAATCTGCTTTTGAATTATTCAGATTTGCCCTTATTAATTACAACGTCTGGCATTTCGTTTTGACAATGTAATAGAGCCACTGCCAAAACTAGTCTAGCAACATCTTAAATGGGCATTCTTTAACTTGCTTTTTACAGAATTTCCATGAACTGTTTTTAATGAGTATTTATTAAATATCTTAAAACCCTTATGTAATACCCTATCATCTTAAGCAGTCATTTAAAATCATTATATATTATATATGAACGATTCAAAAGCTGATTACGTATGAAAAAGTGTTTTGTAATTATTACATTACAATTATAATTTTATTTGATTTCCACAGCTAAATTCTTGTGGTGTGGTGTGTTTTGCACTAGTTTGAATTGACAAATACGGCTTGGGTTAAAATAGCTTGATCAGATCATCCTTAACCCGATGAAACAGTTAACTACGCAAGTCTGGCTGTCTAAAGCCAGGCAATTTTAACTGATCCTGATTTAATTAATCCCGCACAGAGACAGTTATTGCAGAGAAGTGCTCGTCTGCTGTTTGTCACTCCTCCAGAAACCAGCCGCCTAAAGGTGGCGCTGCTAGTTTTTAAGCTGCATTAATATCATTGCTGAACGCCGACGAAAAATATATCAAGACAATTCATTTCCGGTGTATTGGGAATATTCTGGTTGTTGTCTTTGGTGCAAGACGCCAATTCTTATAAATTTAGTCTGTAATTTGATCGAAGTGTTAATTGATCGAAGTTTTGTTTGGAATTCGTGGCCATAAAGCCATGGATATGCCACCGCCTCCAGAGGGTGAGTAGCTAACGTTAGCTGGCTCATAAATATAACGTTAGACATGTGTGCTCACTTGCATTACGCGGGCCCACTTTGCAGGCTAGCTAGCTACCGGGCAGGTAGTCTGAACTGATGTTGGCAAGCAGAGTAGTTTCATAGATGGTGGCTATCAATACCGGCGAGATGATACACATTGTATTTAATATAGAGTTAGCTTATATAGCCAGAATAACTATTATAATAACATAACCTGCACGCAACATAATGGCGTGTACGATACACCTAACGTTAGCAAGTTAACATAACTTAACAAAGCTAGGCTTTATGTTAATTAGACTAGCGAGCTCTCACCACTTGTGTAGGTCGTCAGCAGATTGATTTTTATTGATTGATTGATTTTATTTTTCATTCGACGTTAAAAAAATTAAATTTCAAGAAAAGTAAGTTAAAGGTACACACGATGGTCGACAACTGGACGTTGGTTGTCTTGGCGGCTGTATACCTCCCATCACAAACTAGCTGCCTAGCTATTAGGTATTAACATTAGATAGATGTGTACTCCTGATTTTAAAAGCGGTATATTGAATAGTTAATTGCACCACTTATAACGTTGCATGAGTGTAAACATGCAATGCAATCATTAAAGGTTGCATGTTGTCAGACATGAAAGAACCAGAGGTTACTAACAGATCGCAAGTTATCGTGTTGACTGATTATTTATTTTCCCCCGCAGACCAAGAACTGAGGAATGTCATTGACAAATTGGCCCAGTTTGTGGCCCGGAATGGGCCTGAATTTGAGAAGATGACAATGGAGAAGCAGAAGGACAATCCCAAATTTTCCTTCTTATTTGGCGGAGATTTTTTCAACTACTACAAGTACAAGTTGGCCGTTGAGCAGCAACAGCGTACGTACATATGTCATGACTGCTATAGGCTTAATAACATGCTTTGATGTTCAGGTCTTGAATTTTTCTTTGTAGTTGTATTAAACGGGATGTGTTTCCTTAACTGATTGATTTCACAAAAATATCGTCGGAGATTATGCAGCATAATGGGGAGTTGTGACGCTTTGTCCATTTAGAGTAAATAAAAGTATAGCGATTTAAGTTAAATGGTGTATCACACTTGTTAACATGCCTATGTATAGACTGAAAACTAACTGAATTATCATAATTGTAGTTGGTTTCTCTGAAGCAAAGAAGGTGCACCTATATACTGTATTAAAGGTTTCCTTCTTTCCTTATAGATTCTACTACACAGGAATGTGAGGAGTATAAGTTGGAAGGTATTTACTAGAATGTTACCAAGAAATTTTCTTTTTTTGGAAGCGGAATCCAAACATGCTCATTTCGTTCAGTGTTTTGGCATCATCTGAGCCTGAAAGCTTGGTTTTTCTTTTAGTTTTATTTCCGCTTTATATTTTGTCTTGCTTTACTCGGATATTTGTTTGTTACTTTTGATTGAATGAGCCAATGAAAAGAAGCCCCTATGCTTAGAGCACTTGGCGATTAATAAATAGCCATAGTTTTTTAAAAAGACCTTGGTTGGTACCTGAGCAGTTCAGAACAGACCTGAATGATGAGGTGCACTGTACTGTCAATGAAAGTGCTTTGTCTATAGTCCGATCCTCAGAGGGCAAGAGTTCTGAAACCTACCAAACACTAAACTTCATAGTGCTTACCTTGGGTGTTTGTTGAAATATTTTTGTGCCCATTTACTTGTGTTTAAATGAAATGCGACTAGTCTGCTATGGATAACGGTAGCTGTGTCCTCATCGACTAGTTATGCTAGTTCTGTCAGAATGGCAAGTGGACATGCATCCTCTGTATATATCATGGAAAAAAAGTATAACTTTCATATTTCTTGTTGAAAGATCTAGTTTAAATATCTAGAGGGGTTATTCAGTAAAACAGAAAATATTTATTCTTGCTTTTTACTTTTTTGTCTTTGCTTGTTGTTTGGTTTTAATGGATTTAAGATGCCTTGTCTTGATGCTATGCTGTTTTTTTCCACATGCTGTCCTTGAGTCAGATTTAGCAGCTTTTTGTTTCCCTTTTCAAGGCATACTGTGTAGCAGTGAACATAAATTCTATGACATGAAGAGGGCATAAGGTCGCATGCATGAATCTGTTTGCATGTGGAAAAACGTCCATTTTCCATGGCTAGCATTGTTTTCCTTTGTGGGCCTGGCATTAAGTATGCACCATTGCTGAAGCCAGTTTTGCTTAACAGCCAGTGCAGTAGAGAATGAACTGTTTATTGTTGGATATGTGAAAGAAGTTATTGTGGACTTACTGTAGTCATCATGTAGTGTGTGAGGTGGATGGCAGGGTGGGGTCATTGCTGTCAGAAGGGCTTTTCCTTTTCTCTGGCAGGTAAGGCATCTCTTGGGCTCTGTAGTGACCGTTGGATCGATGTCATGAAGTAATTATGCATGATGTTCTTTTTTTTTTTGGCAGTGATTTGCAAGCAGCCAGGGCAGGAGCCTCCAGATGGCCCACCCCCAATGGCCATGATGCCGCCGCCCCCCATCCCTCCGGCCACGCCCTCAGTGGACGAGCTGATCCAGCAGAGCCAGTGGAACCTGCAGCAGCAGGAACAGCATCTGCACAGTCTCAGACAGGTGTGTGATTATGCATGCAAATAGGACGTGGCCATGGCAACTTTAGCCCTGGATGAAAAGTTCCATGGGTTGAAAGTGGGGAAACGCTGCATGCATTTATTACAGTTAATAAGTGAAGTATACAGCTCAGGGTTTGCACCGTACCATGTTATACTGTATGTCAGGGCTGCCCAGTCTTGTTCCTGCTGATATACCGTCCTGTAGGTTTTCGTTCCAACCCCAACAAAGCATGCTTCATTCAATGGCTAAGATTTTGTTGAGCTGCTAATCGAATCAGGTATGCAAAATTAGGGTTGAGACAAAAACTTAGGGGATGGTAGATCATCCGGAACAGAATTGGGCAGCTCTGCTGTATGTTCAATCTGCATGAAAAAGGGGGTATGCTAAAAGCCATGCTAAAAGATGTGTTGCCGTCTGGTGATTCTAGGAGCAAGTGACTGCCGCTATTGCGCTGGCTATGGAACAGCAGACACAGAAGCTCCTGGTGGAGACGCAGCTGGACATGGCCGAGTTCGACAGCCTGCTCCAGCCCATTATTGACACCTGCACCAAGGACGCCATCTCGGTAGGGAGGAGCAGAGCCGCCCGAGTACCAGAGGGCCTGCCGGATCGCCTGCGTTTGGCGTTACGCGATCTGTATTTTAAATGGCCCCTGTTGGTTTGTGCAGGCTGGGAAAAACTGGATGTTCAACAACGCCAAGTCACCGCAGCACTGCGAGCTGATGACCCGCCACCTGCGCAACCGCATCACCACGGACGGCGCTCACTTCGAGCTCCGCCTGCACCTCATCTATCTCACCAACGACGTCCTGCACCACTGGTACGCACTCGGCCGCCGTCCAACACCGGACGCAACGGCTTTGCAACGATGAGAAATGATGTGCTTTAAATTTCTTTGCTGTAACATTTACACAGTTGTACTCTTCACATTGTAATGTGGGGATTTAAGAGAGGTCATGAAAGGTGGTTGTGTTACTGAATTTTTCAAAAGGAGTAAAGTTTTGTGTTTTGAATGTTTGAATGTTTGAATGGCATTGTGGTGGGCCCTGATCAGTTGAACATTAGTGCAGTCTGCCCTGTGGCTCTTTCAGCCAGAGGAAGCAGCAGAGGGACCTGCTGGCTGCTCTGCAGAAGGTTGTGGTGCCCATTTACTGCACAAGCTTCCTGGCCGTGGAGGAGGACAAGCAGCAGAAGATAGCCAGAGTGAGTTTGCCTGCTTCTGCTGCCTTCCGTTTCCTCTTTCTCTTTAAATAACCAGAACCTCCACTTTAAGCTCAGCATTGAGACCAAGTCTGTTGTGGATATAACCAAGTCGACTCCTGTTGCATAATGACCTGGCTGATTCCCCCTCTGTCATTCTCTCTGTCTTTTTTCTCTCTTTCTCTGTCTCTATCTCTCCCCATCTATCTCTCCTCTCTCCCTGTCTCTCTATTTCTCTGTTAGTCTCTCAGTGTCTCTTTCCCTATGTCTCTCTGTCTCTGTGTCTCAGATTCGGATTCACAATGGTTTATTAGCATGTCATATTTTGATATACACATTACTGAAGCGTATATAACGGCCACAGTAAGAGCCGTAACGACCTCCCTCTCTCTGGCCCCAGTTGCTGCAGCTGTGGGAGAAGAACGGCTACTTCGACGAGGTGACGATCCAGCAGCTGCAGAGCCCGGCTCTGGGCCTGGGTCAGTACCAGGCCTCGCTCATCACCGAGTACGCCGCCGTGGTGCAGCCCATACAGCTGGCCTTCCAGCAGCAGATCCAGACCCTCAAGTCCCAGCACGAGGAGTTCGTGGCCAACCTGAAGCAGCAGCACAGCGCGGCGGCGGCGGTGGCGGCCGGGCAGTTACCGCCGGGGGACGCCGAGGTGAAGCCTGCGTCGCAGGTCGCCGCGGTGACCACACAGCCTGGTGAGACTCACCCGCCCGGTCACCATCTCGCTTTATACAGCCTGAACGAACATACTGCATTACGTGAGCTTGTTAACATCGTTTACCTGTGTTTGCATTTGTTTAGCTTTAGGTTTGTTTGTCACTCTCAGTGCTGTCTGATCCTTGAGCTGAAAACACTTAACGAAAAGGGGTCTGTTCATTGTTAACTTCAGAAAGCCTCTTTGAAGGGGTTGTGATTTGTTTACTTCAGGATTGAACGCATTTTAAAATGGCCGCTAACAGCTTCCGGTCTTCATAGTGAGCACACTAGGACTGGGATATTATCTGTACCTGTAACTCAAACCTGGCGCCTGTGTCTGCTGGTGTGTGCAGGGGATGTGAAGCCGCCCTTGGCCGTCCCGCCCCCAGATTATGATGGGGCTCCGGCCAGGCCTCCTGACTCCGCCCCCAGTGGCCCCAATGAACCAATCCCTGCCTCTAAGCCCAGCTGGTTTGACCCCCAACACAACATCTCTGCATGGGCCCCGCAGCAGCCGGTAGGCCTCCCCCCCCCCCCCCCCCCCCCCCCACCGTGAACAGCATGCTCCCTCTGCACCAAAACACACTTACATTTAACTGCAGCTTCACTGAACAAGAGTAGGACAACTAGGGTCATGTCTTAAAGACTACAGTACCCCAAATGTACAGTACAGGATTGAATGTTTTCCAAAAAGAGAGAAACAAGGCAAATATTGTTGTAAGGTCAGTATATTGATAGGAGAATGTTCTGGGGACAGTTTCAGATGTTATTCATGTGACTGTTCCAATTAACCTTCTAAGGTGTGAGATCACAAATGTGTGATTAGAATGCTCTTAACTGAACATTCTAATGCTGATGTAACAATCACTGGCAGTTGAAAGCAATGGAGTTCTAGAACACTGCCTTAGAATTTTGAAAGAACCTACTCTTTAGTTACATTACGTTGCATTACATTACAGTTAAGATAGAATTGTAAGCAATCAAATCGGAATTTAAATGAACAGAATAAGATGAACCTTGTTGACCGTACGGCCGTGCTTTTTTGGTTTTAACACGCACGTTTGTCCTCCAGCCGCCGTTCGACCCTACGCAGGCCCCGCCCCCGTGCCCGCCCTGGAACAGCCACGAGGGCATGTGGAACGAGCAGCGGGACTCCAGCTGGAGCGGCCCGCGGGAGAGCGGCCCCTGGAGCGGCGCGCCGGAGCCCCCGCCGTCCTGGAGCGGCCAGTACGAGCAGCCGCCCTGGAGCAGCCAGCCGGAGCAGCCGCCCTGGGGTCAGAGGGAGCCGCCCTTCCGAATGCAGCGCCCCCCGCACTTCCGAGGCCCGTTCCCCCCCCACCAGCAGCCCCCCCCGTTTAACCAGCCCCCCCACCCCCCGCACAACTTCGGCCGCTTCCCGCCACGCTTCATGCAGGAGGACTTCCCCCCGCGCCATCACTTCGAGCGGCCGCCCTACCCGCCCCATCGCTTTGACTACCCGCAGGGGGACTTCCCGGGAGGTAAGGAGACGTGCGCTCGTCACTGGGGTTTCTGTGTAGCGCTGGCCCCTTCACTGGGGTTTCTGTGTAGTGCTGGCCCTTTCACTGGGGTTTCTGTGTAGCGCTGGCCCCTTCACTGGGGTTTGTGTGTGGCGCTGGCCCCATCACTGGGGTTTCTGCGTAGCGCTGGCCCCGTCACTGTCACTGGGGTTTCTGTGTAGCACTGGCACCGTCACTGGGGTTTCTGTGTGGCGCTGGCCCCTTCACTGGGGTTTCTGTGTAGCGCTGGCCCCTTCACTGGGGTTTCTGTGTGGTGCTGGCCCCGTCACTGTCACTGGGGTTTCTGTGTGGTGCTGGCCCCTTCACTGGGGTTTCTGTGTAGCACTGGCCCCGTCACTGTCACTGGGGTTTCTGTGTGGCGCCCGCGGTGTTTCCCTTGACCCGACTCCGCTGTGCATTTGCTGGGCTTGAGCTGTTAACTCACCCAGACTCAAGCCTGGTTCAGTCCAAAGATTTGCGACGCGACTAACCGTTTTAGAACGTTGCAGAGAGCAGTTGCTGCAGTCTGAACTACACGTCTCGGAACGCCTGACACTGGCGCTTGTCGTTGAAGGTGATTCAACTAGTCTTATCGCAGGTGGCGAGTTTTACAATGTTGCATCTCGCCGCCTCGCAAATCTTTGGTCTGAACTGGGCTTAACAGTGCCTCGGGGAACCCTTAACCACACTCGTGGGTTAAGCCCAAATGAAAGCTCTGCTGCTCTGGGAATGTGTCTTCACAGAAAGCATCTCAGTGCTTACTCCTAGCTACGTAACATCTTGTTTGCATCACGTAGCATAATTACAAAGCTGTATTTGCCAGTCTTTTTATTTTGATCTTTCCAAAATGTGATTATGAAAAGCTTTATCCTGCTGTCAAATAATACCTCTAATTGTGGGTAGATGAGGCGTATTTACAAGCAGCACAGGAGGGTGTGAGTGGACACCTTGGGGATCAGCGTGTGGGGTGCGATTGGGTGAAATTCTGAGCGCATATTTGATTGCATTAAAATGACACGTGTACGGCGAAGCTGGGTCAGTGGAAACAGTGGCTGATATTTTATTTGCTTTCCTTTATTGTTCATATTACTCATGCTGCTGTATGCATACCTGTGCAGAGCATGGGTTGCAGAATTCTCAACTGTATGGAACCCAGCCCAGGGTTTCCATTCTAACGGGTTCAAGCAGATATTTCTTTTTCCAGTCGTACATTTTAAGGGAATAGTGGTTTTTGAGAGCGATAGTGGGACTTCTGAAGGCTTGTGCACGCGTGTACGTTTGTGCTCCTCTTTCACAGAGCTGGGGCCTCCTCCCCACCACCACCCCAGCCAGAGGATCCCCCCTCCGGGGATGTCGGAGCACCCACCGTGGGGGGGAAACCAGCACCCCGACTTCGGCCCCCCGCCGCACGGCTTTAACGGGCAGTCCCCCCACATGAGACGCCAGGCCCCCTCCCACGTCAACCAGGACGACCCCAGCCTGGTGCCAAACGTCCCGTACTTCGACCTGCCCGCCGGACTGATGGCCCCTCTAGTGAAAGTGAGTAAGCCAGCAGAGTGGTGCACTCTGGGTAATGCGGTGCTGTGCAGGGTTCTGGTGTGAGCTTTCATGGCCCCGGGCCCTGACTGACTGGGGCCCTCAAAAAATAATAGAATGTAGGATTTTGTGGGATGGCGGGTCCCAATGTGAGGTTTTTTTCATGGGGCCCAAAATCCCTGGTGGTGCCCCTTGTTCATGGCTGATAATATTGTGTCCCTAGAGCAACAGAAGAGACGTTTCTCTCACAGCTAGGGATATGGGCAAAATTTAACGAGTGCTTGACCCTAGGGCCAAATAATGTTTTAGCAGTGGTTTGGTTTGCCTTAAACTGGCTTCAGCTGAACACACAGAGTAGCCACAGCCATGGTTTGAGCTCACACGTCTCCTCACTTCCTCGCTCGGCCCAGCTTGAAGACCACGACTACAAGCCCCTGGACCCCAAAGACATCCGCCTGCCTCCTCCCATGCCCCCCAGTGACCGTCTGCTGGCAGCTGTGGAGGCCTTCTACAGCCCCCCCTCTCACGACAGGCCCAGGAACAGGTAACGCCCCCTACGCCCGGCACAGCCTGCTTTAACATCCCACTGCATGCCTGCGCTCATCTCTAGAGTAGATGAGTGTTTGCGTTGTTCATTGTGATTGTTTCATGAAAACAAAAATTGACAGAGCAACATGCTTTGACTCATTCTCTGATTTGAACCAATCGTAAGCCGCTTGCACACATGGAATGCGGAACAATGTGCATCGCTTTTTCTTGTTCTCGAAACCTCTGTCTCTCCTCACTCATTGCTCCAGTGCTTGTGTTTCTTCTCAGTAAATGCAGCTCATCTGGTGTATTGAATGTTTAATTTATTTTTATGATTTCTCCTTCCCCCAGTGAGGGCTGGGAACAGAACGGCCTGTACGAGTTTTTCAGAGCGAAGATGAGAGCCAGGAGGAAAAAGGGGCAGGAGAAGAGGAACAGGTGAGGAAGCGTTTTGGCGTCCCGGCGCTCAGGCGTTGACTGTGCGCGCAGGCGCTAACACCGCGCTAACACCGCGCTAACACCGTTCTCTCCTCCCGCAGTGGCCGAGGAAGCCGCTCACGCAGCCGCTCGCGAAGTCGGGGCCGGTCCTCGTCCCGCTCCAGCTCCAGGTCCTCCAAGTCCTCGCGCTCCTCCTCCAGGTCACGGTCCCGCTCCAGGTCTCGGTCCTACTCCAGGTCACGGTCCAGGTACGGCCGCCGCCGCTCGCTGTGATCTTCTTGCTCCGATAGACATGCTTGCTTGCTTCACGGCCCTTGCGACAGCAGCGCTTGCTGACTGAGCTGTGCGGATTTTTCCAGAAGCAGGAGCGGGTCCCGCTCGTCCCGCAGCCGCTCCCGCTCCAGGTCCCGGTCCAGGTCTCGCTCCCCGGACAAGAGGCGTCGCACCAAATCCCGCAGCCCCACCCCTCCGTAAGTCTCCCTGGACACAGCCCCAGACTGTTGGAAAGCACACACTAGCTGCTCTGGGGAACTGTCTCTCTTGTTTTGCGAGTTTAAAAACAAACTTGTAATACCTGCTACACATCCGGACTCATCTAAAGATACTGGTACTGAGTTCTTTGTGTGTGCTTGGCATGCAGCTCCACCTCTGGGCTCGGGTCTGCAGCTTCCTCCATCCCACCGGAACTGAGGCTGGGGGAGGAGAACAAGGGCCACCAGATGCTAATGAAAATGGGTACCTTCCCCGCACATTTATTCACACTGCAACTCGCTACGGGTGCAGTTTCGATTTAGCTAAGCTGTTTCCATAGAATGATGTGTTCCAATGTAAAGGCCTGTGTTCCTGCTCTGGAGAGATTTATTTACTTTAATCTCAAAAGGATGGAGTGGATGCGGTGGGCTGGGAGCCAAGGAGCAGGGCATCCAGGATCCCATCAAGGGAGGAGACATCCGGGACAAGTGGGACCAGTACAAGGGAGTGGGCGTGTCACTGGATGACCCGTACGAAAATTACCGCAGGAACAAGAGTTACAACTTTGTCGCCCGTATGAAGGCAAGGGAGGAGGGTATGAGCTGTCAGACTCCTTTTTTTCATGTTTTGCTTCATGTTTGGTGTGCTGCTACCATAGCCATGCGTAATATCTTATTATTTTGCATGAGTTTTGCCTGCAGAAGAGCAACTTGCCTCTCTGCTTTGTCGTCAATTTCATTATTTTATTTCCCCCTCTGGAAAATGCCCTATCAGTCTAATTTAAATGATGCTATAAGAAAAGGCAATCAATTTTGAATGTATAATGCTGTGATTCACATTGCACCACGATTAATTAATTTTAATTTAACATGACCACTGTATGCAGGTATAAACTGTTCTGTTTGTTTTCTGTACAGTGAATCGGGAGCCCTCGGAACCTGCTCCTACAGAGTGATCGTAGACTCCGCTCAGATTCCAAAACTCCCACAATGCATCAGCAGATTGTATCCTGCTCAAATAAATGTGATTTTTGTAACTAACTCCGAGGCCCGGCAGTATTTTTGTCTGTCTTGCGTCTGATGTGCATCTTTCTAAGAACCAAAATTCAGAGAGGTCCTTAAGTAAGATTGATTTTGTAGTCTAGACCATTTCTTTAAAAAAAAAAACATCTGTTCTTTTAGAAAATTCTAGCCTGATTGCCTGGAAATAATGTAGAGTACTGTGACTTTCTTTTTAAAAACCATATGGTAATGTATATTCAAACATTGAGGATATAGTTTCCACAGTAATCTTTGTATGTTTCACCATCCAGACTATAAAATGTCAATAAATAAAGGGTTTTAAAGGCTTGATGGAGTGTTTTTCTTTGCAAATGAAAATGCTAAAAAACTTGTGCCAGTGAGGGTGCCAGTGAATTTCTAACATGGCTGCTTTAAATTGTTTGTGAAGAGGTGTAGTGTAATTGTTGTCATGCCAGTCAAATTAATGCATGTACTCTAGCAGAAGACCACACGATTACTCTGGTGTTTGGAGACTGGCCAGTTGGTCTGACTTCATGAAAAAGACCATGAAGCTAGCGTCATTAGTTGGTTAGCTACTGTACGTAGTGCAATTTTAAGTTCTGTAGTGATGTAGCAACTCTGTTTGCTAGCTGGCTTCAATAAAGTTGTCTTGAGCCACTGTATGTAGCCACATTTTGGAGTACTGTCACTGCTCAGGGAGGTTGGTGGCAAGTTGCAATATGTCTGTGTAGTGACAAAGTTATGCTTCATTCCAATATTCCCCACGTGCAAATGTGCTAAAGCTTTCTCCAGCTGAGGATGCTGCTTGTCACAGGGAAAGTTTAATGTAGGAAAAATATTATTTTTTGGCAAAACATCTGTCAAAACGGCTAAATGTTATCAAAACATACATAATTCATAGCTACTGATCATGTAAAACCTGAAGCAATGGGGATTGGGTACAGAACACAGATTGTTAAATAATTTCCATTAGTCACAAGGGATAATTTCTCTGTATGGAAGGTATTTTACTAAGCTGTATAAAAACACTCATAAAACTTGTACAAAAATATTAAATTATATTTCTGAATATTTGTATAAACATGGTATTCAGCCATGCTTATGTACAGTACAGTGAAAATTCAGCTATGCAGTTAATCAAAATGAATTTGTAGGATAGCAAACCTTTTTCCAGTGATTTTTTTACCTTAAAGGGATAATTTCCCCAAAAAGTAAATGGAATTACTTCTGTTCTGAAATGTCTTTTGACCTGACAATTACCACTCTTGAGGGATCTCTGACATTTCTTGAGGTGAAAAGAATTTATGGACAACGGCCATTTTTAGGCTTAACTATCCCTCTCACTTGAGCAGGTACAGTATGCTTGTCCCACTCTTCCATCTTTCTCAGTGTTTCTGCTGCTCCGGGTCAGATGTAGTGGTACTCCCTCATCTCCTGAAGCACCTCCTCCAGAGCCTCCTCCACTGTCAATTTGGGAGACTTGTGGCGACGTATAAACTGAGAAAACAACCGAGTTAAACAAGTTTGGGTGGATTTTAAGACATAAATCCGAACGCTGGGCAGATGACTGTCTTGAGCATTCAGACAAGTCTTGCATTATCCAGGCAAAATGTTGATAGTCTGAGATTTTTCAGAAGATTGAGGCGGGATTACCTCCTTCGTATCCTCCAGGGTTGTGTAGCTGTAGTTAGCGGGGCCCAGGGACTCGAGCAGTGAAGAGTGAAGGTGCCTGCTGACTTCCACAATCTGCCGGGTCAGGGCCAGCTGCTGTCTCAGCATGTCGTTGAGCGCCAGCACTGCAGGACTGTATGCCGTCAGGGCTGAGAGAAAGCAAAGAAGGTCTTTCAGATCACAGGCTACTGGTGTAAAAGAAATTCACAGAATTCAGTGTCGAGTCCTCTTTGAGCCTGTGCCATGCCACTGAAACTATTTTAGCTTCAGTGACTTGCGTTTTTTGAGAACAGCAAATCACCACTTTAAGTGGTTCTAACATTAACAGCTGTATTCAAAATGAGTGTAACATGTTGATAAACGCAAGTGAAGCTTAACACAGCTGCATATACATTTAGGGCTGGCTTCCCAGACGAGGATTAAGCCCAGTCCAAGACTAAGTTTACTTTTTCGTGGGTATTGCCATTGGGGAAATGTTTTTAGTCCAAGACTAGGCTTAATCCTTGCCAGGGAAAACAGCCCTTAGTGCTTTAATAATGTACTTGCTGGTCTGAGTGTTGTTAGCCAGGTCCGGCACTGTTGCTTGTATAACTCACATGGACACACTTATTTTCTCTTAACTCTGATAAGAGTTACTGTTTAATGAATTTATTGTAGTAAAACTGCTACGGGTGACTCACCTTCCACTGCCTCGGCGCTGACGATGTGACTTGCGATTGGAGTGGGGTCCACGTGAGACATTCCGACTGAGGGACCCAAAGCAGCCCAACCTTCCAAAGGACCACAAGTAGTCAAACTATCGGGACTGACAGGATGTGCATCAAAACAAAGGTGGGAAAGGGCGGAACTTTTAAGAAACAAACCTGAAGCCCAGGTGTAGGAGAGCCCGTCCATCTGCGTCTGTACTCCAGCCTCTTGCGCTGTCTGACGGGCTTTGCGTCGCTCGTGGGGCGGTGTGATGGTGTCAGAGAGGGAGGCAGAGGCGGACGATCGCAAATACGAACCCCTTCTGCTGCCGCTTTGTGACCCATCTGATCTGTTGAACTCTGACCGGGAGGAGTACGATACTGATTTTTCGGATTCACCAGCTCTCCTGGACCCATCCCACACCTCAGAGGCTGTGGACGCTTCTTTATCCCTGCGTCCAAGGTGCTCGGAGATCTCGCTCACGCTGTGGTCCTCCTCGGTCTGTATCTCACTCTCAAAGTCGCTCTCGTATTCCATTTTGTCTTCAGCAGGCTGGATCTCTTCCTCGCTCAAGACGTCATCAGCAAGCACCACGTTTAAGCTGAGCGAAGGGGATTCTGTCTTCTTGACCGAATCTTCCTTAGTTTTCTTTTGTAACACAAAAAATTGTTAGTTATATAAACTATCCTAGGCAGGAGGTATATGAATTAAGACCGGTTCAAAGAAGGCTTCACTTACTTTCTTTTCTACTGGTTTCTTAACTGCTCCTAAGGTGTCTGGAACAAGTTCATCCAAACTCATAATGTTAATCTTGAACTCTGCAGATGACAAAGGAATTTTGTTCACAAACGTTTTGGAGACCAAAACATGCAGGAAAATTTGTGTTCCAAGACCTACAAGGCTTACCAGATGTCTCACTTTGCTCACTGATTGTGTCATCAGAGGGTGGGGCATCTGGGAACAGCTCGTCCAATGAATGGATTTCACTGTGCACCGAAACAGAAGACAGGGAGGGCCTCAGGAACTTGACCCTGGGGGACACAGTCCTTCCGAGAGAGGGGATGTTTGGAGGCGAAGGGGTAGGAGAGAGAACCATGGAGGCATTTCTCAAAGAGTAAGAGGGGCTCCTCCGGATGCCACTACGCCTGGGTGACCCCCGGCTGGGAGGGGTGGGCGATGGCGATTTTGTTCTAGATGGAGGGTTTCTGTCAGCGAAGGGGGGGTGTTCCGGAGTGAACTTCTGACTGCTTTTTATGTATGACTGCAAGAGAATATATAGATAGATATAGCAATCACATCAACACTGGGAAAATCCATTATATTAATGTATGTGACAAAATAAATTAATACCACCAAGGAGGCAAATCAAAATTTCAGTTAAAAGTTACTCTTTTTTCTTTTGATTACTCAAACTACAATAAATGTACAAAGCATGGAAATGCCCCAACACTTAGCCCGTCAAAACAAAACCACTGCCCAAGTCTTAAGCATGAAGTGAAAAGACTGGGGCCTCTTAAGGCAGTCGCTAGATACCTTTTTAACAGGAGGGGGGGTCTCCTGAACAGGGAGTTCATATTTTTTTGCCAAGCTTTCATCAGATGAATCAAGGGGGCCTCCGAGGAGCTTCTTCATATCCTCCTCGTCGCTGTCCAGGCTCACACCCTTAGCAGAAAAGCTCAGCTGAGGAGCGCTGGCCCTGCTAGCCTTAACTGGCTCCGGATCCTGCCGCCGAGTAACGGAAGCGCTCTTCTTCTTGAGGAAACGGCTTCCCTGAACACTCAGCTCGCCGTGAGACTGAGCAGTCAGGGGCGTGTCCTCACGGTCCGGCGCATCTGTGACCGGGCCTTCCCTCGCCTGAAAGCGGTTTTTGAAGCGGTCTTCGATGAGTGCCAGTCTGGTCAGGGCTGCGCTCTGTGAGCCCTGCCGAGAGGAGGCCACGCTTCTGGGCTCCTCCTTCTGCACGCCTGCCCTGCTGAGTGCTGGTGACTGGCTACTGGTCACAGCTTTCGGTGGTACTTTCTTGAGAAACCTGCTCCCCTGGCCACCCCTTGGCCTTACCGTCGGACTGTCCAGCAGTCTTTTCTCGGCAATGCCAGTCACAGGATTATTATGCTCACTCTCTCTGTCATCTGAGGAGATGTCACTCAGATCATCATACGTGCGTCTCACTTGTAGCGCAGTTTTCTTCTTGATCAGTGCATCCATGTATTCCTAGGGACACAAAAAATTTAATACGGTTCTTCACGTGCATCTAATTTCACTAAGGACGACTGCTTGAATACACTGTACATTATATATCACATTCTCTGTTAAATTATATTAATCTATAATTTATATATATATATGGATTGCCATCGCCTGTTTTTATACAGAGGCACTTAGTAACTTTTTCTCCATAGTCAAATAACGTTACCTGAAGCTCATCTGCTGGACTGTTGTCCGACTTGTTAAAAAATCTCCGCCCTGAGAGCTGCGCCTGCGCCCTCTCCAGTGCAGAACTCCAGCTCCCGGTGTGATTCCACATCGTCTAAACACGCGCAATATTCTTTGAAACAATCAGAAAGACAACACGAGAAACATTTTTAAACTGAATCTTTTCGGAACATTTACTGCTACGTGCGTTAACCAGCCAACACCGCGTTTGACTCGTTAGGTGTATTACTGTACGATGGCTAACTCTGGCGCACAAAAACGGACAAATCCATAGCTAGCTAGTTAGTCTACGTTAACTTAGTTACGTGATCCTTGTGTGACAACTATTTGGCAAAAAAACATTTAGGCTTTGTTTGGACATAAAATACACAGGTTACAAACATGATAGCTATGTAGCTAAACTGGTAAATCAACTCAGTGACTCACCTTTGAAACACCATAACAATAAGGTGACGCCAAACCAACGACCAGTAGCATCCTCGTATCCATAGCGGTCGTCACATTTCAGCGCCATGACATCATTTTATTGCGTCGGTATTCTTCGTCGGGTGTTGACGCAGAAATAAAAGGCGAACCGAAGCGAACAAATAAAACTGGTTTGTTAGAAACTTTAAGAATTACCTGAAAACAGCTGTCTCGTGGAATTTTACTGAGGGCATTAAAACATTGTTTTCTACCGAGTCAATCAGCGGTCAAATCTGAAATGGAGTTCCTATTTGGAAAGAGAAAGACCCCGGAAGAAATGCTGAGGCAGAACCAGAGAGCCTTGAATCGAGCCATGAGAGATCTCGACCGAGAGAGACAGAAGCTGGAGCAACAGGAGAAGAAAATCATTGCAGACATCAAGAAAATGGCTAAACAGGGCCAGATGGATGCAGTGAAGATAATGGCCAAGGATCTTGTTCGCACCAGGCGCTATGTCAAGAAGTTCATCATGATGAAGGCAAACATTCAAGCTGTCAGCTTGAAGATTCAGACACTGAAGTCCAACAACAGTATGGCGCAAGCAATGAAGGGAGTCACCAAGGCTATGGCAACCATGAACAGACAGTTGAAGCTGCCGCAGATTCAGAAGATCATGATGGAGTTTGAGCGACAGAGTGAAATCATGGACATGAAAGAAGAGATGATGAATGATGCGATCGATGATGCCATGGGAGATGAAGATGACGAGGAAGAAAGTGATGCAGTTGTCTCCCAGGTATTGGATGAACTTGGTTTGAATCTGTCTGATGAACTGTCAAACCTACCATCCACGGGGGGTAGTCTCTCAGTTGCTGGTGGAAAGAAGGCTGAACCGCAAGCAGCGCTGGCCGACGCAGATGCTGACCTGGAGGAGAGACTTAACAACCTCAGAAGAGACTGAGAGAGATGCTGTGTATGGCCAGGTGTTACTACAGATGTTGCAGTTTCCAATGTAGTAAAGGAAATTCCGGCCTCTAAGGAAAATTTGTCAGAAAATATATTTGTTTCTGAGTATACAGTTTTATTAATGAAACAGTAATTATATAGACTGATAGCTAAGGGTAGTTTCAAGGGGTTCTTATGTTCTGTTCTTTGGGTTGAAAAACTTACATTCAGAGCCTTTTGTGAGCTTATCTAAAGGCGATATATTCTGCAGAACACCAAAAAGTTTTTGATTGTGATAAGTCTTTTTATGCAATTTTCTTTTAATTAAATTTGAAATTAAAATTAGGTTCTGTCTGAAAACACTATTGATTGATGATGTGAAGCTTAAATTCACCTATCCTGTAGCACAGCCTTGTTTTTTATGATATCAATGTACATTTATGAAAGATTTCAGACTTCTGTGCTGTTCAATGACAGAAGTAAAGGCCTTCTTTAAGTTGCAGTTTGTACCCCATGGGATATTATAGTAATATATGATTTGCTTAAATGGAGAGGGATGGTGGTGTTTTTCCTGGGTTTATATAAAAACAGCTTTACTGTTTAGGCTTTGTTCTTTGCTCAATAAACTTTTTCAGACATTTAAAAAAAAAAAAAAAGCTTCACCCTTTGGTCTGGTATTTTGATCACAGAATTATGCTCAACTGAAGATCTTGAAACATATGGGTCAGCACCCAGCCAGATAAAAAGGTTAACCTGGTGTGACATGCTTACAGTGGTAGTGCAAGAAAGATTATTGATCAATACTGTTTTGCCATGATTGAGTCTTTATTTGATGACTTTGGTTTTGCTTTTATCATTTTGTATATAAGGGGAGACATACAGTGGTTTGAGGAGACTCATCAACACGGGTCCTACACATATAAGCCATTTACGCGTATAGCTGTTTAATCACTCACATTTTGCACCATTGTATATTGTCATTATTACTAGACAAACTGAACAATAAACTGCATTTATTTTAGCCTGTCATTCCTCTTTCGCTCTTACCGCTGCACACCTAGCAGTTTTAAGGTCCTAGCATACACATAGAACGTAGGATATCAACAACCTGTAGTCACTCGCCTATTGTGTTGTAGCAGAATACACAATTGTATTTATGCAGGCTACACAAGCCAAAGACAGGTCCGCATCTACCAACTAGATAGCAATTTGTATAAAACCACACTACTGGTGGACAGCAGTCTCCTCCATCTATGCATAACTGTTAGCACAGAAGAAAGGTTAAAACATTTTTTGTCAGATAACTGAGATAACATGAAAGAAGTCCCATTCCAGTAGCACCTGGTAAGGCTACATGTGTTCCTTCGCCAATCAAATACTTCTGCTGTTTGGTTTGGGGAGGGCTTTCTTACAGTTGGTAGCCTCGACATAATAAGTTTTGGTTTCTTGCTGTTGGTGACCTTAATGCATCATTTGGTGTGTCTGAGGGGTTTCTTACACCAGTCTTGCCATACTGAATTGACACTGGATTGTCCATGTCACACGTGGGTACCCTTCACAGTAAATTATTTTGATAGCAGTGATTACACAGTAAATCAAATGAATTGCTATTGACAATGTATTGTACCACAACTGTATACCTAACAAGAGATAGCTACATTGCTGAAGGGAATCTAGTTAGTATGTTAAGTTAAGCCATTTTACCATTTTGGCCTTGTAGGTTGTAAAATGCTCAAATTCCAACTGTTGACAGGATGGTAAATCACAATGCACAATGAACAATTTTTAAAGTCATGTTTTAAGTCACCCATTTCAAACGACGACTGAAGACTCACCTCTTCAGGCTGCACCTCTCCCCATCCCTCCCTACCCCCCTGTAAATGACTGTAAGCTTAGGGTTGTAACTAGACAGCTGTTTCGTAGGTGACTTAGGTGCATTAACTGTCTTAACTACTGCTTGTATTTTTTCCATAGACTGCGTTGTTGCCGTTCTCGTTGTGTTAGTGTTAATCAGTTTAACCTTCAGGGTCCAAGTTGAACTATGCGGTTGTTCCCTGCACTTGGACCGGTACTTCTCTCTAGGGGTTTCGTCATACTTGTTCCTGGTTATGGTTATACACTTTGTTGTACGTCGCTCTGGATAAGAGCGTCTGCCAAATGCCTGTAATGTAATGTAATGAGTGAATATTACAATTCACATTTGCTTACAATGGCACTTGGCAGACCTCAGCAAATGACTACAGGACAACAGAAGTGCAAAAGTATAACATTTTAAGAGCATAAAAATCAGATAAGGGAGCATAATCTTTATACTAGTTCCCTGCAGTGTACTAGACTAGACATGCCACTACCATTGTAGTTATGGGTGTGTAATTCAAATGCAAAAAGATCCCTCAAATTTAGTTACAGTGATACACTGGTAATATAAACATATGCTAACCAAACGTTAATTCAATCAATACAGTTGTGGACTGGTATTATTATTCACATCAACCGGATATCAAATGGACTCATTAAATGAGTACAGCAAGTCCAAGGCACTCTTCTTAGAATAAAAAGCATTTAATGAGGGGCTAGTTAATATAGAAACATTTAAAAACTACAGCAACATGTTTCGGCTTCACACAGCCTTCGTCAGGGCGACTCATTAAATGTTACTTTCCTTTCTTAACAGGGTGTGGCACTCTGGAAGATTCAATTCGTAGAGTTAAACATGGAGAAAATCACCATCCCATAAATATTTACTTTCCCCACTGGAATTTTTCATGCTCACTTTCATAACATTTTTAATTAATTTCATCATTATCTTACAGACAACACCAGGCGATTTTGGGCCTGGCTACCATTGACAGTCGTAGAAAAACAATTGTTGATAGACACTTGCTACTGTCTTTTCCGCGTTCTATGGTTCTTACAATGTAATCCGAGCACTTCCTAGGAAGAACTCGTGGTCTCCTTTCATTGGTCAAGGGAAAGTCCAATGAGCGACGGCCATCTGTTCAGGAATAGCAATAAAAAATTCGCACATTGCCGACTTGCTTCCTACTCCTAGCATTGAAAATCAAAGGTACTAATCAGGGGGTCGAATAGACAACCCGAAGATTAAACTAAGGCAAATATGCAGGTAGCTGTAGCATTATTTGCGGTACTTTTAGCCGGATTCTCTGCCGACGCTACAGTTTACTTTAAAGAACAATTTCTCGATGGAGGTAAGTTGCTAGTCTTGCTGATTAGCTAGAGAGCTAATTAAAATATTAGTTAGCGAGCTTACTGTACGGACGGAAAAACGTGATAATTTCAGTAGCTTATGCGCTGTGTGTATTTCCCCCCTTCTATTATTTTCGGAAATGCACAGGCTACGTAATGTACAGTATTTACAGTAGATTATTTGTACTCATTTTGCATTCCAGTTAACGTTTAATGCATTAGCTGGCAGTTTCTCATATAATTCCTTCGTTAATGTTCTATTATTGTATGTACTCAAACCTTGTAGTAGTAAGTAGCCAAACGTATGTTCACAAATGTAAGCAAGAAACGGGAGCAGTTTTCTAGAAGCGCAGGTGAGGCACTGGGGGGTTTTTAGGTTTAGACTAGACACAAAGACTAGCGAAATTATCCGATGATGATATAACCTGAACTGCAATAAACTTCTGTTTTCAAGGAGTAAAATATTCGTCGGTTTATCTGAAAATATTATTTGTATAATGTACTAGCTCCCTCATTGCTATGGTGTATAATATAGGTTTAAAAATGCAATAACTTGGTCAACGAATATAGGACAAATTGGGCACTTTGTATTTGCCTCTGTGTCCTGCCTGTTGAAACATGCATTGTAATCACATCTGTTCATTCTTTTTGATTGAATATGTATGTATGTGTGTGTGTGTTTCAGATTGTCCATTTAATTCAGCTACATTCTGTATTGCGATGTTGATATTTTTCATCCCAAATATGAAACATTGAAACACTTGAAACATTAATTAGGCCAACGCTATAAACAGCGTAATCTCTGAAACAAAATGTAGAAATCAAGGCAAAAGGCCGTTTCTGAGTTGTTTCTTGGTTTAAGTCATATTTCTGCGCTTTTGGTTTCAAAATGCAACTAAGTTGGGCCCTGTCTTCTGTAGGACCTTTTTAAGGATAGCCTGATTTCTTGCCACCTCTCCTGTAGCCGTGTATGGTTGTATATGATTGTTCACGGGAGGCCATGACCTTGTACGATTGAAAGGCCTTGTATCAATATTAATCCTGTTTTCAGATGCATGGAGCAGTCGCTGGCTGGAATCCAAACACAAATCAGACTACGGGAAGTGGAAACTGACCTCTGGAAAGTTCTTTGGGGATGCTGAGAAAGATAAAGGTAAGGATTGGAGCTGCTCATAAACTGCAGTTTAGAAATATGGCTCCACTGAACAACAGTTTTTAAAAGCCTGTTTTAATCTTTGTTTTAAGTGAAAAGGAGATTGACCATACTCGCCTTTCAGTTTTGTATAATTCAAATTGCTTTCAAATTGCACCCCAGATTATGCAAGGAGCTGATGGAAATGAGGGCCAGGAATGAAAGTGAGGAAAAACTGATGTCCTCTTACAGGAAAATAAGAGTCCTGGTGGAATCTGTTGAAACATAAATGTCATTGTGTTATGAGTGTTGTTATAAGAAAAGGTAATATTTTCTTCATTATTTGGCTATTCTTTAGGTCTCCAAACCAGCCAGGATGCCCGATTCTACGCTGTTTCTTCCCGCTTTGAGCCTTTCAGTAATGAAGGCAAGCCGCTTGTGATCCAGTTCACTGTCAAACATGAACAGAAGATTGACTGCGGGGGTGGGTATGTCAAGGTCTTCCCTGCAGACTTGGATCAGGCTGACATGCATGGAGACTCCCAGTACTACATCATGTTTGGTAAGCATCCACGTTTATATCATTTCTATTTTTTCAGTTGAAGTCATTGGCTGGGGTGCTACTTCTGAACATTTAAAAAAGAATGGTAATGGAACTAATTGCTCTCGTCACTTTTGGAGTTACCTTGTTAAATGCAAGTAAATTCAGTGACTGTCCCTGCTTTTACACAGGGCCTGATATCTGTGGCTACAGCACAAAGAAGGTTCACGTCATCTTTAACTACAAAGGCAAGAATCATCTCATAAAGAAGGAAATCAAGTGCAAGGCAAGTACAGAAGAGATGTGTGCGCTGTGTATGTGTGTGCACACTGTGAGCGCTGTGTGTGCACACTGTGTGTGTGTGTGTGTGTGTGTGTATATGTTTTGTGCAATGTGTGCGTGTGCGCGCGCACTGTGGTGTTTGCACTGTGTGCCTGCGCAGTGTGTTTACTCGCTGTGTGCATGCGCTGTGTGTGTATGCTTGCTGTGTGTGTGTGCGTGCTCTCTCTGTATGTGTGCGCTCCCTGTGCGTGTGTGTGTGCACATTGTATTTGTGTGTGCGCTGTGTGTGTGCGTGTGCTTGCTGTGTGTGTGTGTGTGCTCGCTGTGTATGTATGTGTGTGCTTGCTGTGTGTGTGCTCATTGTGTATGTGTACACTGTGTGTGGCCTTGTTCTGATATTTGGGGTTCTAATCTGTTACACTCAGGATGATGAGATGACACACCTTTACACTCTCATCCTGCAACCTGACCAAACCTATGAGGTCAAAATTGACAATGAGAAGGTGGAGTCGGGGTCCCTAGAGGAAGACTGGGACTTTTTGCCCTCAAAAACGATCAAAGACCCAGAGGCAAAGAAGCCAGAGGACTGGGATGACCGTGCCAAAATTGATGACCCTGAGGACAGCAGACCAGAGGTCAGATGGAGCACTGTCTTTATTTTCAACAGCCAGCTCAGCTTTTACTTTAATATCTCAGTGAAATTAAAAATAAATATGTAGTCATTTAGGACAGTAAACCATTTGCAGTGTTTATGTATACTATAAACCATATCCATTACATCCATTTAACAGGTTATATTACCCAGAGGGGTATACCAAAATGATATAACTGGTTAACAGATCATAATTACCAGTACATGGAAACCTGGACTTTTAAATACAGCAGTGGTTTGTGAGCTTGAAAAGGAAAGAGTTTAAATCTTTAACATGATAATTGGCCTAAATCCATTTTCATATGCAGCAGCCCGTTGTCAAATTTCAGATTTATAAATCCTCATAGTAGCCAGTTTTATATAATTCTAACCTGTCACAAACTTGCGCTTAAAGCAGTAATTCTCTCCCAGACTCCAACCCTTTATTGAACTTAGTGACTAACTTGGCATTTGCATGTGGGTTTTAAATTTGACCTTGAGGGCTGGTGTTGCACAACCATGTGTTACAGTTGGTAGGCCGTTTTTGTTTTTGCAGTGGGTAATATCACCTGCTGGCTCTTTTTGTATTGTGGCCACTCTTGTGTTACATAAGGGCCTTATTGCAGCACAGTGCTTATTGTCTCTGAACACAAGTGCCAGGTAACTCTCCATATTCACTTGTAGGACTGGGACAAGCCAGAGAACATTCCGGATCCTGATGCCAAAAAGCCTGACGACTGGGATGAGGAAATGGATGGTGAATGGGAGCCACCCATGATCCCTAATCCAGAGTACAAGGTAAGGAGTGGGAGCCATTTTACCCCTGAACCGTTTTTATACCAGCTGTGGGAAGATCAGGAGGGGGAGGGGTGGTGTTCTATTTGGCCTTCTATAATAAATCTGAATACTATGTTGCACTTACATTTTGACTATTTTGTTTTTGCAGGGGGAGTGGAGACCGAAACAGATTGATAATCCCAACTACAAAGGAGTTTGGGTCCATCCTGAAATTGATAACCCCGAGTACACACCCGATTCCTCCATTTACAAGTTTGACAGCATTGGAGTATTGGGACTGGACCTGTGGCAAGTGCGTTCAATTCAGTGAATGAGAATCTTACTGGAATGGTTACTGTGTGATGAGGTTAAGACCTAGTGCTGCCAATGCTGGTCCTTAATATTGTTGGTTTATCTTTAGGTGAAGTCTGGCACCATCTTTGACAATTTCCTCATCACTGATGATGTAAAAACTGCAGAAGAGTTTGGAACTGAGACATGGGGAGCTACCAAGGTATTTTGTTTTCTTTATTAGGTGTATGCGGTTATTTTACGCATGTTGATCACCATACACTTTCAGATAATACATTAGCCAAGTAAACCAGAGTTTTTGGTGTGTGTCAGGTCCTTAGAATGGATCAGGTTAGAGGCTGAGAAGAAAAAAAACTGGTACATCAAACTATAATCACACTTTTGCCCAGTGCTCCGTAAGTATGTTTTAGATTGATTTGATAAACGTGTTCTGTACCTCATATTTTTTATGTTACTCTTATTACAGGAGCCAGAAAAGAAAATGAAAGAGAAACAAGAGGAAGAAGAGAGGAAACAGACAGAAGAGGAGAAGAGTAAGAAGGATGAAGATGATGATGACGATGACGATGAAGGGGAAGATGAGGAGGAGGAGGAGGGAGAGGGAGAGGAAGAGGATACAACTGAAGAGCCCAGTCCAACAGAAGATGAGGAAGATGAACTTTCACCCAAAGAAGTAAAAGATGAACTCTAAAATAGCCTAGACAGAGGGGAGCTTCAGTGGCATTTTCTCTTATCCAAGGGAACAATTGCTGTGCATCCACACTTTGACTAATGTTATTTGGATGTGGCCCCTTCCTGTGGCAGTCAAATTTTTTTTTTTTTTAAAGGGAAGGCATAGGGTAGGGTACAGAATGTTGGTATTTTTTATTGATTTATACAAATTACATTCAGGCTGGGAGGGTGGGAGTCGGTGAGTTGAAGTGATTTGTCTTTTTTATTTTTTTTAAACCAGTGCTTTGTCCTCCTCCAAAGGCCTTGGGGTGTCCTGAAATTTAAAGAGTCATGTCAGTGCTGCTGTTTCTGCTTTTCCATTATCCTCTGCATGACTGCTGCCATCAATAAACTGCCCTGGTTTCAGAGCTGAGGCTCGTCTGTTTTCACCAGCATGTGTGTTGGTGGCTGCAGGTGGCAGATCGTAGATTGAGATTACTCAAAACCATTATCTGTTGACAGAGTGCAGAAGTCAAGCCCATCGATTTGCAAATGTTGAACTTTTTCCTCATACCACAGTCCATTTTAGTAAATGAGCTAGCAGGACATTAAATGAACATTGCCAGTTCAGTTTGTTGTAGCCGTTCCCAGAAACTCTGTCGGAGCTAGTCTTTACCATGTGAAAAATCCAAGGCTTTTTAATAAAGATTATGAGGACTCAAGACCTTGACACAAAGTACTGATTCACTGAGTGAGGGACTGGTTCTCTATGAATCATTCCTTCCAATTTTGTATATATGGAATCATTTGTTTTCTTACATGACTAATCCCCAAAATTTTAAATATTTTTTATTTCTTGTTTTATGTTCATGAGATTAGTTTCCCTTTACGGGTCTTGAAATCGGCCATGGCTATGAATGTCTTTGGGCCTGTGGGATGGATAAGGTTTTTACTTGGCACACTGTGTGAAGTACTTTGTTTTCATTGTCTGTAAATTTTTATATATATAAATTTTCATTCCTTGATCGGGTCTGATGCCTATTTTTTGTGACCAATAGAGTATTTGAATGTAGTTTAAATAAATATAATTCACGGTTACAGTTTTACAGATGGTAAGTTATGCATTCTAGCTTGGCCATGAGACGGAACCCCACCCCCAAACAGCACAATGGTCATACATTTCATTTTTTTTTTTTTTTTTGTTCTGCAACAAGAAAGTGATAAATAATAACTAAATTTAATTAAAATGAAATGTGTATAAATCATACTGTGTATTTTCTTTTCCTTGATTATGTAATCTTAAGTCACTAAGGATGAATTTCTGACTCATGATAAAACTGTAATGAATAACCATGGCATAGAAGCTTTGCGGCTTGCAAACAGGATGTGTTTCGGTTTATTAAAATGAGGGGTCAGATACAAAAATACGGACTACTCTCTTTGGAATAACACATGCCAATTGAGTACGCGCAACGTTTGGGTGAAATCAGCTGACGCTGAATGAGAAAACACAGCACGCCTACCAGTATTCGCTTCTCTGTCCATGTCTTGTCTCAGGCAGCAAGTAGATGGCGTCTGACTACGGTTCACTATCTTCTAGTTAGAAAGCTGAGTCACACAACGGGGCGCCGTGGTAACGGTAACAGCGAAGGAGCTGTGTGCACGTTTCTGAAAGCTTATCAATATTTATCTTTCTGTTGAAGATGTTGACGATCACGCTAAAAACTCTCCAACAGCAAACGTTTAAGATACAGATAGACGAAGAGCTTACGGTAAGTCATCGGAAGTTAAGCCCAAGTAAATACGCTGGAGGCCGGGGGAGAGGGCTGGGAAAAGCCGGGGCCTTGGCGTAGGCAACTTGTTGGGAAGGGGAAGGGGGGCGATGCTATTTTAAATGGTGTTGTGTTTTCAAATGTGTGACAGTAACAGATTGCTAAGAAGGAACACGCGCGATTTGCGTGATGTAAATATGGGTTTCCTTATGTTTGCCTATGAATGACAGTGCAATATAATTTGAGCCTTGTCTGGACAATTTTCTTAAGTCAGATTCTGTATTTCAGCTAAACACACCTGCCAAAAAAAAAAAAAAAACGGGGGGAAGTGGGTTAGCTTCACCCGTGACATTTTAGCTTAGTAGCTAGATATAGATCATTTCTGATATGAAACTCAATTTGCTAGCAAATGTTTAGCAATAAAAGTAACAGCTGCTAAGTTAGCATTTGTGGTTGCTGATCAGTTTAAAAACAACGAGGTTAATGAGTGCTAAATATCCTGTGCTATTTATTTGTAGTTAGATTATAGTATTTTTTTTAACGTGTAACGTTACTATTGTAGTTGACTAAGGCATATGTTAAATTAGCTAACATTAGCGAACTTCCCTTAAAAATATTAGGGACGTCAGTGTTTCCATTGGATTTAAATGGTAGTTTTACATTGATACATACGAAACCACGTTTTAACTCGGATGGTTAGTTAAACTGTCAATGACAGTTATTCTTTAGTTTGTCTTGACAACTTGAAAACGTAACAAAGCAAAGTAGAGCATACATTGTGTTATTGCAGTTGATTTTTTAAAAATCATGTACGTGGACAATTTTCAACTCCCTAATGTATATATAAAAGAATGGTTATTTTAAGTTGTATGGTCAATTTTGTCGAGTGTGTATGAAGGAATTTATTGCCTGTCCTTGCTTTGATAAATCCCACAGCTGGAAAAGTATCAGTAGTTTTTGGTCCATTTATAGCCTTTGACGTCTTCATTGTTTTTGACGGTGTGCAGCTGTGAATCCGTGTTCCTACCAGCATACACGATGTCCCAGATATAGAGGTGTAAACAGTGTGACAGCCCTATATTGCATTTTCCTGCTGTAATGGCATAATGATTATCAGCAAGTCCTGAGTGCCGGTGATCACACTTCACTGAGACCACTAGCAGCGAGAGGGCAAAATAAATATCACTCCCTCAGAAGCCTGCTGGAAATCCGGCTCCTAACAACTAAGCTGGTGCTGCCTGAATTCCTGTTAAAAATAGACTGTTAAAATACACTTTCCAATGACACTAAATCATTCACATGATAACGGCCCCCCATGTCTTTCTGTCCTCTTATTTGTGCGGTTTCCACGTAGTAAATGATTGTTCGCACGTAAGGTGCAGCTTGGCAAAAAATGGGAAAAGCATACCTAACGCCAAAGTGAGGGTCAGAGTGGTACTGTCTCCAGAGAAGTGCACCTGCAGGTAGCTGTTCTTTTGTTTTACTCACAGGTGAAAGCCCTGAAGGAGAAGATTGAGGCAGAGAAGGGACCGGACACATATCCAGCCTCAGGGCAGAAGCTTATCTATGCAGGTTAGAGACATTGTCCGGATATCTCCTTTTCTCTGATTGGCTATCTTTGTTCAAGGCTTAAGTCTCTATATTTTGACGTGGTTGTTGTCTTTCTTCTATCCCCCCAGGCAAAATCTTAAATGATGACATACCCTTAAAAGAATACAAAATAGATGAGAAGAATTTTGTCGTGGTTATGGTATCAAAGGTAGGCATTTCTTGAATGAAGGAACATTAGTATTTTTATTGGTCATGGCCCAAATACAGATCTGCAATTTTATTTACAGATTACCTTGCAATTTGTGAAATGTATGAATATTTCTCAGATTTATTCTTACAGTGAATGCAGAGAGGTGTACTTTTTTGTTTGTTGTGGCTAGTGGTGTCTTTTCTTGTTTTCTTAAAGGCAAAACCAGCAGCACCTGCACAGCCTCCTGCGCAGGTGGCTCCGCCTCCTGCTGCGGTCAGTGCGCCACTACCTGACGTAGCTCCTGCCGCCCCTGCTCCCTCCTCCGCCCCTGCTACGACAACCACCCCTGCTCCAGCTCCTACCTCTGTCCCTGCTCCAGCAACTGCCCCCACCCCTGCCCCCACCCCCACATCATCAGAAGAGCGTCCTGCTGTTGAAACCGGGCCTGAGGCCTCCACTCCACCAGCAGCGCCAGCAGGGGGCGCTGCTCCAGCACTGTCCGCCCCCACCCTCCCAGATACTCCTGCAGAGGACAAGCCCCAGGAGGAGCCTCAGGAACAACCACTGGCCACACCACCAGCCCTCTCCTCCTCCAGGTACAGAACAAAAAATATTCCTTTCATAAATCAGCGTGTCCAGCTTTTATGGATTTTGCTTTTTTTTGTTCACAACACAACATGCACAATTTTAGCCATGCAGTAAAGCAGTAATGCTCAAATCTGGCCCTCAAGACCACTTTTACTGTTGGTTTTATTTTATTAACAAATGGGTAATTGATTATTGTCACTGATTGACCACAGATTTCACTCCGTTGATTACTTGGGTCTAAATCGGTCTCTGATGACGGAGGAAGAATGAAAACCAGCAGTATGACTGGCACTGAGTGCCAGATTTGAGTATTCTTGCTGTTAAGTGTGCTGCTGATAACAGCCAACTCCATCCTAATTAAACTTTAAATATAAACCACAGAGCAATGAGATGTGAGAAGTCACATTGCCCCTGGAAGGAGGGGTGCTGCACGCGACACATGGTGGATCAGAAATTTCAGCGCTGTATATTTGCTTTAGTTTTTATTTATTCTTTCTCCATTTCTCTTTCAGCATTGTAGATGACCTGAGCCTTTTAGAAGAAGCGGCATCGATACTGGGTATGAGATTTTCCCATTCATCTGTCCAATGGTACACTGTACGATCTTGTATTATTGGGATTTAACTGTTGATTTTGTGTCCATTCCTTTGATCAGTTACAGGGCAGGCTTATGAGAACTTGGTGACGGAAATAATGTCTATGGGGTATGAAAGAGAACAAGTCATTGCAGCGCTACGGGCAAGCTACAATAACCCTGACAGAGCAGTGGAGTACCTTCTCATGGTGAGAGTTGTGTGACTAAATGTAGTTTTTATGTGCTGGTGACTGTTTAAACTGGAACTGTATGCATAAAATGTGTTCATTTTTTTGATATGATATTGATTGCTAATCCCAGGTATTTTATGGGAAATTGAGAGTTGAGGAAAGGTGATAAGTAGCTTCACTGTAGAGGGTACAATTGGGATTCAGAAAATGGAGAAATCGCCACAACATATTTGTTTATTAAACATTTATTTAACTAGGAAAACCCCAATTAAATTAATTATCTCTTGCGCAAGGGGGTCCTGACGTAAAACACAAAGTTACAAAGTTACGCAAGACAGTAGACAAACAAGTTACAGACATTTAAGTCAACCTAGTGTCATGTGAAAATTTAAATGGCAACCGCACAGATTGCCAACAAACTTACAAATGTTGTGAATTTAATCACAAGATTTATGTGTTTATTTAAATTAATAAAAAAATTTTTTTTAACAAACTGAGCATTGTTTGGGGGTGGAGGTGTTGGTAGGAAAGGAATTCCCAGCCTCCATCACTCAATAGTGCCTCCTCTGGTGGCATGGGTATCAGCGAGCTGCCTGTACTGTCTGCACTGTCCTCTGCAGCAGTAATTGCATGGCTCGGCTTGCAGATTGCTGTGTGGAAAAAAGAAGATTGGACAGCTATGTGCGTTTTGGAGGGTTTGTGGGCTAGAGCGCCCTCCTGTGGGTGTTGTTGCAGTGGTCTGGTTAGGATTGGGCATTTTGAATCGAAAAATAACTAATAATAAATTAATAGAAATAATAAAAAGTTATTTAACAATGCCATGTTCATTTTTTAAATCTGATTTTCAGCTTCTGTTCTCACCATGTGTGATACCATTTTAAAGGTCAGGCTTAAAACCTGCATGTTTGCTTTATGTGTTACCAGGGGATTCCTGCTGAGCCCGACCTGCCCCCCCGGGAGGTAGCCCGCCCCCCTCCAGCGACGAACCCCCCTGCTCCTGTTACAGAAGGCCCCCAGCCCCCTCCAGCAGCCAGCAGTGAGCATCCCACCCTCGCTCCCATCCTCCAGCAGTCTTCCTTCCTTAACACCTCTTTCTTCCCCCCAACTAAAAGCTCGCCACTTTCTCACCTTTGACGTCTTGGTTGCATTTTACAACACCGATACCATTTCCTTTGAGTGTAATTGCTACTTTGTTCTTAGATTCTGTGCAATTAGCTGCTCTCAGAGATGTTTGGATAATTGGCACTTAACATTACAATGTTATTACATTTTGCCATGTTATTACCAACTCCTTTATCTTTAGCTGTAAAGTTTCTGTTTCTCTGGAAGCAAGTGCCTCTGTAATGGCCTAAGAGCACGGGAGTATTCCCACTGTTGTTTTTGGCTCTGGGGGTGGAGAATAGCCAGTGCCCCGTGCACGAGGCTCTTTGTGAAGCGTGCTATCTTTTGGTGGAACCAGGCACGGTGTCCTCCACCTCATCGCCGGCGTCTGGGAACCCCCTCGAGTTCCTGAGGAACCAGCCGCAGTTCCAGCAGATGCGACAGATAATCCAGCAGAACCCGGCGCTCCTGCCCGCTCTGCTCCAGCAGCTAGGCAGAGACAACCCCCAGCTGCTCCAGGCAAGTCGGGGGGGGGACTGAGTAAGAGATGCACCAGTCACCGCCTCCAGCCTTATCCAGAGCCTCTCGAGGGCCGAATCCCCACTCTCACTCGGTAGTGCTCACAAGCCTGCTAATAAGCCTGCTGTGCCAAAAGACCTGGTATTTTATTACCAACTTACATCGTTGCCTTTAACCATGCCTGAGGTTCCTATAAAGAGATTGCTTGTCCTCAGTAGCTTGTCCTTGGAAGAAGGTAGTACAGCCAGACTCGTATAGCTCCTATGTTATTGAAAACCTTTTTTTAAGTTAAAGCTGTGTGCACAGGCTCACAATCAAACTAATTATATTTGGATTTTAAACAATTTTGCCACCCAATATATTTATTTCCCCAAATATATTTTTGAGCAGAGGTCTTGTACCCTAGTCATTATTCTCTTGACTGATTCAACTATAAACCACATCTTTAACTTGGTTAAAATAAAATGTATATTTGTTGTGAGCCGTACAGCTACACTAGTTGTTGTTTTTTGATGGGTTTTCCCCCATTTCCCCCCAATTTGGAATGCCCAGTTGTATTCATCAGTGCTCAGCGCTACAGCCTCTGCTATCGATTTGGGAGAGCACAGACGGGCATGTTCTCTCCTCTGAAGCATGTGATGTCAGCCGCTGCTTGTTATCACACCACAGTTCAGAAGTCGGGCTCGCACTGACATGATTTGGAGGAAGACGCTTCATGGTGCAGCTCAACAGTGGACCTGGGTGCCTGATCGACCAACAGGGGTCGCTAGTTCTTTAACCCCGATTGGCTGAAACCCTGTGCAATGTCAGTGCCAATTGTATACCCCCCTGTGGGGCTGCAGGGCGCTCGATACCTACCAGATTGTGGGGCCCGTTCATATACCTGAAAAGAGCCATCAGAAGCCTCAAGTCAACTTGTTGAATTTTAGGATAAATGACCACTGGGCAGCAGTGTGCATTTTAACCCCCTTTGTGGGATTTGAGCGGTGGCACAGTATAATTGAATAAAGTTTTTTTTTTTTTGTTGCAGCAAATCACCCAGCACCAGGAGCGATTTGTGCAGATGCTGAATGAACCCCACGGTGGGGAGGTGGGAGGGGAAGAAGCAGAGGGCCAGGGAGCATCACAGACAAACTACATCCAGGTCACTCCACAAGAGAAAGAGGCCATCGAAAGGGTACCACTACCATTATCATGAATAAACACACCCATCAGAGCAAAGATGCAGTTTTTTAAAAAGCGTGAGCTTACAGAATTGCCCATAGAAGTAATTATGTGCAGTTGCATTGAATTTCCTTGTCTTTTCTCTCTGCATTGTAGTTAAAAGCCTTGGGATTTCCAGAAGGACTGGTGATTCAAGCCTATTTTGCGTGTGAGAAGAACGAGAATCTCGCTGCTAACTTCCTGCTTCAGCAAAATTTTGACGACGAGTGATTTATGCACCAAGAGGAGGAGGAAGAGGAGGAGGATGAGGAGGAGGAAGAAGAGGAGGAGGAGGAGGAGGAGGAGGAGGAGGAGATGACTGGAGGAGAGACGAGAGGAGAGAACTGTGTGTGTATTGCAAGGGCTGGGAAGGGTTTACAAAACGTGGCTGGTCCTTTCGGAATGCCATTCACTGGACAAAGCCATGGCAAAAGTATTCTTCAGCGTGAGCGGCGCCTGTCCCATCCCTCTGAGAGGGTTCATCGCTCGCTGTGCGCTCTGTTACACTGCTGCTGTACCCGCTGCTTGTGCTGTGTGTGCGTGCGTGTGCGTGTGTGTCTTTAGATTTACAGTGGCAGTTTATTTTCTCTTTAATCACTTTTCCTTTCTACGTCCCCAAACAACTAGCAACGTGCAGGTTTGTTTCGTATGTTTGTGGTTTGTGTTTGGGCTATGCTCTGCCCCTGCAGGAAAGCAGCGCCCACATTATGAACACAAAAAAACAAACAAAATAAAGAATCGGCAGAGGACTGACAATCGTACTTTGGACAAGCGTACAAGTACAGTATTTGTATGGCCGGCAGTGGGTGCTGTTTGGTCTGCGTACATTCGCAATTTGTATCGATTCCAACCACTCATTGCATTTACCGTAAAACACTTCCTAATTCTATATGAAAAGAAGATAGATATACAGGGTTATTTATTGCAAGGTATCAGTGGATATCTGAAGCAGCCAGGGTTTGAATGATGACAGAGCTTTAGCTTTTCCAGTCACTTTACCATGTTGCTGAGGCTTACATGCTGTGTGTTTTGACTTATGCAAAGTGTTGGTATTATTTTAGTTTGTTCTGTGATCCCTCTGGATGATATATGGAGCAGTGTGATTTGGTTAGCCTAGAGGTGGCCATACCAGGTCCTGGAGAGCCATTGGGTCTGCTGGTTTTGGTTTACTTGGTACTTAATTAAAGCAGTTGATTACCCAGTTAACATACCTCACCGGGTTTCTTGGGTCTGCATACGTTGTAATATTTAAGGTGAAAACAAAAACCAGCAGACCCTACAGCTCTCCAGGACCTGGGCTGACCACCTCTGGCCGAGGCATTAGGTATGTGTGCTGCTCCTTTACTGAAGTACTTGTGCAGATTTTTTCCCAAGGTTCCTTGGAAAATTATATCGACGCGTTAAAAAAAAGTTTTATTGATGCATGTATTTATTTGGCAGCTCGGAAGGCAAAAGCAAAAAAAACAAAACAAAAAAAAAAACAGGCATTGATGGGGTTTTTAAAAAAGCACAGAGCAAATGCATAGTTTAGGAATTACATGGGCTTATAACTACCTACGCAGATAGTCTACGATATTAGAACTCAAGTATGCTCCTGCCTTTTATTTTTGTGACACTACACATGAAAGGAAATATGAGTTTTACTGCTGTACCATCAAAGAGCCATTTGAATTGCACACTAGAGTATTTTTCCTCTTTTCATTCTTTTGACTCAACTGACTTGTGCTTCACTGTGCTGAAAGTACACCATTAGGGGTTACGTTAAAAAAATCTGGCTTTGAAATGAAAGCAGAGTCATAATGAAGCTGAGCTAGGTTGTAATGAATAATGTTTGTAATGCATGAAACTGATGAAACTTTAACCCAAAGAATCTTAAATGCATTGTGTGTTTATATAATTTGAGTTTGGATCTAACCCCCTTCCTCCAAGGACATTTCATTTATCATTCTGGAAGTAAAGCAAACCTGACCGACCTGCTAGTTATTCTTACAAACCTACTGCGTACAAACCTGCTATTGGACAAAATGGCTTCATAAAATTAACATTTTTGCTAGACCTTATATTATTTAGGTAAACATGCTTGCACAACATTCTTGATAAAAATGTGCTGAATCTGGGCTGTATCCTTTCCAGTTGGTTAGTGTGCAGGTTTT
Organism: Anguilla anguilla; assembly: GCF_013347855.1. Classification (NCBI taxonomy): domain Eukaryota; kingdom Metazoa; phylum Chordata; class Actinopteri; order Anguilliformes; family Anguillidae; genus Anguilla; species Anguilla anguilla. The sequence goes on along the minus strand of NC_049204.1, from coordinate 24,120,560 downwards.
GTATTTAGTCGAATTGTGCAACTAGATGGTCATAGAATTAAATTTTTTATTTTGAAGTGGCAAACCAAAAAAAAAAAAAAATTGTGAACCTATTGAAATTACTGAGGTAGTGCAATCTGTTCATTTCAGTAATGGCATCATGCAAATTTCTCCAATATTTGAGCAAAATCTTGTGAGGATGTCTCACAGAAATATAATTATAAAACTACTAAACCAGGATTGTAAACTACTGTACTATTGTTTGTGTATTTGTATCATATATGCAGTCGAAAACTTTGTTGTCTGGAGGGCTCTGAGATAAAAAAATATATATATAAATTCTGTCATTGAGACTCTCAAAGCTCTGAAAATGATCTTCTGGTGTGAGGAATTGCACTTATACTGTAAATTTATTTTGCATTGTTAATGTTTTTTGGATACCAAAATGAACCACAGTAGTAGACATTTTACAACTAAAATGGCAGTGGTGCATATGGCTCACAACCACATTAAGTACATTTCCCCTGCTCCTCATAACACAACTTGCATGTGATTTGAACTGTGTTGTCTAGACATTTATGAGCCACTCCCCCTCTCCTGTATCCTGCAATTTATATCCAACATGCCTTATAATTTAGTTTTTTTTTTTTTTAGTTTAATTTTTGATTGCAATTCTTTCCAGGACTACAGATTGCTGACCGGCCGATTAAGAGGTGATGCAATTTGATTTCTAATTATGCAGTTTAGTGTCACTACGTTTCAGAGTATGTTTGGGGAAATACTGGGTCTGGTACAGGCAGGTTGAATTAAAAAAAGCAGATGCTCAGTTGCATTACATAATGTGGTTTGATCCTTGGCAGTAATAAGTAAGTTACATTCTCCCCCAGTGATATTGGTGTAATATAATGTAAAGATGGCACTTTCAAGTGAGGAATGTTACTTCGGAAGATGGTAGAGCTGCATGGGTTCTTAGGGCTCCTGTTGAGTCAGCATGCTGTAGAAGCCATTTTAAATATCACATTGGTGATGTCTTCATTAAATTTTTATTTCTGTATGTTACTTGATTTAAACTTTTTTTTGTTTCCCTTTGGCCTTTTTGAAATAAAATTAAGCAACAACGTCATGTTTCAGCCTTAATTGCATCACTTCCCAAAGGCTCAGATTGCTGAATGTTTCTGGGTTTCATTGTTTCAGCATTATGTACAATAAATAGCTTTTACAAAGCTTTCAGATGAGGCTGTTTAGTGGTTTTCTTTGTTACTATACTTACTTTGGTGCTTTGGTCAAAATGGACAGTGTAATTATGAGACTGAGGAGGGCCACTTGGAATTCTGTAAGTCACATCGGATGTTGTCTACACTGAGAATGGGAAATTATCGGCAGTAACAAATGGCAGTTGAAAATTCATTTGAAAAAATCAGGTGGTGTTAGACGTTATTGAAGTGGTCTGCAATTACAGATCTTATATTCATTTGTAATTAATAATCTTTCTATTGCATTTCATTTCGTTGTGGTAGGTAGATAATTCGATCTGTCAAAATGACTCGTACTGCTGAAGCTGTCCACACAACGGCGCTGAAGTTCTGTAAATGAATACAAGTTGGACAGATTTGGGTAATACACAATGTCAGATACAAGACCATGTTTAATTCCGCCCATGCATTTTTTTTAACCTCACAGATAAACGCTATATGAAACATTATTTGTATGAAAGTTGTTTCCACAGTAACAATAAAGGTATCCTAGCATATGAATCAGTATGCAAAAACGACGGGTTATTTATATTGATAATTTTAAATGAACAGGTAGTCACATAAGTGTGCAAACCATACTGCAATATTTACTACTGCATAAGAATGACGACATTTCATATACATTACGTATAATCTGAGTTGATCGTTTTGAGTATAATATAGGACTTACGGTCCCCACACTCAAATGCACCACAGTAAAATGATGCATGCACGTTCGAGGTAAATTATCGCTCGACTCAATGCAGCGCGTATACATAATACATAATAAACCCCAACTGAAAATTGTCCTCTGCATCTTGCGTGTTCCCGTTTAGTTGGAGGCGTGTTTCCACTGAAACGGTGTGCGCGCTCCCGCAGCAACAGGGAAGATGGCAGCGCTCACATCTCTCACTCAGGTATCTTCAGAAACAATTGTCTATTTGGTCACTGCATTATTTGAAAACAGACGGGCAGTCAACAGATACGAAATGGCAGGGGTCCTAAGCTGTTATTAACTATTTGGGAACTGCGTTACATTTTGAGTGTATGGAAATCTCACGACCCTGCGCTGTTAAGGTTGAGTAGATTGGAAGGGGCAAGGCCTAACGTAGCGGCTATGTAGCGGGCAAGCTAACGGTACCTCATTACTGACTGACTTAATGTGTTGCTTGCTAGCTGTCCTAACGTTATTAGTTAGAGAGGTGAAATGCATAGTGGAGATGGCTCGTTTTATTTCGTAAAATAAAATTGCAACAAAGCACAAATTTTAGCTAACGATAATTTGCCTTACTTGGATAATTACAAATGTATTGGTTAGCTTCTAGCTAGATTGCTAACGGATAGAGAACATTAATGTTAGCTAGCTAGCTAAAATCTTATTTGTAGCTAGCTAACTCGTCAGCTAGCTAGCTACATCTGCAGTGCAGTCTGATTTCCCCAGTCTAACCCCCTCCCCCATTTGGCTAGCGAGATAGCTTCTGATAATGTTAATAAATAAATCATTGGTTTGATTGGTAGCTAACTAGCCAGCGTTGAATGTATCTGCCTGCTGACATAGATCCATGCTAAGCTGCAGATATGTGAATGAGGTTGACGAGTCAGAGCTCGGCATGATTGTCAAAAAAAGAAAGATATACTGACGGTGAGAGTCGTTGATGGTGCCGGTACCCTCTACTTAGCATGGCTTGGATAGGGTATGTTAGCTAACTTAGCAAATTGTTTATTTAGCTACCTACACTAGCTAGCCAGCTACTTGATGGCGATGGCTTTCTGATCTGTTTAGACTATGGTTTGCTGCTACGTGGACCGCGTAAAGTCGGAGCGTCTTGTATAGCATTAATTAACGGATTATAATTATTTTTTCCTCAAACAATTTTCATACAATCACTTATACTTGTATCGCAGTTTATTTTAATCTTCCGATAGTTAGCTATGAGTAGGGAGCCCGAAAGTAGTTTTCTGTCGTAGGCAACTGTAACTGCTGTGCTTCCATGCGATTGCTGGTCAATGAATTGCAAACTTCCAGCAGTAGCAGGATAAACTAGTAAGTTAGAGACACGTGTCAAAGCAGGTACCAACACATAGCAGTCCCGTGCTGTTACGGGAGGAAGTAGCTAACTGCCTAATTAGAGGACACCCGCAGGACTAATGCTAATTGCTGTGCATATTGCATATAATCTGTGTAGACATGTTATCGTTCAGACAGTGCTGTATTGGTGATGGTAACGTGATTGGATAATCAGCGGTTGCTTTTTCATCATTGCTGACTTATCTGTGCGGAATGACCTGCACAACCTATACTTGCATATCATATAGCCAACATGGCACTTGACCGGTTGTATTCCTCGGCCACAGTTGGGAGCGGTCATATCGGCTTTAAAATCGACTCATTTTCTCCCTGTACACCGGGTGAATCCACTATGTTCCAGTCAAATCTAACGTTTATACAAACATACAATACAGACAAGGAGACCCATTGGAGGCGGATTTTAGGCATATTTTCCTGTGTGCTATATGTACATGTAATACAATATTATCTCTGTTACTGTAGTTGGGAGACCTTGCTCCTCAGACACATCTTGAATGAGTGTTTCATGATTGTATACTGAGCAAGTCTGTGACGTGTGGTTCTTTAGCTTAACTCTTGTCACGTTTGTTGAAGGCAAAAAGCTGTTCAGATGTGCCATTTATTTTTGGGCATCTGTATTCAGCACGTGTTTCATGCTGTGGCTCCGAGGTCAAACTTTTCATTTTACATCCACAGCGCCATATTGTGTGTGATAAATGTCAGATTTATATCACTACTGGCTAGTTTCTGTTTTTGATGAGATGAGTCAGCAGGGCTCCATGGTGCTGTGGTTTTTATTCAAGCCTGGAAAATAGTTTTGTTTTCCCCCTCAGCCAGTTATCTGATGTGACAGACCTCGTTTTCCCACATCAGGTGCTCCTATAACCTGATGGGGCTTGCATGTTGGGTATATGTGGCCATTGTCTTGGATGTCTTATTGCTTATGCACATGAACTCTCTGGATTGGCCACTCATGCTAACTTGCTAAGTAACATTGGGATAAGATAGCGGTCTGGCAGATGAAGCCAGTCAGCGGCAGGCCGGTGGCTGAGGAAACACCCGCCCTGCAGGCTAACACAAAGGAATGTGTGCATGCCACAGGTTTGTGAAAAATCCTTATCAGGATTTTACAGTGCTCCCTACTTTAATAGCATTCGCTCCTGAAAATGTATGTCTGCTAACTGGAAAAATGATTTAGCAGCACATCTACTAATTGGGATGCATTTGCGTGCATGAATTACAATTCTTTCTACTTAGGAGCATGTGTTCCTTGGAAAAAAAGGTTAGCGTAGCGCCCTGCTTAGTGTTGCTCTGGTTGACTGACTGGCATGTTGTCTGTCAGAGGGTAAGAGGGCATCTCTGGCAGTAGGGTTTGAGCCTGCCACTGTTGGGCTGTGACCTTTGGTGGAATCGGCGTCCTATGAGGAATAAACACTGCCGGCCCTTTTGATCTGCTCGGGGAAACTATTAGCTGTGGGCGAGGTTCTTTTTTGCAGTGACCTTTTTGTGTTCAGAATGTGTATTTCAATTGGAAATATATACCAAAAATACATGGTGGTAGAAAAATCCATATCAGTTGTTTATTAGTGTACATAACTTAAGTAAATCGTCATTGATGGCTGTAATGTTGTTATTTGTTGACTTTGTTCTTACTTTAATATTACAAAGAATGGTGACATATAGGGCCCTAGTATGTGTTTACCAGATATGACTTATTCTTCTCTCCACTTTTTTGTGCATTCAAAATGTATATTTGTGTCACTGACCAGGCCTTTTATTGTTGGAACTATCAAATCATTTTCAGTGCGAGTAATTTATGCCTATTTCAGTTTAATCATGTTTTACTTTGATGTGTGCTTCAAGAAAATTACCTTGTTTTTAACTGCTTCTCAGTTTGTAAAACATTTAAAGGGATTTTAATGATACCTGAGTTTGGGCAGGAATATCACCATCTTGGCCTATTTCAGGCTTTTTGAAAGTTCAATAAAGAATCTGAAAAAATATTTTGAGCATGTTGTAGGTAGCCCACACCATAAATCATGATGATTTGTCTGTAAATTGTGGTCTGCAGCCTACGCCCCTTGGCTGTGTAAAGAGACTGGTTTGTCTGATGAAATTTGTTGAATGCTGTAGTGCTTTTCCTGCTTTGGGCCGGTGACAGAACTAACCAGTGTAGTATAAATGCAGTCATATATCTATATTGTTTTAAAATGGACGTGCTCTTAGATTTGTTTTGTGTTAAGTTGTGGACAGATATTTATTGGGATTTATGACCCGTTCGGTATGCTTTGAGCAGGTTGAGCCCGATTTGCCGATGTAACGATGCACCATATTTCCTCTCTGTCGTCTTTCCTTGTATCTTAAGCGCTGCATAGGGAATGGTGCCATCCTGTCAGCTTGGCCCACGGCCCCTTGTCTGGTGTAGTTGCTTTCATTGAGAGGAATGAAGAGCTGTCTGAGACGGATCGATGATACAGATGTGACTTCCCTTATTGCACTGCATATGACTGAACATTGCTGGGTGACCATGTTCCTGACAGAGAGCTTGTGATTGCTGTGCTGCTTAGCTGATAGATTGCAGCTTGAGAAGAGGCAGTAGATGGTTAGATGTGTTTGTTTGAGGACACGTGTGCTGGTTTGTCCTGATGTACTCTCCCTATATATACCCTGCCTAATGGCCAGGGGATGTTACAATGATGGAACTAGACTGCAAATACAGTTGGGGATATTTTTGGTAGAAACTGGGGAGAGTGATAGTGGATGAACAAAGTAATGTAATTGGAGTTATCTGGGGATAGTAGTTCAGCATTTGAAGATGGTTATTTCAGGTGGCTTGTCAGGGCTCTATTCTAACATCTTTTCCAAGGAGAACATGGGCTCCTCAGTTGAAAAATTCAGGAGCACACTAATGCATCCCAAATAGTAGATGTGCTCCTAAGTTATTTTTCCAGTTGGCACACATCAAATTTCAGGAGCGAATGCTCGTGAAATTGGAGCACTTGTAGAGCCCTGCTTGCCGTCATAATGCATTCGTTGGTAGTCTTTCTTTCAGTGGGGTTATGATGCTCAATCCAAGGAGGAATTTGTATGGGATGTGAAAAGCAATGTTAGCACCTCTGTGGCGTGTTCGTGGACAAGCGGACTGGCCTACAGACTGAGTCTTCCAGTTGGGGCTTTATCCTTTGTGTTCGGTTCTGGTCATGTTAACCCGTTTTAAACTTTCAGTATTAGAGGAATAACACTTTTGGTTTCTTTGAATATGGTAAGATAAAGTTGAAAAATAATTCAGAATGTTCGTTCAAAGCAATAAATGTCAATGATCTACTGCATGAAAATCTTGTTAGAGGTTAAAACCTGTATTTTTCCACTGATAAACATTTGTGCACACTGTGCCTTCATTACAGTTGATTTATATAAATCTTATCTATAAAAAATTTAATGACACTTTAAATGTGAAATAGTTGAAGTGACAGTCATTAGCCATATATATAGTTTATATTGCTTTATTATATTAAATTGCTTTAAAATCCCAATAAGAACCTGGGTATATTCAACCCTGCCTAACAGTTTCACAGGTGCTAATAAGTAAAGAGAACCCAAGGGTTAAGTATGAATTCCATCCAGCTTTAGGCCTGACTGTGGGTATGAAGCTTGTGTTAAGCAGGTGAGCCAAGGTGGGCCACTGACTCCTTCGGAACCTTCCGCTGGCTTCTGTTGGATCTTACAGCTTCTGTTTCAAACAGCACAGCCCCCCCCCCCCCCCCCCCCCCACTGTTGCCTGCCTTCGCCCTGCTGGTGATGAGCCCCCCGCAGAGGCTCCTGTGGCTGTTATCCGTGCTCGGAGCCAGACACGGCCTACACAGCACTCAGCACCAAAGCCCTCAGCAGGGCTTGGAGCTTCCACCCCTGCCAGGGCTCTCCAGTTACTCCAGTTACCACGCCTCTCTGTCATCACAGCCATTGAGCACGAGCAGGCCATGGTTTCAGATCTGTCTCTTTAATCTGTGTTGCCATGAGCTTTTTTTCAGCCACCTTTTCTTTCTTTCCCTTGTGCTGGTATTCATTTGTGTGATGTTAATAACTCTTTTGTTTCCTCCCTCCAGTTAGCAAGTGGGAACCCTGTGTATGAGAACTATTACAGACAGGTAAGGCCCGGTTCCTCAACCCCAAGTGTCTGTCTGTTGTTTGTGCTTGTGCCCGCATGTGCATTTGTGTGTGTCTCTGTGTTTGTGTGCTTGTGTGCAGTTATATGTGCATGTGCGTGCGTGTGTGTGCACGTGTGTATGTGCGTTTGTGTGTGTGTTCCTGTGCCTTTGCCTGTGTGTGTGGGTGTACAGTGCATGCGTGTGCGTATGTGTGTGTGCAGTGCATCTGTATATGTGTGTGTGTGTGTGCGCATTTGTGTATATACGTGTGTGCGCAGGGCCATAAGGTGTGCCCAGTGAGAGCATGCTGTTAATCCCTGTGTGTGATTAGTGTGTTGTCAGGGCAGCAGGGCAGCAGGGCTGAGTCAGACGCTCACTCTGCCCGTCCTGCCCTAATCTTCCCGTCAGGCTGTGGCGGGGGTGGGGGGACAGCTGTGACTGGGGACAGGAAACATGCTTTGCTAATCAGAAACGAATCGGGCAACTTCCCCTATTTCAGCTGCAATATGTTTGATTTTGAAAAAATGAGTTCACAGGGATTTTACTGTATCTCTAGTATCTTGGTCACTGAGCACACACACCTTACTTACATCTTACTTTTGCCTTCTCCTTTGCAAAGGCATTGCTTATGCACACTGTGGACGGTGGTAGTCCTGTGATCACAGCTCACAGTTGACTCACTATATAACATGGTAATAATGAGCACCGACCTCAACAGTCTCTACCAGCAGCTCAGTATCTCTTGAGTATACTTCAGTTACTGTGAGGCTAAATAACTGTCAGCATACAAGTACATCTTTAGTACCTTCACATAAATATTTATTTAGCATTCGGTGTTTTGTCATAGTTATCTCTGTGAAGAGGCTGTGTTCTGGGTCAGTAGCCGTGGTGCGTGCAGGCGCTGTGGTGGGGGGGGGGCAGGGCTCAGGAAAGTGTGCGTCAGCGCGTTAGAGGCGCCCGCGAGGCGGTTTCGCCGGGCGACACCAGAGGGGCCGGCCGAACGGCGCTGCTTCCGCGCGGCTGAACCGCACGACCCGCAGCCGCCCTAACCGGGGCCCGTTCACCCCTCACCGCCGACCCGTGACGCGCCGCGCGCCGGAGACGGAAGAGGAGGAAGAGGAGGGCCCGTCGCGAGGCTGCTCGGCGACGAGTGACGGGTGCTCTGTGTCCCCCCTCGCAGGTGGACCCCGGGAACACGGGGAGAGTGGGCCCCACCGAAGCCGCCCTCTTCCTGAAGAAGTCGGGCCTCCCTGACATCACCCTGGGGAAGGTGAGTGGCCGTGGGGCAGGACCGGTGGGGCTGGGCCAGATGGAGGACAGAGTGATCAAATCAAGCAAAGCATTATTTATGTAACACTTTACGTACAAGTGACTGCAATTCGGAGTGCTTTCCGGCGCAGGAGATAAAGCATTGATTGGGAAATGAGATGGGAAATGGAAATAACAGAGACAATACAGAGACTAATGTTCCAGACAGACATTAATTGTCTGACGTAATTAGACAAAACTCAAATAATAAATATAGGAGTGAAATATTGGCAGTCTGGAAATGAACAGGCGTCTGAATGTTTTGTCTTCTCCTTGTTCACAGCTCATATTCTGGGTTGTATATGGACACTTTGCTGTTTTTTTAAAAGGTTGCCCATATCTTTTAAGAATTAGGCATTTCTGCCACTTTGAATATTTTAATTATACTGAAGCAAAGTTAATCCTTTTTTATCCTGGTTAAATATGATAAATGATGTTAAGCTGATGTTTTGTTGGCCGTTTGCTTTTGTTTCTCAGATTTGGGACCTGGCAGATCCAGATGGGAAGGGTTTCCTGGATAAACAGGTAGAACGTCGTCCTGTTTTGTGCGATGGCATTGCCCCCCCCCCCCCCCACACGCGTGCTGCTGAACTCTTAAGTCCTGCTCTGCTTGTGCTCCCCCAGGGCTTCTATGTGGCTTTGAGGCTGGTGGCGTGTGCACAGAACGGTCAAGACGTCAGTCTCTCCAGCCTGAGCCTGACCGTACCGCCCCCAAAATTTGTGAGTCCCGCCCCTTAGCCCTCCCCTCCGTACCACACTACACCTCCTCAGAACGGTCTCTACCGCTCTCTGTTCCATTGACTGTAATTGCTCTCCGCTTAGTGGTAGAATCGTTTCCTGTTTTTTCGCTCTTGCAGATGGACACTAGCAGCCCGTCACTTAGTGCGACTTCATCTACGAGCGATTCCCATTGGGCTGTGAGGGTGAGTGCTTTCTGCTGTCACACCGTGTGTTGGGTTTGCCTTCTTCTGGGACAGCAGCATTTTGTTAAAAAGGAGGTTTAAAAAACACTTCTTCTTTAAATGGGAAAATTGTTCCTTGGATGCAGCACTATAATTGAGGCGATATTTTAAGCGCAGTTCTTCCATGGTAATCTTGTACACTAGTATCTAAATTCTACATTGTTTTTTTTTCAGAAGTTTTAGGTTGACTAGCCTTTCTTTTGTTTCTTCGTTTTTAATTCTTGCCCTTGTAGCCGGAAGAAAAAGGGAAGTTTGATGGGATTTTTGAAAGTCTGGCACCGGTGAATGGACTCCTATCTGGTGAGAAAGTCAAACCGGTGCTAATAAACTCCAAACTACCTCTGGATGTTTTAGGAAGGGTAAGTGGGGAGAGTGCCAAACCTGTGGAATAACCTACCCAGGCAGAACAGAGAGGCATTATGCATTTATAATTTTAATGGGCAAAATAAAACATTTTATTATTGATTTTAGATTTTTTTCTCCCCTGGGTGCACTTGGGATTGTTGAATAATGTATGACAGGTGTGTAATTAAAGGCATGTTACGTACACTGGTCTCCTACATGGAATAAAAAATATGTGCATCTGATATCCGTTCATGTTAAAGAATGCACTATTAATCATTTGTTCTTATTTAAATAACGCAGGTTTGGGACCTCAGCGACATAGATAAAGATGGACACTTGGACAAAGATGAATTTGCTGTGGTAACTTTTCTGGCCGACACACCCATAGTCCCATAGTCCCACTACGAATGTTGATTGAACACATGCATGTGATTGTGCTATGCTGTGCAGTTGTGGCATTATAGTTGCATTGTTGCAGTGTATTGCGGTATTGTTTTCCTCTGGAATCCCATAAATGCTGTGGAGTAATTAAGTATTAACCCTTTGAAGAGTAGGATTTCTGGAATGTTTTTTTGAAAATTCTAAGGCAGTGTTCTAGAACTCCATTGCTTTCAGTTACCAGCAGTGATTGTTACATCAGCATTAGAACGTTCCGTTCCAGTAAGGACATTACAATCACATATTTGTGATTGTACACCTTAAAGGGCTGACTGTATGGTCATGTACCTAAATGTTAAGTGACACCACATTATCGGAGAGGAGGGGAGTCCGAGATGTGTGAAGAAAATAAAGTGGGACAACCACCGAGCTACCTGTCTGTATCGAAGGGGCCATGCGCACTCGTACGTGCATGTTATTTACAAGCAGCCTTAGACAGTGCAGATAACATTTTTATATGTGCAATTTTGGCAGTGCCCTTGCCTTTCTAACATGCATTAAGGGAAAGTTTGTAAAAAGTTGTGTAAGTTGCTCTGGATAAGAGCATCTGCTAAATGCCTGTAATGTAATGGAATGAAAGGTGGAGGGCTGTCTGTGTCTCTGACAGAGGGATTATTATGCAAAACGAGTGTCTCTTAAAAGTGAGGGGTTATGAGTAAGCAGTGCAGCTGAGGGTGTAATGATGGAAAGGCACATCTCGTTGTGTGTGACACTGTTTACTAGTGATTCCCAACTTGTGTTCATTGTCTCATCATCAGCACAAACATTCATGTTACCAAGGTAACCCTCATTATGCCAGAGTGTACTGTGAAGTGTATTGTGACGGAATCTTGGTAAAACTGGACTGTGATTGGTTGATGTGTGCTCAATGCTGCATTAGTCTGTCAGTAGCGGTGTTGTGTGATCTCTGTGCTGTCTCTCTCCTCTGCCCTCCAGGCCATGCACCTGGTGTACCGCGCCCTGGAGAAGGAGCCTGTGCCCTCTGTCCTGCCCTCCTCCCTCATCCCCCCCTCCAAGAGGAAGAAGTCTGTGGGTGTCCTGCCCGGGTCGGTCCCCGTGCTCCCCGCCAGCCCCCCGCCCCCCAAGGACAGCCTGCGCTCCACCCCGTCCCACGGGAGCATGAACTCCCTGAACAGCGCCGGGAGCCTGTCCCCCAAACACTCGCTCAAATCCTCACAGGTATGCCCCCCGAACACACGCTCAAATCCTCACAGGTACGCCCCCCCCCCCCCAAACACACACTCAAATCCTCACAGGTATGCCCCCCGAACACATGCTCAAATCCTCACAGGTATGCCCCCCGAACACTTGATCAAATCCTCACAGGTATGCTGCCCCCCCAAACACATCCTCACAGGTACACTGTCCCCCAAACACACACTCAAATCCTCACAGGTATGCTATCTCCCACCCGAACACACACTCAAATCCACACAGGTATGCTATCTCCCACCCGAACACACACTCAAATCCACACAGGTATGCTATCTCCCACCCGAACACACACTCAAATCCACACAGGTATGCTATCTCCCCCCTGAACATACACTCAAATCCACACAGGTACGGATTTACACTCAAACCCCCCACTCCACCCCAAAAAAAAATGCACGCTCAAATCCACATGGGTACCTCACACACACACATTGTAGTCCGCAGAGGTTCTCTGTACACTAAACACACACTCATTGCTCAAATTCACACAGGTACATCAGAATTTGTTCCCTGTGTCACATTAGGCACGGACTCTTAATACATGTTGCTTTTCAGTTTAATTGCCCTCATTGGTGTGTCTTCTTGGACGCGTTATCTGTTGAAACGAAGCCGGACTCCCCTTTTCAGTAAGACTTCAGCACGGAGCCTTTCCCTTCTGCTGTTTCCACACCGGTCCTGGTGGCTTATCTCCTGAGCCGTTGGTTGCAGCATAGAATATGGAAATGCATGGAAATGTACCGGCAAGGATATTGAAACACCTTTGCGGTGTGCAGGTGAATCCTCTGTGAGGTTGTACGGAGGCATGCGAGGTCGGGCCTGCTCATTTCCTGACTGCTCAGTGGAGCCGTGTGATTCTTCGGTGTGATTTGCCAGTCGACTTTATTGAAAATTTCTTAGAGCTTAGGTTGAATAATCCCCCTGCAGCAACCCAGCAAAAAGAGGACTGCAATATTTTCTGCCTTCTGCTTGTGAATGCTAATCTCCTGCCTCTCATCTCCTCCTGGGTGTTGAACTCTTGATGGAGGTAGAGATTTGATGTGTTCCATCTAAGAGACGGCGCTGTTTGTTCTTGCGAAAATATGTTTGTTCAGTTCCAGATATTTCAAGGCTATTGGTACAATGATTGTCAGCATAATGAGCATTTGTATGCGTCACACACACACACAAACACTCATGTAAACACTGTGCTGGGCAAAACTTTCAGTACTATGCCCTTCACAGATGGAATGAATTGCAAAAAAATTTTGAAATTAGAATCTCTTGTTCCCTTTTGGTGTTCTACATGGATTTTCTGAGTGCATGTACTTGCATAACATAAGCTTTTTATGCATGTTTTATTTGCAGGTCTTGATCTGAATGACACTACCTGTAATAATGAAGGATAAATAAAAAGTAATAAAATGAAAAAAGCGTTGCGTCCTCTAGCTTAGCCTGAAAGCTTCTCGCCTCTTTTCTGTGGTCCGCCCTGCGTCTCTCAGCAGTCTGTGAACTGGGTGGTCCCGGTGGCAGACAGGGGGCGCTACGACGACATCTTCCTGAAGACGGACGCCGACCTGGACGGCTTCGTCAGCGGCCAGGAAGTGAAAGATATCTTCATGCACTCGGGACTTCCTCAGAACCTGCTTGCTCATATATGGTGAGAGAGCTTCAGCCGTGACTCTGGGGCCTGACCAGCCCTGCCGTTTAACCCTGTTTGCCCTGGGTACCGGGAAACTCATGACTGACTGCAAGTAATCGCTTACACACTGACCCTGGCATGCATATACACTTGCTAGGAGTTATGTGTGCGTGTGTTAAGCGCATGTGACTGTGTGTGTGTTAAATGTTAGGTATATTTGTCTGTACATTTCGCATGTGTCTGTGTGTGCGCTCGTGTTAAATGTTAGGTATATGTGTCTGTACATTTCGTATGTGTCTGTGTGTGCGCGTGTGGGTGCGTGTTAAATGTTAGGTATATGTGTCTGTACACTTCGTATGTGTCTGTGCGCGCGTGGGTGCGTGTTAAATGTTCGGTATATGTGTCTGTACATTTCGTATGTGTCTGTGTGTATGCGCGCATGCGTGTTAAATGTTAGGTGTATGTGTGTACATTTCTTATGTGTCTGTGTGTGCGCGCGTGCGTGTTAAATGTTCGGTATATGTGTCTGTACATTTCGTATGTGTCTGTGTGTGCGCGTGTGCGTGCGTGTTAAATGTTAGGTATATGTGTCTGTACATTTGGTATGTGTCTGTGTGTGTGCGCGCGTGCGTGTTAAATGTTAGGTATATGTGTCTACATTTCATATGTGTCTGTGTGTATGTGCGCGTGCGTGTTAAATGTTTGGTATATGTGTCTGTACATTTCGATGTGTCTGTGGTTGTGTCCACTCCAGGGCGCTGGCTGATACCAGGCAGATTGGGAAGCTGACCAGGGAGCAGTTCTCTCTGGCCATGTACTTCATCCAGCAGAAAGTCAGCAAAGGAGTGGACCCTCCCCAAGCACTGACCCCCGAAATGATCCCCCCATCAGAGCGGGGCACCCCTGTTCCTGTGAGTATCCTGCCTTCCTCATCCGAGCCAGCTTACAGCCCCAAAACCACCTCAGTACAAACCCGCCCCAAAACCACCTCAGTACAAACCAGCCCCAAAACCACCTCAGTACAAACCAGCCCCAAAACCACCTCAGTACAAACCAGCCCCAAAACCACCTCAGTACAAACCAGCCCCAAAACCACCTCAGTACAAACCAGCCCCAAAACCACCTCAGTACAAACCAGCCCCAAAACCACCTCAGTACAAACCAGCTTACAGCCCCAAAACTGCCTCAGTACAAACCAGCCCCAAAACCACCTCAGTACAAACCAGCTTACAGCCCCAAAACTGCCTCAGTACAAACCCGCCCCAAAACCACCTCAGTACAAACCAGCTTACAGCCCCAAAACCACCTCAGTACAAACCAGCCCCAAAACCACCTCAGTACAAACCAGCTTACAGCCCAAAAACCGCCTCAGTACAAACCAGCTTACAGCCCCAAAACTGCCTCAGTACAGACCAGCCCCAAAACTGCCTCAGTACAAACCAGCCCCAAAACCACCTCAGTACAAACCAGCCCCAAGACTGCCTCAGTACAGACCTGCCCCAAAACTGCCTCAGTACAAACCAGCCCCAAAACTGCCTCAGTACAGACCTGCCCCAAAACTGCCTCAGTACAAACCAGCCCCAAAACCACCTCAGTACAAACCTTATGGTAGTTCTTTAATTTGCGGTGTTGCATATCCTAATTGTAGTATTGTGTTTAGATGCATGTACAATTGATGAAAGATTAGAAGTTAAGTTTTATTCACATTTGTGTCAAACCCAAGCTGCTGTCAGTGGATCCCACACTAGCTTTTCTGTATGTGCTGGATATTGGACTGGCATAAGCATAATACTCCTCCCTGCCTTTCGACTTTACTGCTCCGTGGGATTACGTGCAAAGCTTATGCTCATGGGGTGGATTCACTTAATGTGAAATGCCAAGCACAGGTGTCCGAAAGTTCTTGCAGCATGAATGTGTTCCCTATCAACTACCATTTGCTGAGCCGTTCCCTGAGATTTATGCAGAGCCAACATAAAATTTCCAAATATCTTCTGCAAAATTCCTTTGAGGTTTTCCTGGTGATTGTGCTGTGGTGCAGGGCACTTGTGTGGCGGTTGTCTGCATCCCGCACATCCTGCCCGTTCACAGAGGTAGAATGTCGGCTGGGCTGTCTTAATGGCACGGAGAACATGCTGGGCACCGTCTGGCGTGGCACTAAGCGCGCCTGGGCTGCGACTGGTGGACAAGGCTCTGCCGGTCACATCCAGAGGGGTGGCGCTTCAGGACGTTTCTCAGGCTCTGACTGGGACAGCCCCCCCCCCCCCCCCCCCCCCCCCCCCAAGGCTCCAGGTCCTCTTTCATTGCTGCATGACCCCTGAACCAATTATTCAACCCCCTCCAACTCCCCAGTAACTCCCTGCTGAAAGGGGGGCACACTGTGTGAGGCCTGTCTTGCATAAGCTGTACATCTATTGACAGCGTCTGTTTCTCTCTGCGGTGAACGCTGGCTGCCCTTCAGGCCGTCTACTTTGAATCGACTGCCCAATCTTCCGCAGATGAAATCGTCCGTGAATTTATAAGCTCTTCAAATGTCCGCCATTGCAAATGCATCTCATAATTAATGCAGGTTTTAGTGAATTAAATGGAATACTAGATTAACCTGGGTTGCCTCCCTCCATGTTGTAGCATGTGTGGCCTTGAAAGTCATTGAACGTAAAATGTAAGAATAAGGTCGAAAAGGCAATAACTCAATTAAACTGTTCTTAATTGTGAATTTGGCCTGTTTTGTGAATCCCACTTAGCTTCTTAAAGGATTTTTGTGTCCATTTTGGGAATCTTACACTGCATCTACCCTTTAGTGTCTACTGTGATGGTGCAGAGGAGGAAGTACTCTATACTGTCTCACTCTAGGCCTGACGTCACATGCATTATTTATGACTTTCGCTGATCCACATCTTACTCTCCGGGAAATTTCAGTTAAGCTGTGTGAATGAATTCAAATTGAGGTTGATGACACTCAACACTCAGTGTAATTGAGTTTCAAAATGGCTTGTTTGATCTTCGTGTTCTGAGTATTCATGCGATCATTTAAAACATTGTCTGGCCTTATTGACTGAATGTTATCACCTCTCTCTGTCTCTCTCTCTCTCTCTCTCTCCCCCTCAATCCCTCCCTCTCCCTCTCCCTGGCTCCTTCTCCCTCCCTCTCCCTCTCTCTCTCTCTCTCTCTGTATAGTCATTCTGTGTGCTTCTGTAATTTCCTGCCTTGTATACTTGTCTCATGTCTTGTTCTCGGTTAACCATCTTTCTCCATAGAGCCTGTCAGGGTATATGACTCCAGTAGGATCTGAAATGGCTGCACTAACTGAAATGCGCCGTGTGAGTAACTAAGTCCTTCATGTCATTACACGGTATTTCCAGCCATTGCTTCATCCCTCATACAGTCTTGATTGCAGGCCTCTTAATTAGGCATGGACGATGTATCGCGAGGATGATTATCGAATGCAAGAATGGTCGTAGCCACCATATGGTGTGTTACATTTCCTTTTGTTTTCAGTTATACCTGAAGTGGTTGGTAAACAACCAAACTGAAGAGGCTGCATGAAATGCTTTTGGTTAAAAAAACATAACCACTGTTATCTACTGGATGTTGATAAGACCACCAAAGAGCACCAAGGTCGTACAGCTTCCATGTTATCTTGTGATGTGGTTTTGTCGATTACATGGAGCTGCAAGGCCTTGCTGCTGATTGGCTCTCTTATGGTCACCCAATGGTTAACAGTGGTGACATTTTTTCAGCATTTCAAGTGGCCTCTGAAGCATGGTTGTTTACTACTGCATCAGGTGTAATTAGAGAGAAAACAGCAAATAGGAAGGTAATAAACTACACGGTGGCTACAACCATTATTGCTTTCGAAAATTACAGTTTGTGATATATCACCCATCCCTGCTCTTAAGTACCCCCACCGTTTCATACGAGAAAGTGTTGCACCGTCACCATGGGCATTGCCCGTAACGGTGCGCAGAGGATAAAATAACTTACCACATTTATACAGCAGTGTATAAATGTCTTGTATAATTTTTTACCAGTTAAGAGCTGTAACACTAACGTTTGCCTTGAAGCATCTCTGTTCTTAAAGTTGAAACATTAAAGTCATTTCCTCAGTTCTAAACTGTTTTTTTACCAACATTAACAGTTAAAAGCAGTCATGGATGTGAAGTTATTTACTTATTTTTATTAAGTAATTTTTTCTGCTAACTGTGGTGTGGGTGGTCACTCTTTGAAAACTCAGTGATAAATTTCACTGATCGGCTGTAGTTGGCTGTAGTTTAGCCAGCTTAACTAACGTTTCATTTCTGCATTGTGAAAGATGGTTTTAACTTATTCTTGCTCTTGTGATTTTTCCCTGTGTGCAGTAAGTGACTCGCTGTTTGTTTATGTTCGTATATATCTGTTTGAACTCTACAGAAACACTCGACAGATCTAATCTCGTTGCAGATTTGTCTCATTTTATTGGCTATTTTTGAAGACTGCAGAGGAAAACGGCACTTTAGAGGGAGGCTAACAGCCGTTTGAAAGAATGGAACATTTAAATGCGATGTTAACATTTATGTTATTTCAATTGTGTGTTTTTTATGTCTATCTGATTACAAAATAATTTGTCCTCAGTCTTTTGTCAACATTTAAAAGCAAAAATAATGTAATAAGTATAATACATAAAGTATGACTTGTTTCCCTGGCATAGTCTTGTTTCATCCTAAATGAAACACCCACATAGTGTTTGAGGTAAAACACTGCCATATTGATTACCCTGATTTGGAAACCTTAAATACCACATGCAAAGTTGTCATAGTCCTCTCCCTTTAAAAGCACTGTCCGTCTGCCTGGTTGCTGAATATTTTTCAAAGGGAAAAAGGTGACTGTTACATTGCCTTCATATGCGCATTTATAGAGCTGTCCCACCTCTTTGGCAAAATGAACAAGGAGATTACCATAGCAGATACCATTATGCCTAGTGTCTCAAATACGGTTTACTCAGTATGTCTTTTTTTTTTTTTTTTTTTCCTTTATTTGAATTTTTAATGCTGCTGATGTTTGTGTTCCAAATGACTGTATCAGGCAGTAATGTTCAAGTTGTGGGTATGTAAATGAATGTTTAACAAATGCCTTTACCGCTTAATTGACAAGTCCCAAGTTGAAAAGCATTTGTGGAAATAACCAGTCAGTGCTGTAAACGGTGGCGTGCTAGTTTCATTCCTGGTAATATTTGATGTGGAGGTGTACGCAGAAACCCTGTTACTGTGCAGTGGCCGACCCCTCTGTGGTAGTGTTTTTTTCTTCTTTGCCCTGCCCTTGTGTGGTCGTGTTGGGCTCTTGTCCCTTTGGAACACGTCTCTCCTCCATTGGCGTGGCTGACAGCGCCCTCTACTGTCTGTCCACAGGACAGCAGCAGCTCTGTAGGGTCTGGGGAATTCACTGGAATCAAAGAACTGGATGACATCAGCCAGGAGATCGCACAGCTGCAGAGGTAACGCTGTCACACGTGATGTGCGCCCTGTCTTTTTATTTCGTTTTGCTTTTATTTCTCACTGGCTGAGGAGATTTTCTTTGAAGGTTTACATTTAAGGTATATGTGGTATTTGTATATGTGATGGGTAACTCTTAAAGTGTCTGCTTACCTGTCACTTTACCTGATACAATTTACCTGTCAGTTGAACCATTGTGGTTTTAAATCTAAAAATAATGCACATTACTTGCTGCTAATATGTATGCAAAAATAGTGCACTCCTTATTTAACATTGACACTGTTTTGGAGGGAAACATTGCTTTAGTTGTTTTCATTTATAGGTGACAGTGGAACATTCAAATAAAGTCCTCACTTAGTTATGTAAGTCCCATGGGAACTAGTTGTAAATGAGTTTGCATGTCACTTCTACGGAAACAAGTCTTGATCCAAAATGAGGAAGCATCTCTAAGGGGAACTAGCATTTAATTCAAAGGGCGAGTGGAATTTACAGTGTTTGGAGGCTGTACCAAACCATAACGTCACCTGGTCTGAGCAGTGTTTGACAGATAGAAGTTATAACGCGCATATACCCCTTGCATTAACCGTTTATAATTAGAGGACTGTGGCTTGGACTCAGCCTGTTGCAATTAAGCACCATCTTC
The DNA here is from genome assembly GCF_013347855.1 of Anguilla anguilla. Lineage (NCBI taxonomy): Eukaryota > Metazoa > Chordata > Actinopteri > Anguilliformes > Anguillidae > Anguilla > Anguilla anguilla. The sequence continues at coordinate 24,101,142 of NC_049204.1, read as the reverse complement.
ATGAACAACCTGTAGGATTATACTTTTCTGGTCAGTATCATAGATACTGTCACCGTTGCTCTGAAAGCTGTCATACTTACACATTCCACATTTGCAGTTTTTGCACTCATAATCAAACACAACCAAAATGTTATTAAACTTTTATTGACTGTTTTAATACTTTGTGTACTGGGTTTCAGTTATCTTAAGGGCGTACGGCAATTGCCTTGCCTTGAAAGTCATTTGCCGTTGCAGTTACAGTGAACCCCCACAAGTGGGCGCGTTTCCCTCTATAACGGTTGTAGATGTGTGGAGCTTAGCGGAGAGCTGGTGATAAAATGCACACTTCAAAGGAACAGAAAAGTAACAGTGAATTTTCCAGGCGGCGGCGAGCGGCTCTCGGGGGGTTTTTGGGGGACCCCCTCCCCCCCCCCTCGTTGTGAGGCCTCTGGGGTTTCCTTTTCTGTGTGTATTTTATAAATCTCTTGTTTTCGTCGCTTGCTCCCCACGCTGCCTCAGCACACTCGCTCTCACACACTGGAGCACGCTCAGGTAACCCTCTCTCCCATGCCTCGCCGTTGATGTCCTTTCTTGCGTTTGTGTTGGGGTGGGGGTTTGGGGGGGGGGGGGTTTCTTTGTGGAGGGGGCCGGGAGGTCATTTTGCATTGCGTGAATTTGAACGCGCTTCTCGTTTTCTTTCGGAACAGGGAGAAATACACGCTGGAGCAAGACATCAGAGAAAAAGAGGAGGCGATCAGGCACAAGTCGAGCGAGGTTCAGGTCAGTGAATCGGTTCTCGCTGGGAGTGCGTCGACTCATTTCGTAGCGGGATGCTGAATTGACACTGCTGCACTGAGATGGAGTTCTAGTGGCACAATCGCTTGGGAATGACTCCCTACGTCAGGCATGCTCTAATCAGGCCCTGGAGTCCAGTACTGCTGCTGGTTTTTTGCTCTTCGTCTCTAATCAGGACTGATTTAAACCCAGGGCAGGTTAAATCTCTGGCCAATCATTGGCATTATTTGATGAATTACCTTTCAGGTATAAAAGAAACCAGCAGTACGCTGATCTTGAGGGCCGGATTTCAGTGTCCCTGCTGTACGTTTCAGCGAAAAATCTTTCTTACAGAATTTCACTAAGGAATTCTCAACTCCCAAAATCATAGGCCGTGTCTGAATCAGCTCACTTGCCTACTGTTGAGTATGCAAGCTGCCTACTGCCTGTACACGCCTTGTATACTCAATAGCAGGCAAGTCAGCGGATTTGGACACAGCTGTAGGCTCACGACATACAGGAGGTGCGTCACAAGTGGCTTAAAGTCACTGTGGGGAGTGACAGGGGCGGCCTTCCGTCATTAGCAGTACGGTGCAGTACGCAGGCACCATGGCCGTCTGGTTTCAGGGCTCATTGTGCAGGCAGCGAACGCTGGCGCTGCATTAATGTTAATGGCGTACGTCTCCCTGGCCCGCCTGACTGCAGGAGCTGCAGAATGACCTGGACCGGGAGACCAGCAGCCTGCAGGAGCTGGAGGCGCAGAAGCAGGATGCCCAGGACCGGCTGGAGGAGATGGACCAGCAGAAGGCCAAGCTGGAGGACATGCTGAACGAAGTGCGGCAAAAGTGCCAGGAGGAGTCCCACATGGTGAGGCAGGGGGCGCTGTGGAGCCCGCATGCCTGACTGACTCTCCAGCATGCTGTTAATGGGCAGATTAGTATGCTGCTGTTTGCGTGGCTATGTAGGATTATGACCAAATGCACACAGTTCTGAAATGACTGCACATTCAGGGCCTGATTTACTAAGGCCTTTAGCTAGCATGTGCAAAACCTTTTAGCACACTAAACAAATAACATCACCAGTGATTGGCACAAAAAAGAAATATGCTCAATGTCTTCGTAGAGCAGGTTTGTTGTGTAATTCGTAGAGCAGGTTTGTTGTGTAATTTTTGAGGTAAATTTTTCCGCTGTGCACCACGGCCTTGTGAACGCGCGTGTCTCTGCGCCTGCAGATCGCCACGCTGCAGAGCCAGATCCACTCGCAGGAGTCGGACCTGCAGGGCCAGGAGGAGGAGCTGAGCCGGGCCAAGGCCGACCTCAACCGGCTGCAGCAGGAGGAGACCCAGCTGGAGCAGAGCATCCAGGCCGGCAAGGTCCAGCTGGAGACCATCATCAAGTCCCTCAAGGCCACCCAGGACGAGATCAACCAGGTAGGGCTGGCCTGGACCTGGCGCTGGCGTCTGGGGGGCTGGACCTGCCGCTCGTGTCCGGGGGCTGGACCTGGCGCTGGTGTCCAGGGGCTGGACCTGCCGCTCGTGTCCGGGGGCTGGACCTGGCGCTGGTGTCCAGGGGCTGGACCTGCCGCTCGTGTCCGGGGGGTGCACCTGGCGCTGGTGTCCGGGGGGTGCACCTGGCACTGGCGTCCGGGGGCTGGACCTGCCGCTCGCGTCGGGGGGCTGGACCTTACCGGGGAAATGGTGCTTATGAGCGCCGCGTCTTCCAGCGCGCAGGCAGGCAGGTCACATGCGGTAGATGTAGGGTTAAACTGATTCTGTTCAGTTCAGTCTTATTTGTGCAACAATTTATACAGAGACACTGTCACAAGGGCGCTTTACCAAGGAAACAAAACACGAAATTTGGCCAGGCCCCAAAAATCGAGGAGTGAGGTTAAAGAACAAAACAACAAAAAACTGCGGTAAGAAAATAAAACACTCAAGCTAGGAAAAAGCTCCTCAGTGGGATGAAATAGAGGAACCTGGCTATCGGCGGGGGGGGGGGGGGGGGTCATCCATCACTGGCCGGCCCGTGAATATTTAAGCTAGAGAGAATGGTAGCAGAAATGAGATGAGGGATCTGTCAGAGTAGAGAATAGGAGCTGCAAGCTGGCTCATTGTGATGAGGCCTTGTTTTAGCGCTTACCTGTGCTCATTACATTACATTACATTACAGGCATTTGGCAGACGCTCTTATCCAGAGCGACGTACAACAAAGTGTATAACCATAACCAGGAACAAGTATGACGAAAACCCTAGAGAGAAGTACCGGTCCAAGTGCAGGGAACAACCGCATAGTTCAACTTGCTCTGGTATTAAATCCGGTCTGTGCCAGTACTGACTGGCTGACAGCCCTGCGTGGCGACGCACAATCAGGTCTAGTAGCATCGTCCAGCGAAGGGAAGGTTCCTGGCAGCCAGGATAGCGGTGTCTCGCCCCGCAGCAGCACCCCCTGCTGCTCGTCCGGGCGCACGCGAGTCTGCCTGTCGAGCCGCCCGCGAAGCGTCTCCCTTCGACTCGAGCCCACCAGCCCGACGCGCCCGATGACCCCTGCGATCGGCGGCAGCTGAGGGCTGTTTCGGAGGAGAGCGCACACCTGTCTGCTGAGAAGTACACTCAGGCATTCTAGGTAGGGCAGAAAAAAGGGCAGAAGCACAAAAGAAGTACAGAGAGATGAAGTGTGCGCTTTGGCTGGAGTGGGTGGGACCCCATGGCGGTTAGGATTTCTCTCGGGCGTGATTTAAATCTGGAAGACGGTTGTCCCAGTTGAGTTTCTCGAGGACAGGCGTGTGCCTCTCAGCGAAACGCGCGCTGACCACGACTCTCTCTGTATGACGGCAGAAGCCCGAGGTCGTTCAACCGCCGCCACGTGCCACGGTGCGCGCGGCCGGCTCGCGCTCCGAGCCCTCCCTGAACAACAGTCAGAAAACGGTAAACAAAAACAGTTTCGGTATGATGCTGGCGGAAGGGGCCGGGCGGGCTGCGGTCGCCGGCGGAGCCGCGCCCGCCTCTGCAGCGGAGATGCGAGCGGTGTGGTTAACAACTCGTGGCGCTCACCTGCCCCGACTACGGCAGGCAGCACAGGATGCCCCCATCAAGATGAAAGGGGCAGGAAAATGTGACAGGTGCGAAGGATCAGAGAGAACTCGCCGCTGTCCAATCAGAAGCCAGCCTCGCTAGAGGCACTGAATATTTGAACTCTTCAGATTTGTTGTTTTTCAAACCACTGACTTATTTGGAAGTTTCTTTTGTTTGTTTAACATTTTTTAAAAATGGGTAACCGTCGGTGACTCTTGTCCTTATTTTGAAGAAACATCACAAGCCTTTTTACAGCTTGATGTTTGGAGTTGTGACAGTTGGATGCATTATGAATAATTTTATCCAGAGGCAAATCTGTAGTACATAATAGGGTATAGAACAGATTTTACAGACAATAGGGTAGTTTTTTTCCCCCCAATCAAAAACAATTTCTTGGAATTGGTGATGGAGAAACAATAGATTCTACTTTTAAACAAGCACGTCCAGTCATTGTGTGTCAGATGCAGTTAATAGTTCATGTAGGGCGTTCAGTTTTGGAACGTTCCGACATTTCACTTACAACCACTAGAGGGAGACTCCTGATTAGCACCTGACAGTGAGCAAGCCAGTGTGCTTGGTGTCAAATGTTTAAAATACTGTTTTGCGCCTTGAAATGAACTAAAACAGACATAAAATTAAAAATAGGTTAAAATTAAGGTAACTTACAGTAACATTTGCAAACTTAAAAGTTTTACAACTGCCTTTCGCGTACGTGTTAAAATGTTTTTTTTGGGTTAAGATTTCAGTAGTGTCAGCACAAGGTCTTTTTCTGATTGTTATGACAGCGGTGGATAGTAGGTGGTCTGAGGGGTTTTTCCATTTGAATACAAAGCGGCGAGCGCAGCCTCCCCGCGTGCCGTTCCGCTGCACAGTGTGCCCTTGTCTCTCACTGCTGGGTGTGGCAGTTTCTGTATGAGCGCTCACACTTCGCTACCTCCGCTTTTCTCACCGTTTGATTTCAGAAATTTGTTGCAACATCAGTCCAGTCCACGTCACAAAAGGGGTTTTGTGAGAACGGCTACGCATTTTTGTTGAAAGGGGGCTCAGGGCCAGCCCTGGCACTGCAGTGAAGTCATGAGCGGTGGACAAGCCAAGATAAATAACTGAGGCTTAGATGGTGTGTGGCTCAATCACAAACCCTCACTGAATAAAGCCCAGCTTTCACTAATAAAGAACGGCGTGGTTTGTCGCTAATGTGGAAAGTGGCGATTTTATTTATAACATTAAAACGAAGGAGCAGTTAGGAGGGAGGAATGGACCTTGATTACTGTAATTCTGGGTATTTTTGGCTTGAAATTTCCCGTCAGTATGTAAGTATTTCCGCTCAACCTTACTTGTAACGGTTAATCGTAGATGAGGATGAGCGTGTGAGCGATCGCGAAATACGCAAAATACGACTGCAAGCGCGGGGTTCTACAGCCCAAAAGAGCACCCCAGGTTAAGTCCGAAAGCCAACATTTGATTGCACAGAAATTGTATTTTGAGCTGTGGTATTCTAGCACATGGTGCCTGTTCTTCACTATAGTAGACAAGTTTCTCCTTGCTAATGTTGGCAGGTTTGCTTTAACGATCGACTCTATCTGGAGATATTGGCTACATTTCAACGAGCTAACACTGGTACCGTTTTTTGATGAGCTAGTGAGCTAACAGAAGATTGAAATGTCCTTTTTCAGATTTTAAACAGACATGCATGCTTGAAAGTCCATTGTCCAGTAAACAGATGCGGGAATGTTAAATGCATTTAAACTGTATTAAAATACACACCCAATCACACGCTTCCTCCATTTACGATTTCCGAGTGGTTCAAATATTATGGACCATTTTATGTTTTAAACCTGCGTTGAAGAGCTTTGGTTACCAGTAAGCTCAGTCATTTCCGCGTGTAACATGCACCGTCACCGTCAACGGCCACATAAACTGAGGACGCTTCATAGCCTGTTTCTGATAAGTACGCGTGCAGTTGGCGGTGTTTTTTGGAAGCGTAGCTTATTTGACACAGGAAAGGAGCTGCATTGTCACATTGCTGAGCTGGCTGGTTTCTACTCATCGTACACTTTTGTGACCACTTTTCACAACTTTTAGTTTTTTTTTCCTCCTCTGTTTTAGTTTCTTTTCATTGCTGAGGAGACCTGTTGTTATTACCGGCCTCAATGAAACCTACACTGCAGGAAACTGAAATGGCGTTTGGTAACGTGCAGCAGCTCCTGCAGAGATCAGGTTTTGTCTGCATATAGGGGTCTGTTTGCAGAGGCGACTGTAGAAGGGTCATTCCTTAACCGCGCAGACCGTGCTTAATTTAGCTCTTTTTTTTAAAGTGTCTGTGGGTCAGCCACAGTTCAAACATTAAGAGCAAGGACCCTTTTTCAGTGGAGAAAAACGGGAAAAATACAGAGCGCTCAAAAATAAAGGTATTTGAAATTCCCATGACCACTTACCTTCACACATGCGCACACACACATGCCCACACACCATTAAAAGTCACAGGTAAGAATTAGAACAGAAGCGGAGGGGATTATCAGGACTGCCCTATTAAGGGCGCTGGCAGCTGTGGTAACTTTCAGGCCCAACTGTTATTCACCAGCTTTGGCCCTCTAACTCAGAAATAAGGAGGATGCTCTTGTGTACTCTACGTTGTAAATTGCTCAGGGTAAGAGCATTTGCTAGGTGAATGAAAGTGCACGTAAAGTGATTTGATTTAATGGCTTAGTGGCAGTGTGTCGATTCATGTTCCCTTTCTGAGGAGAGTTGCACATGCGCGTTTGGTGTTTTAAGGCTGCTGTGTGAACGGTTGCTGAAGCCGTACTAGCACTAAAATGCTTCCCCCTCTGAGTGTGCTGGGTAGCGCTAAAATGCTTCCCCCTCTGAGCGTGCTGGGAAGCGCTAAAATGCTTCCCCCTCTGAGTGTGCTGGGTAGCACTAAAATGCTTCCCCCTCTGAGCGTGCTGGGTAGCGCTAAAATGCTTCCCCCTCTGAGCGTGCTGGGTAACACTAAAATGCTTCCCCCTCTGAGCGTGCTGGGAAGCGCTAAAATGCTACCCCCTCTGAGTGTGCTGGGTAGCGCTAAAATGCTTCCCCCTCTGAGCGTGCTGGGTAACACTAAAATGCTTCCCCCTCTGAGCGTGCTGGGTAACACTAAAATGCTTCCCCCTCTGAGCGTGCTGGGTAACACTAAAATGCTTCCCCCTCTGAGCGTGCTGGGAAGTGCTAAAATGCAACCCCCTCTGAGTGTGCTGGGTAGCGCTAAATTGCTACCCCCTCTGAGTGTGCTGGGTAGCGCTGAAATGCTACCCCCTCCGAGTGTGCTGGGTAGCGCTGAAATGCTACCCCCTCTTGTCATTGCAGGCCCGCAGCAAGCTGTCCCAGATCCAGGACAACCAGCAGGAGATGAGCAAGAGCATTGAGCAGTACAACAGCACGCTGAACGGCACCCACGGCGGGAGCATGACCAACCTGGCCGACATGAGCGAGGGCTTCCCCGACCGGGAGAACGGCGGCTTCGGCGCCATGGTGAGGGGCGACTGTCTGCTCCGGCAGGCTTCCTGCTGTTCTCACAATAAGGGCATTTAGTGTCTGTGCTTGTGCGATGCCATTTTATATTTAGGGCTGGGGTTCTCAACCTTTTCTGATACATGGACCCCCCCCCCCCACCTCGGCTCAAAGGCATCCAGAGGACCCCTCTTTATAAGTTAAAAAGGTTTATTTAAAGAAAAAAAAAAAGTTTTATATTTTGAAATATTTTCCCAAATGTATATACAGCCATTGCATATCGAGTCTGGCCAGGGACCCCCTCAGTACCTTCCAGGACCCCCTTGGTCCCTGGACCCCTTGCTGAAATACCTGGATTTTGGGCGACAGTGTTGTATAATGGTTAGGGAATTTGACTTGAAGTACAAATATAGTGGATTCTGTTCCCTTCAGCAAAATGCTGCACCTGAATTACTTCAGTCCAGCTCTATAAACGTATGTAAAAAAACGTAATCTGGACGCACTGGATAAGAGCTGCCAGGTAAATGTTGAAATATGACTATAAATGTTCATCCCAAATTCCTTTCTCATATGTAATGAACAGAGGTTTGAGTCAAACTGAAAGCTGAAGAACATACCATCCTCCTGTAAGCCTGAAGGTGTTTATAGCACCCCTGCAAGACATCTGCCATTTGGGAATTCCTCTGTTTGTTGTCATGGAGTGAAATTTATTACTGGTAGATTGCAGAGTGAAATACACAGGCTGATTTCAAGGCCAACACCTGGAGGAGACCCTCAGATCAATCAAACGAAAAGGAGTCAAATTATAAGCGTTGATTTAATGGCCAATACTCTGAATTAAGAGGAAAGGAGGAAGGCAGCAGAGCTTACCAAGGGGTTTGGAAATCTTCTGCTTTGTTCTGCTTTGTAGCCTAAGGGATTTCAAGAAATGCAGATTAAGCAACGAGCGAATCACGAAGACGGAGATTGTGACCATATGAAAGACCTCAACTTTTACTTCCCTGAAAACGTGTAAAGGGTTGGAAGTGCAGCGCGTGCAGGTTTCGGTATTTCGATCTTGGGTTGCGGTCGTGCCCCACTTGGCTCGTGGCTAATTGAGCTGTGGGGCTCAGATGTGCTTGGGTGCTGTTATTTTAGCAGGCCGCCCCCGTGTTATTCCACGTGCTGCCGTACCTGAGCGGGGCGAGGGGGACCGTCTCGCGGGGCCCTGTCACGCTCCTTAATTCTTCACAGAACTCCGTGTCACGGCAGAACGGGGTCAGGCGACGGACCCCGAGCCGAAAGGAGGCGTCGGTTATTAAAACATAACACGCGGCGTTTTTCTTAGAAAGAGCCGTTGCCTGCCGTGTGGCACGGGGGGTGGGGAGGGGTGGGGTGGGAAACCCAACACCTCACGGGACGCGAGGCGGGCTTTCCTGCGGACCGGGGGTTCATTAGGAACAGCTGAGTGCCGCTGGGACCCCGGGCTGCAGGAGCGCAGATCGCGTTATGGAGGATGTGGGCTGCCCCGCGCGCGCTATTAAAACGAAACGTAAGCCTCGCGGCACGCTAGCCTCGCGGCGCTGGCGCTGCTCCGGTCTGAATGGCGGGCTTCCTTCTGGGGGTTCGCTCTTTCGGGCCGAGCTCGCATTCCTCCGCGTCAGCTCGAGCTGGCGGGCACTGAAATCAGCAGAATTTCTTTTTTTAAAGAGAACGCATTTATGGAAAGTAAAATAAATCAAGCCGCAGGCTGTCAAAGCCCACGTCTGACTCAATGAGAAGTGAAAGACTGGCAGTTGGGTGCAGTTAATGAGGTACTTGCTGACGCAGACGAGACTGACCACTGGAAACCCCCCCCCCCCCAGGAGGACCCCTTCAAGGCGAAGACGCCCGTGTTTAACAGCACCCCCCAGGACCTGCACACTGACCCCTTCCACTCCGAAGACCCCTTCAAGACAGACCCCTTCAAAGGTACGCATCCTTCCCCTTAATGGCCGACCTCAGCAGAGGCCTCTGCTCCCCCCCCCCCCTCAAACTCTGCTCAAGTTCACAGTTTAACACCGTTCAACTTCATTACATCTATGCCTGCAGTCGCTGCTGCGTCGTTCCTAGGTTAACCCTAGGAGAGATGCAGAATGAATGGCACTCATACAGACTCTTCCACGTTGCCAGCGTGTGCGCGGCTGCTGCACCTAACTGTAAATCAGGGGGAAACTGCAGAGTCGGGCGATGGTGCGAGGGCTTGTTTTAGTTCCTCATTCATCATCCACGGTGAGCTTGTGCATGTCACATGACCATACACCCGCAATCACTCTTCCAGGACAGACCCACTTTTTCTGAACCTGTTTTGTACGCTAAACCTGTGTGCACGTGTGCCGTGGCGGTGCTGTGGGTGTTAAAACCACATTTGACTCTAGGGTACGTGTGCTTTTGTGGAGGTTCTGATCTGCTGGTGGCTTCTCCCACACAACTTTCTCACGCCCCGACCCTAAACTTCCCCACCTGTCACTAGCCATGGCAGTAGGAACATTTGGCTCCACACACACACACACACGCACACACACACATCACTGGGGACTGCTGAATGTATGCTTGTTGCTGTACGTTGCATTGAAACGGGTCAGGACCTTGTGATTTCTCTGAATTGTGCTTGTTCTTGGTGAGCACGCGCTCGGTACCTGCAGTGTCTGCAGGAGATCTGTTTTCACTGATGTCTTTTCCTCCCCCCCCGCCCTTGTCCTCTTCCTGTCTAGGTGACCCTTTCCAGAACGATCCTTTCACGAAGCAGCCACCTACCACCGCAGGTACTCGAAGCCAGCCGTTACTTTCAAAGCCCCGTTTAAGACGCAGTGGAAGTTTAAACTGCGAGTGGCTAGCACCGATCATTATTTAAATGTGAGTGCTTAAATAGTCAGCCCAGCTGTTTCAGTTTGGATCTGTGCGATTCGCATGCCACACTGAGCCCCGCGATCTCAGTGATGAGGTTCAGTGCAGCTTGTGCCCGGGAGCTTGACTGCTCTCAGCTGTGTTGTGTGACTATCTGTTTCCTGGACTTTGAACAGTGAACCGTGGCTGTTTCGCATGTGAGAGCTCAGCAGCTGTTTCAGAAGCAGGCGCTTGAATCGTACCTGTAGAAATCTAAAGGGAAATTAAAACGTGTCAAGTCTAATGGCCCAAGAAAATATCTGCGATACTTTGAACCCCAGCTCCTCATTGACTGCCACATTGTAGTCTGTGTGTATCATCAGGCGTGTAGAAGCTGAGAACGTTCCGGAAATTACTGGTATTTTATGTTGAGGCATTAAAAGAGCATCGGGCTTCCCCCTGAATCGCGCTGAGGTGGAGGCTGTCCTCGAAAGTGTGCGATCATGGATTGACAGTTTACAGAAGCCCTCGCTGGGTGCTGAAGTGGGTGGGGCGCTTGACGGGGTCCTGTGAGGGACGAGGTGGCGCCTCTGCCAGACATTTTACTCCCCTCTCTTCCCCAGACCCTTTTGGTGGAGACCCTTTCAAGGAGAGTGACCCGTTCAGGACGTCGTCCTCGGAAGACTTCTTCAAAAAGACGGGCAAGGCCGATCCCTTCACGTCCCCGGACCTCTTCAATAAGAGCGCCACGCTCCCCTCCAAGGTGACGCAGGAGCGCTGCGAGCCCCGCTAGCCTCTCGGGTTTGAGTGTGCACTCTGATTGGCGCACTCTTCTGGCCCTGCGTTTGTGACCCCATCTCTTTCTCTCTCTTTCAGCCCAGCCACTTTAGCGGCAGCGAACCCTTCACCTCCACCAGCCCGAAGCCAAAAGGCCCAGGTACGCTAAACGATAGGAGCCGTGCAGGTATGCTCAAGGATAGGAGCCGTGCAGGTATGCTAAAGGCTAGGAGCCGCGCAGGTGTGCTAAAGGCTAGGAGCCGAGCAGGTGTGCTCAAGGATAGGAGCCGCGCAGGTACGCTAAAGGCTAGGAGCCGCGCAGGTACGCTAAAGGCTAGGAGTCGCGCTGATGCGCTCTGACTAGGAGCCACGCAGGTACGCTAAAGGCTAGGAGCCACGCAGGTACGCTAATGGCTAGGAGCCGCGCAGGTACGCTAAAGGCTAGGAGCCCCGCAGGTACGCTAAAGGCTAGGAGCCGCGCAGGTACGCTAAAGGCTAGGAGCCGCGCAGGTACGCTAAAGGCTAGGAGCCGCGCTGATGCGCTCTGACTAGGAGCCACGCAGGTACGCTAAAGGCTAGGAGCCGCGCTGATGCGCTCTGACTAGGAGCCGCGCAGGTACGCTAAAGGATAGGAGCCACGCAGGTACGCTAAAGGCTAGGAGCCGCGCTGATGCGCTCTGACTAGGAGCCACGCAGGTACGCTAAAGGCTAGGAGCCGCGCTGATGCGCTCTGACTAGGAGCCACGCAGGTACGCTAAAGGCTAGGAGCCGCGCTGGTACGCTCAGGCTGCGCACGTCGCCCCCAGCCAGGGGTCCGTGTACACGCTCGGTGGCCCGTTACGTTCATGTTATTTCCAGGGCTGCGCAATAAATCAAATTGCAGTTTTCTTAAAAGCGTAATAAGAATAACCGCCGCCATGTGGTGTGCAGGTGATCTTTTGTCTTTCCTTTTGCCTGATGCGGTAGTGAACGGCCAAACGTCAGAGGCCATGCGAAATGCTACCGTGAAAAAAACATTACTGATATCTATTGGGTGCTAAGACCTTGCAGCTTCTATATGATTGAAGAAAGTCACATGATCACATAGAAGCTGTACAGCCTTGCTGCTGATTTGCTGTCTTATGAATACCCAACAGATATCAGTGATTTTTTTTTTTTCCCGGAAGCGTTTCACAGGGCCTCTGCTGTTTGGTTGTTTACTACCGCATCAGGTACGATTAAAGAGAAAAAAAGACAAAGGTCACCTGTGTGCCCCATGGGGGCGGGTATTCTTATTACGCTTTAAAAACCGTGATTGGATATGCAGCCCTAGTTATTGCCCCGCTGAAGCTGGCTCTCAACCCGGCGCCCTCGTGGGGAGGCGTGGCCTGTTTTTACGGTCACTCCTCCGGGGCCCGGTGTTTCCGTGGCGCGGGTCGAGGAGGTGTGAGAAGCAGAGATGGTGAGAAGCTGTGAGAAGCTGTGAGGAGGGTTCCCATGTGTGTGAGCTCTGCTCTCAGCTGCCTCTCAGGAACTTTCACATGTCAGCGTGAGAAAGTGAGAAGTCCCTGTCCCTTCTCTGAACAGAAGTGAATGCACTGTGGGTGTGTGTGTGTATGTGTGTGTGTGTTCACAGGGTTCGATTTGAATATCATTTTGTTACAAAAACCACATCAAAGGAATTTCTGTATAAAACAGAATGATTCTTTAAATTAAAATGAGTTGAAGTACATTAAAATAAAATTTTGTTCTTGAAACCATTATTAAAGAAATTTCTGTGGAACACAAAACACAAAAAAAAATTTTTTAATAAAGTATATTAAAAAGTAAATTCCTGAAGACCTTCAGGAGTTGCATGCATCTCGGAAAATGACTATTTTTAATGACTAGTTTTTTATTTTTTAAATGGGTGAAATAATTATTTTTTGAGAAACTAGAACAGCACTTTTTTTGGTTTTGGCTTAATGTTTTTATATGGTTTGTAAATTCTATATTTAGATGGCTTCTTACGTAGGTAACTACGTGCCGTCTATAAATAGGCACAGTGAAAACAAGCACTGCATTGTGGCCAGGCGAACTCAGAGATGGCCGCCCGTGGATGCAGTACCTGAAATACACCCTGAGCAATGGAATCTTTTAGTCAGTGGAGCTATTCTCAATCGCGTGTTTATTCTCCAGTATTACGCTGGAATACTTGTGTTTTTTCCAGGAAATTGCTTTGCTACGTAAGAAACACAGCGCTCCATGCAATGCTGAAATCCCTATCCTTGCCTGAACAGTAGGTTCGCTGTGAAGGTTAGCTTCTGGAGTTGAGCCTTGGGCTAACTTTTTTATTACTTGAATGACAGCTGAGTATAAATGTGTGAGCCACACTACGCAGAAGGCTTTATAAATGGACTACTTGATGGCTACATTCTTCACAATCATACTTTGTTATGGTCATTGATCTCCCCCCGCCCCCAAAGTGATGTCACATAAGCTAGTGTGTGTGAACACATTTTTGCAAAGAGCAGTTCTCCAGTGGAGGGATTCTGAAGCTAAAGGTCTTTCAAGCATTTAATTGGCTAATCAGTTGCACACAAACATTTTATGTTAGACCACAAAAGCCCTGTGCTTTCTGGGAGCCTGTGAAGTCATGGAAACCGGGATACGGGATAGTCAGGCCACACGCTTCTCATAGTACCTCCATTCTTTGGAAGGCATGAACAGCTCGGTATTGAGTTGGCGTGTTGTTTTAACAAGGCCGTGGTTGGTTTCCATGACCATGTCATGCTGGGCTGTTTTGCAGATCTCTTCGGAACACTAGACCCATTCGGAAGCAGCTCCTTTGGCAGCAACAGCGGATTTGCGGATTTCAGCCAAATGTCAAAGGTAAGATTCCACCCCCACCCCCCTAGGTAAAAAAACGAGGCATTTCACCTGTGGAAAAAACGCATCACACCGGAGCGCTTTACAGCAACCAGGTGCCCGTATGCTCTTAAAGAGGCACCATGCGGCTGACCTGCTCAGCCCTTCCGGGTACATTACATTACATTACAGGCATTTAGCAGACGCTCTTATCCAGAGCGACTTACACAACTTTTTACATTGTATCCATTTATACAGCTGGATATATACTGAAGCAATGCAGGTTAAGTACCTTGCTCAAGGGTACAACGGCAGTGTCCTTACCCGGGAATCGAACCTGCGACCTTTCGGTTACAAGCCCAGTTCCTTACCCACTGTGCTACACTCCGTCCGGTAGAGCAGTGTAGCGTGGTACTTGAGGAACTCGACTTGTAATCAGGAGATTTCAGGTTCATGTCTTTCACAGGGTGCTACTTTTGTCATCTCAGACAAGAAAGTTGTTCCAGACCCAGCTGTGTAAATGAGCACTGAGCGAAGTGCACGCTACACAATAGGGGCCCTACTTAGCAAGGAAGCCACACCCATTTCACGATTGCGCTTTTGTATTATTCAAAGGATTTCCCTTTGGGTACTCCTGAGGTGCTCAGTTGGGCAGGTTTGTGTTGGTTTCTCGGGTTACGGCTGCTTTAGTTCTTACCCAAAATACACCAGTTGGATACAGGCTACCAGTTTTGTCAGTTAGAAAAGTGTATCCTGTCATTAGCATTCCTTTTGGCAGTAGCTCTCCTGTAGTACTGTGTAGCCTATAGTGTAGTGTCGTACAGAGGAGGTGCGGGTGGGGCAGCAGCGGTTCGAGAGACACTTAGAAAAGCCTAATTCTGGGCCATGATAACTTGCTGACTTGTTAAAAGCAAGCTCTCCCTCCTCAGTGTGGACAGTGCTGGATTCCTACAGACGAATGAAAGGCTTGGGAACCTTACGTACCAGTCAGTTTATGGGTTCGTAGGCTTTTTGAAATGTGTTTTGCATGTACCAGGGTGAGGGCACTTTTTCTCACACTTTGGTTGTGTGGAGGTTCCCATCTCAGCACTGAGGATTTTTCACCTTTCATCTTGCCTGCGGTACTGGTGGTAACCCTCGACCCCAGAGCCCCGCCCGAGGTCGAGCGGCGGTGTGAAAGTCGCCGCGGCGGCGACGACACCGTGGCGGTTCCGTCCCTCTCATGTGGTCTGTCCGTGCCGCCTCTTGTGTGAACAGGGCTTTCCCGAGGACCCCTTCAACCGAAAGCAGGACACGCCGGCCCTGCCGCCCAAGAAGAGCGTCCCGCCCCGACCCAAACCTCCCAGCGGTAAGCGCCGTCCCGTGAGACCGGCTCCTTCTGCGGGAAAACCCCGCCTCGCCTCCCAAGCGCCCTTCCCAGGAGGTGCCATTTGCGTCCATCGCCCAAATACGCCATTAGAGTTTCTGTACATCAGCTAGTTTTGTGTGTGTGTGCGTGCGTGCGTGCGCGCGCGCGTGCATGCGTGTGTGTGTGTATGCGTCTGTGTTTTGAAAAATATATTTTGTGTGATGGCGAGTAGGCATATTTACGATCTCTTTACTGTGTGCTCAAACTCAAATACACATGCTTTGCTTTCAACATATTTTTGAGGACCTTGTTTTTGTGTGTATGTCAGTATGCATATTGTTCCTTAATTACAGCACATGATTTCTGAAAAACCATGTCTGACTAATCATAGTAGATTCTTCGCCAGACATTGTCATTTTCATGCGGTGCTCTGGCCGCATTTTCTCATCCCTGTAAATTGCAGCGTACACTGAAGTAGTATTTGCACTCTAGTAGTATGGCTCTGTGTAAACTGTGTCACATTTGTATTGTGTTTGTAGCGAAACGGCGAGGGCGGCAGAGTAAGTCCAGCTCCTCGGTCCTGCTGTGAGCTGGGAGTGAGCCGTTGGGTTCTAACATGGCGGCGCGGCCGTGTCTTCACGCGGCTTCCGTGCACGGGCGCCGGTGTGAAGCAGCACCTTGCCTGAGGACCTGTATGCGCACGCAGTGCACGGTAGATGCTGGCGGCGCACGCAGTGCGCAGCAGCAGCTGCTTAACCTTCCTTTTCTTGCCCTGCTGCCAGTAAAAGGGCGTGGAGGCACATTGTTGCTGTTCTCTGGCCTTCTTTGAAAGCTGTCAACAGGAAAGATGCATGGTTGTAGATAAGGTTGCATCATTTGCTTCAGAATAGTGCGATTTCACTGTGAGAACTTTGGCACGGTCAGCATATCTGCCACACTCACACAGTGTACTGGATTTTTGGTTAGTGCTGAGCCTTCAGTGCACTTTCTGACTTGAGTACACAGTACAGTTGTTTCAGTTGGACAGCTCTAGAGCTCTTACCATTTAATACGTTTAATACGGAAATGGCTCAAAGTTGAACTTGTTTGCGGGTGGGGAAGGTGTTTTTGAGTTAGAGCTGCGTTGTGGCTGCATGAGAGCACTTTGCTAAAGTGTAACGGAGTTGCAGCCTGCAGTTCTTTGAGATGGTTTCGTTTTTCACATTATAAGGATCTTAAAACCTGGCATGATTAATTTAAAGCAGACTAATGCGAATTAAACGAAAGCACACTTCAGTACCATAGCCCTTGATCACAAAAAGGAGATAGGAATGTTCTTAACTGAACCTTCTAATGCTGGTGTAACAATCACTACTGGTGATTGAAAGCTGTGGAGTTCTAGAACAGTGACTTAGAATTTTGGAGAGAAAAAAAACATTCCGAAAAAACCTGCTCTTCAAAGTGAGAGGAGGTGAAAGCCACATAGGGACCCTGAGCGGAGCTGTGCCTGCAGGGGCCTCTGCGCTCTGTCAGCGGGGAGCGCAGCGGTGGCGGTTTCCCTGATGACGGTCAGCGCTGGGGACTCGGGGCAGGAAGCCGCGCGCGTGCTGAATTGGGGGCAGCGGGAAGGCAGAGATGCTCCGCGCTTCTCTTCTCCTCCCGGGGATGCTGGTGCCCCCCCCCTCCCCCCCGCCCCTCCCCACTTCCTGTGGCACGCAGCGCGGTTTCTCTCTGCACTTCTCTTGACTCTCTGTTCGCTCTCTTCACCCCGGCGTTGCCCTGGCCACCTCGGTTTGTCAGCCTCTGCTTTTCTTTTCTAAACTTTTAACCCTGGGTGCCGGAGGAGCGAGCGCAGAAAAACAGGAAGGCAGGTTTTTTTCGGAGAAGAGGCAGAGCTGCGCGCGGGCGTGGGGCACACGCGCGCCCGCGGGGCGGTTGGTCAGCCGCGCAGCGCCACGCTGACGCGGGCAGGCCGCTCGCTGCGACCTCGCGGCACCGCTGGCCATTCTGCGCCGCTTCCCCAGTTAGCGCACACAAGTGAGCAGCGCTGTTTGAGTCATGGAAACTCAAACCACCTGCCAGCACGGAACATTGGCAGCACCGGGCTCAAGTATTCCCTCTGCGTTCCTTAATGCAGGCAGGAAAGAATAAAGCGTGCCCATTGTGCCCCTAAATAATCTAACGGCGAGGGCTTTGTTTTCCCTGCGCGATGGAGGTTATTTAAATGGGGTAGATGCGTTTGGCCGATAATCTAGGCTTCTCATCAGCTCTTTCCTCCTGCTTGCGCATGCTAGATAGAGGATGTGCTTTATGTAGATATTTTGGGCTTGGGTGGAGCCCATGGTTGCGGTGGCCCGCACTGTTTACCCGAAAGAGAGAAACTGATTGCCTCTGCCTGCGCCGCTGGGCTGTGAAACGCTAATCTGGTAAGAGCGTGTATAAATGACAGCCATGCTAGCAGTGCGGTTAGCACCTTATCAACGATAGGCTATCGGTGTGACTTTCCCACGGATACCTTGTGCCATCTCCTTGAAGTCTCTTTAATTTTTTTTCTTTAGAACATAAACATCACTATATTTTAAGATACCTAGGAAACTTATTTTTTTTATTTTCTCTGTGCGGTGCAATCTCCACTCATGGGCTGAAAACACTTCACTGTGGGAAAGATCACTCAGATGAACCCTTGACCTGCTTATAATAACAACAAAACCATCATTTAACCATGAAACACTTGGGGCCTCTCGTTATTAAAGCAAGTTTTCAAAGGCTGCAGTTAGAATGTAATATCAGTCCCCTGATGTGAACGTTACAAACATCTAGTGTTTTAAAATATTCTCCACACCTTACTGTTGCTGGTAAGCCAGACGTGGCTTCCTTGAATGTGGTGTTTGTTTTTTGTTTATTATTCCGTTTTAGCCTATCTTTGTCTTGTGCACCAGGCGGTTTGATTAGGGCGGAGCAGTTTCAGCAAGAGTTGGTTTGCTGGTTGGTTTGTTGCATTTCTGGTTTTGGTGCCTCATGGGAGTTGCAAGTGCTCGCTGTGACTTTGAAACCACCGCAAGCCACTCTGACAATGCCGGTCATGACACGGCTCTGTCTTTAGCCAGAGGTTACGGCCTGAGGAAAAGATGATAAAATAAACAAATAAAATTTGACTAGATAGACATATGCAGAAAAAATGTAACAAACTAAACCGATAGCCAGAAAAACTCTGGCTTATATATGTTAAGTATTTAAATTTCCTATCATTGCTTTGTGAAAATAGATTTTTAAACCTTTCCTCTATCGTGTGGAAGCTGGTTTATTCTATTAGCTTTTCTTTGAAAGGGAAATAATTGAGTGTATTTGTGGATTTTGTAGGTAAGAGCACTCCAGTGAACCTGGCTGGGCTGGGCGACTCGGCCAAGCCCAGCGATCCTTTCCAGCCGTTCGGCACAGACACCGGCGACCCCTTCCAGAGCAAAAAGGGATTCGGGGACCCCTTCAGCGGCAAAGACCCCTTCGCCCCTTCCTCCTCAAGTAAAGCCTCTAAAGACTCTTCCTTGGGTTTTGCAGACTTCAGCTCTGTAAGTTGAGTTCAGTGATACTCTCTCTGTCCAGTCCACCCCTTTTTTGCTTTCTGCTTACAGTTAATCGTGACTTTTTTTACTGAGAGACGGACGGCAGATCGCACCACCGGCTTCTGTACCTCTTTGCTGCGCCTCATTCTGGCCACTCCCATGCTCCAGACATTGCTGTTAATGAATTACCCATGATTCCTCTCGACGCATTGAGCACACTGAAAAAATAATACAAAAATGTAGCCAAACATCAGCCTGGGCGGACCATTGTTGGGAAGTTCAGCCACATACTTTTTCTTGCTGCCTGTCAGGTAGCTGCTTGTGGTCTGATGAATAGTAGCCTGTTCAGTACAGGAGGGGACCGTTATGAGCTAACAGCTCGACATTTTAAACCGGATCTTCTTAAAGGGCGACATAAGTGCTCATAAGAACAATGGAAGTGCAGTTTATTACGAGAACACTGCAGAATGACTTTCTGTGATTTCTTTCAGATGTGACTGCATTTTGAAAGGCTCAGTCCAACATCCAGTGCTAGAATTCAATAGCCTGGCTGTAATTGGTGTGTTTAAGATACATTTGCAGTTGTGGAAATAAAAAAGCAATAGTCTATATCCCCCTATGTTTCGCTCAAAGCTGTAATGTTTAACTAGATCCTAAAGCAGGTTCGGCTCAATCTGGTATTAATTTTTGTTAATGGAAGCTAAATTAAGATCATTTTGCTCCATTGACGGTGCGAGAATGGGATTTGGGCAATCGCTGAAGCATTTTCCAGCAATTAGTGGGTGCTTACGGGACAGTGTCAAACAAGCCTGGCTGCTCCTATGGGCCTCATCTCCAAACCACACGGGCAGCGTCTACCCGCTCATTTTCTGTAAGATTTCTCAGGTTCTCAGATTAGCACTGAGGACCTGGTCTGACTCTCTCAAACTGTTACTGTCAGTTCAGCTGAGTCACTGTGTCTTTTCATTTTTAGAGCTAACGCGACTGTGGGAAAGGGAAACTCAAAAAAAAGGGTTTCCCCTTAGTCCCTCGCCAAGCGATGATTTAAGTATCGTCCCTAGCTGCATAGGTAGCAGCACCTGTCTTCAGAGGCACTGAACCTGAGTGTAAATCCTCTGGCATGTTTGTACAAAGGGAGCGCTAAATTCCCTCCTCTCTCAGCCTGCCCCCCCCGCCCCCCCCAACCAGCACTGTCTCTGAAGAGCTGGTTTGGGCCACACCTGCTGGATGCAGGCTAAATTGCGTTTAGATCACCGGAAGGATTGAGTTGGGGCTGGGGGGCGGGGGGGCGGGGGGGGGGGGGGGCGGGACTGCTATCTCTGTGGGTTTGGAGAGAGAGCTCAAAGCCGACGGCCTGGCGACTTGTTTACATTGGTAGCAGCAGTATCACTACTCAGCTCTCAGTCCTGGGTTTACAGAGCATGTCATTGGTGTGCGTTCCGGTGTCATTAAAAAGCACAGCCCTTCACACACCCCCTCCCCCGCTCCTCCTGTCGTGTCCCGTACGGCCGCCCCCCTCCGTTTCCTCTGTCTTGCTCCTGTGGTGTTGGGGATGGTGTGCGGGGCACGGGTCTTGCTTTACTGTTACTGAACTCTGGCTTTAACGCTGGTCAGGAAGGACGGAAGGTTCCACCGACTGTCAGTTTGGTCAAAAAAAGATAGAAGACTTTACTGAGGTGGTTCAGTTTCTTTTGGTTTAAAAGGTACAGTAATGTACTGAAAACTTTAAAAAAATTAGTGCTTGTTTTAGTTTCACCCTTGAAGACAATTTGAGTAAAGGAAAGCTCTGTTTTATTTTTTTTGTTTTAAGCTTTGTATTCCACACTGTTGTGGACTCCTGTCCAAGTCCAGAACTAAGCCCTGTCTTCATCACTCTGCTAGGTTTTATTAACCTTTTTTTTGTTCACACTTGGAGGGGTGTTGGGTGGATGTGGGCATGGTTTAGATAAATGCTAATTGCTAGTGCATGTATGCAGCCCGTTGGATTTATTTTTGTTTTTTATCAGAGCTCTCCTTTAACACTAGAATTGAGTTAATATGTACTAATGTTTGGAATTATTTACAAATTTAAAAAAATATTTTTGATTTGTCGCTTAACTGAAAGGGATATCAAGAAGTGTTGATGAGTGTGTGGAAAATGGTGGTCACCAAAACCCTCCTTTTCCTCAAACTTTGGATTGGGTGGAGAAGAGAATAAACACACCGTCATTTATAGAACTCGTACGTGACCGCGTCCTGGCATCGTCTCAGTCTTTACGTGCGCCGACACTGAGCGCAAGGTCTGCTTGTGACAGTGAAGAACGTTCCAGAACCTCCCGGAAGCTCACTCCCGCGTACTCCAGAACGGTTAAGCAAATCCCTCCCATTTAGTGCGGGTGGATCTGTCCTGCATGCACGGTGGACGTGTCTGTGCCCTCTATGTGTGGTGTCCCCCTAGAGACGTGTGGACACCTTGTCTCCACTTCTCCATGTGGCAACATTTTCCATTCATTTCCATTCATGCATGTTACCATATCCTTTCGTCACTGTGATTTTGCCCGTTCTGTTTTCCGTTTCATTTGTGACAAAAAGTCACCCTGCTTTGGCCATTTGTTCATTCCTGCGTGTGGTGTATTTATATTATCCTTGATGTTCTCCAGTGTTACATAGCTGATTTGTGGGGGTTCTGGCGATAGTACTTTTTATTTCCTTTTTTTTTG
Source organism: Anguilla anguilla (assembly GCF_013347855.1). Taxonomy (NCBI): domain Eukaryota; kingdom Metazoa; phylum Chordata; class Actinopteri; order Anguilliformes; family Anguillidae; genus Anguilla; species Anguilla anguilla. The sequence goes on along the minus strand of NC_049204.1, from coordinate 24,079,800 downwards.
TTTTGGATTATAATTTGTTTTTCTCACAGGAACAGCACACATTAAGGTAAGATTGTTTAATGTTAAAGTCAAATTAAATCCTGCCTTTGTGTGCAAACATGGAGGTCCTATGTACTTTCTTGGCCACTCAGTACACATTGTTCCCCAACTTTCAGACCAAAGCTTTATTTTAACTGTCTGCTGGGATACATCAGACAGGTCCCCTGTTTATGAATGTTTTTTTAAATAAAATGCTCACGCCATGTTTTGGGCACTGTAGCATGTTTATCCTTGCTAAAACTAAAACTTTGGTACATAGTTCTGATATGGTTGCACCAAGTGTAACGGCTTCACCATTAAATAAATTGCTCTTAATATTGAATGTCTTCAGGGTTGATTTGTCATTATTTGTGGGACAATTTTTAGAAAATGTAAGCAAAATGATGCAATTGATTTTTGTTGGTGTTTCTGTCAGATGAAACGTTCTACTCAATGAGGTCTGATCTCTTGTATGTGTGCTCATAAAATCTATGTCTAATCTATGCTCATGAAATTATGAGCTGCAAATGGGGTCCTTGTTTTTTTTTGTATGCACGTGTCAATACCTACTAATTTAACTCTCACTTAAGAGCGTCTAACGAGTTCCTCTTTCTCCTAATTTGTTTTCAATTTCTGTCAAATATTTTAATCAGAAGCAAAGTCAATTTAGCTGTACATGTTTAATATCAAGAGTTTCTATATTATATACAGCTGATTGAAAGTAATTTATTGATTTTATTTTGCCCCTTTCTTTGGGTTTTTTTGGTGTTTGGTTTTATGTAAACAAGAAAGATAATTTGGATTTGTTTTTACAGTCCTCATAAATGTCCTTTGTCCTTGTTTAAAGTAGGATGTGTAGTGTCATTCCTTATGAAAGTGTAAAATCTCTTCTGCATTCTCTTTAACATTCACACGGGAAATAATTCATTTAAACTTTGGGCTTCCTCAAGCCATTTTTGCCTTCTGTACCAGACAGGATTTAACGCTAGGTCCAAGGTGGCACTTTGTACTTGTGAGATGCCTGCCGAATATAAACGCCATAATAACAATGTGAATATGTGCCGTAGATGTAGTTTATTTAGATCTCCATTAGCTGCTGTTAGAACAGTAGCTACTCTTCCTGGAGTCCACCTAAGCACATTACAAATGCTCTTAGAATTCTTTGTAATGCTGTGGTTCAGGTGGTAGCAAAAAAGAAAGGATGCATTGCACTTATTGAAAGCAGCTGGAGCATCATTAGCCCTAACGCCACCGTTAGCCTTACGGTTGTGCCAGCAGGTGCTGTGGGTACTGTGTAGGACAGTGGCACAGTGCTCAGCCTGGCAGGGGGCGGGGTCAGCGTGCTCTGGCAGGGGGGTGTGGGGTTCTGTGCATTCGCCCGCGGCGGCCTCCGTAAAGCGTGGGTCTCTCTCCCCCAGTTTGGAAATGAGGCACAGCAGCTAGAGTGGGCCAAGCGGGAGAGCGAGAGGGCGGAGAGGGACCGGCTCAAGAGGCTCCGGCAGCAGGAGCAGGAGGACCTGGAGCTGGCCATCGCCCTCAGCAAGGCCGAGATGTCCAACGCGTGACCGCTCCCCCCCCCGCCACCGCCGTCGCGGGACTGTTCATATGTATCCATTTTCAAACGAAGCCGCACTCCCCTGTGCCCCCCCCCCCCCTCCCATTTTATTTTATTTCATGTATAGGAGAGAGAGAGGAATCTGTGGTTTGTCAATGAAGTTATTAACTGTACATGCACTGTATAAACTGTACTATAGGGGCTGACTGATGTATTATTTAATGAATTTGTGTGTCAGAAACCAGCGGAGGACGTGTCTACAGGCAGTAGGTGAGGTAGAGAATGCTTTTTCGGGCATGCCGAGGGGCTAAAGGAGAAAAAGAAAAATCTTTGTACGCTTTGCTTGTTCAGAGCCATCGTCGTGCAGATGAACCGTTTCTGGAGGGTTCTGGAAGGTTGTGTGTGACACGCAGAGTAGCATGTGGTTTCCCACACAGATTCGAGGTACTCCGGTATGTTTAACGAACAAAAGGAAACGGACCTGGGCGAACAGACGATTTTTCGAGCGTTTTAACGTTTTAAAGCTAAACACTGTTTTTCCTTTATTTTAGCTTGAAAATCGTATATTCTTTTTAGAAAGTATCATTTTTTTAATACAGAGGAGAAAGTTTACATTTTTATATATATATTTTCCATGTCAAGTTGGTGGTCCCAGTCTGACAGGCTAACATACTTACGACAAGCACAAGCTGCGGACTCTTATGATTTTGAGTACGTCCCTCAGATGTTACACACTTTGCTCTTAATAATCACATTGAGTAGCTGCATTTGAATATTGAGTTCTAAACGTTTACCGACTGCACTGTAGATCTGTGTTTCCTGTAAACCGTTATTGTTTGAAACTGTTTGCAGATTTATTGAAGGGTTTTTTTTTTTTTTTTCCTTTTGTCAATTAACCGCGTGCACCCAGATCCCATTTCATTGGCCAGCTCGATTTGTGCGTCACTCAAAGTTGTAGCGAATGGTACTGCTTCGCACATCGAGGGCTGTGGTTTCCATTCGTGTTGCCATTTAACCTGGGTTGAAACTTTTAATTTGATGGAAGGTAGAAATTTGCAAAGGTGATTTCCTTTAAAACATTGAAGAGTGAAATTTAGATGTTTGCCCCAGTGTTATGTGTCATGGTTTTTTCCCGCTATACCTTTTCTGATTGTGGCCAGGTAGTATGTTGACCCTAAAAATATATATCTGACCATTGTGTACCCGCCCATGCATTTTACATGCTGTTCAAATAAGAAAAGAGAAATATTGCAGCTTTCCTGAGCCATGTGTGATCTAGTGAAATTGTAGATTTAAAAAAATAATAAAAAAATGTTTTAACACCTGAGTTTCAGAAGGGGGGGGGGGTCTATTTTTCTCTGATGTATGAATAGCACAGCATAATTTCGGTGTGCTGCTTTGGTGTAATGGTGGCCCACAATCTCTTCCCGCTGTTTTTGGTTACATAACTGGGTTTTTCCGATTGCTGTCAAAACTAAAAGATAATAAATGACATGTGCAGGTACTCCTACCATTCCCCCCCCCCAGCATTTGTACATAACTACGTTTACCTGTGGTCTGCTCCTCTCCTGTGGCCTGTTGTTAATATCTGCTTGTGGTGTTTTAATCACAAGAGGATGCCTACAGTACCGAACGCCGGCATAGCCCCTCTGTGCTCTCAGTCAGTGAATACCCAGAGCTGCAGCTATAGATTCACAGGCCCAGGACAAAATACATTGGAAGTCCCCCCCCCCCCCCCCCCCCCCAATGTGTCCTAGTGGCCCCCTCATATCTGCAGCCCTGCTTCTGCCCCTCCTGGTCTGACCCTGCCTTAAAGTCTGAAGGGCCCCTGGGTCAGAAAAGGGGGGACCCTACGCTCAGATGGCACTGTGTCATGTCCCTGTGTTGCCCCTCTCCCGGTTTCAGAACACGGAGAGGCAGTTTGGGTTTCGGTTGTTGCAACACCCCCCCCCCCCCCCATAACAAACTGTTATGAGTTTCCTGCAGATATGACTTTTTCCTCTTTCGTTTTTGGTACTTCCATTGTGCAATAGTTGTTTTAAGGTGTATGCGTTGAAGGATAGCTGCAGAACTTAGCGTAGTTACATTTTTTAAATTATAATTTCACTTTTAAACTCCCCCTCCAGCCTCCCACCACCATACATTTTTTAATTTCTTTGACTGTTTACGTTGACGTTCGTTGAGAGGTTTATTTCTTCCAAACGCACAATGTTTATCCTTGTTACTTTGTTCTGAGCTTTGTTCAGGGGGTTCGACTGCAGGTGAAATCTGAAGCTTACTGCATTCCTCTCCCCTCTCTCACCTTAGGCCTCCCCTCTAGTCCAGAACAAACAGCAAATAAACGTGTCATACCGCAACGCATAAGGTGTATACAGATTGTGTATATTTTACGTGTTATATTTGTCCTTATAAAAAGTGGGAAATAAAAACAGATGTGTAACTTAACTTTTCAAATGATTATAATAATTAAAAGCTTGGGTTTCTTTAGAATTTTAATCCTCTGTACATGGTTATTGTTTAATATAATAAAAGCAAGGTGACATTTTGGGTTTTCTCATCTGTCTAGTTTGTTACTGTGGAACTCTTCTAGATTTTTGGTGTCCCTTCACTTAGAAATGGCGAGTCTGCAATTGGAGGTTGAAATCCTGCTGTATCACAGCCTAGAAAATGACATGCATCCATGTTTGGCTCTGGAACTGCTTAGTTCTGTTGTACTGATGTGTTGCAGAGCTTGTGGATATAAAGAACAGTGTATGATAAGTCATCATAAAAGGTTTTTTTGGCCTGTTGTTTTCAATATTTCATGCCTTTGTAAAGTGATTATACTGTGAGTGGGTGGACCGTTACTGCTGAGCTAATTTAACTGGTTTCCTGTAGCAGATTGCACAATATGCATGTATCTAGAGTAGATTTTTTTTTATATCCAGAAAGAGACCATTGTCATGACAGTTCAAATTATGTGTTACAGTAATCATTTCACATTGGTCAGCAAAAAAGGCAAAAGCAAAGCGACAAAAATGATTCATTAAATGAAGATACTGTTCACACTGAGGTGAGTAGAAGTTCACATTGACCCTTCATTTAGAGTCCAGCTGCCCACAAACTTGTGAGCACGGTCTTGCCTCAAACAAGACGCGCATTGATCACCACCCATGCGCGACACCAGCCAAAAGACCAGACCAGACCAGGAAATGTGCTGTGGATAGCAGCAGTCTATATTACAAGGATGCAGCTGCAAGTGAAAAAATAATAATTTTGAGTCAACAGACCTCATCTCTTAACGTGCTGCATGAAACCAGAGCAATCCCGCGTTCAGAATGTTAATTGTCCCCGTCTGAAATAACAGGAAATTCCTAGGTAAGTTTATATTTACCTTATGTTAATATTAGTGCAGAAATGAAATGGCCATCGTTGGTGAAGGGAGAATATGGGTCAGAGAGACGTGCAGCTATGTTGATCTCACAAATTGGGCCTTTAATGTCAATTTTTCAATGTGTGCACATTTTCCCACAGTCTTCTTATTAAAGGGAATAAGGTGTCTGAACTTTGCCGCCATTGCCAAGCGAACAAATAAACGAACAGATACTTTCAGTGTTTCAAAACACGGGTTATCTTTCCAGCCGCGCGGGTGTCGCCGTACCGCGCACTGACTCCGCAGTGTTTTCATCCAGCGGCTCATTCCGCTGCGCCCTTTTCCAAATTCCTGGTAAGGATAGGATATCTCGTCTAAACACGAAACTCCACAGGGGCTTCAGGCTGTTCCCTTTAAGCAACCTGTCGGGCGGAGTGGAGGGACGTGCTCTCTACACGTGTGTACACAGTGATCCAGGAGAGGAGGTCGTATCTGTCACTGTCTAAGGTAACGCTATCATCTGCACAAGCTTGTGGCCTCTCACGCAAAAAAAAAAACAAAACTTTGCGACCGGGGGAGGCGGCACATGCTTTTTTGTTCCAAAACTGGTCACAAAAGCACTAGTGAAAAAACATCATTTATAACCAATATGCCATGCGTAATATGCAAGATATCTTGTCCTGAAGAACGCTCAACTGGGTGAACTGGGCTTTGTGTATTTAATCGGCTGTGCGAGGGAGTGGACCATTATGCTGATTAATACTACTCCTGGGATACTGTGGTACTGATGATGAATGGCTGTTTTCCAAAAGTACTGTCAAAATAAGAAAGCTGGATATATTCATCCAGATGGACCTCTCTTTCTGAGCCTGTTGGGTGGAAAGATCAAATTTTCTGTGTGCCAGTTTATTGAACCAGATTTGAAAGGCTTTTTTTGAAAGCCTGTGTTGTTCTGTTCCAGGATCAATCCAGTAGATGGCATGCTCATTCCATGGGATTCCGTCTGCACCAGACAAAAAGATGCATGACCTCTTGTGCCTAGGTGTAGGTACATGTTGACTTCATATCAGGCTCTTGGGTCTGATCAGGCCAAGTCCGATGTCTGTAAAGACGGAATGATTTTAATTTGTATGCAGAATTTGCTGGGCAGTTTGCTCTGAAGTTATCTGAAATTCCCAAGGATTTTTATTGTGTGTTTGTTTTGGGGTAGAACGTAATATACCCAACACATCTGCACTTGAAAAAAGAATGAAAAAATCAGAAATACCATTATATCATAGCCATGTTTCTAACATATTTCAGGTCAAATAGATTCTCTCCCCAGTATTATTATTTGACATACACATTATGCACATAATTTTGTCTTTGAGAGGGAAGAGTAAATGTTATTAAATTATGCTGACTGGCATTGGGACGAGGAGAAGATGGTATAGGTCTGAAATGTGAGTATTAACCCTTTAATGTGTAAGATCACAAATATGTCATGAACATTCTAATGTTGATGTAACCATCACTACTGGTAATTGAAAGCAGTAGAGTTCTGTAACACTGACTTAACATTGAAAAAACTTTCCAAAAAACCTACTCTTCAAAGGGTTAATTCCTGTGTGCTGCAGTTTGTATGGTTTATGATACCGCTGTGATTGACATCTACAGTCAACATACGCAACCCCTTTGATCTTCTTTTCATTTATTCTGACTCAATTTGCTGTCTTCCGCTTTGAGGAATTCCATATAAAACTTTTACATGCTTTGTCCAAGTTGACATTACAGCACTTAACCCCTAAGGGAGGAGGGGAAAAAAGCCATTATCTCCAGGTTTGCGGTTTTTGAGTAACAAAGTTGAGTCTATTATCAAGGCTCTCCCTGTTCTTGCTTTGTGGTCCCCGGAGAGCTGAGCTTCTCCCGGAACGGAAGCCCAGATAATGCAGATTTGGGGAGTGAAAGAATTCATATCAAAACTGAACGCTGAAAGTTTGATTACTCCATTACAAGATCGGCCCTTTTGTTGTGTGAGCGTGTGCACACAAATTGGTTTGGTGCCCGATATTAGGTGTTTGCTTTGGACACCAGGGCATTTACATGCCTTGCAAAGCCCACAAAAATACCTTTGTACGTTGATGAAATATAGTTATTTGGACAGGTACAGTGAAGTAATTGAGGCTGGGGAGGACGGTGTGGAAAGGCTTAGCACTGGGGTGGGCTGCAGCCGTATTGTAGAGCATTGTGATCGAAAACAAAGTGCATTATGCTGAAGTGTAAATTAAAACTTGTCTGTCTAAGCATACTGTGGAAAGTTTCTTACAACCTACTTTCATTTGAATAAAGTAAAACTACCTTTCATGTCTTACGGTTCTAAAAAGGATCTTGCCTTCTATCTTCCTATGTGAGGTTTCTGCTTCCTGTGGCACAGAGCCAATTTAACTTTGGCTTTGTATAGAGAGGTGTTACAAAAATAATCCTTTAGGGTATCTGACGCTGTCCTTCTCAATGCATACTAACAAAGCATGGAAAGCTTTCCGACGATTCACAGAGAAATAACACACAGTTAGGGAGACAAATCTAAAATTATTAAACTTGTTTTAGACTTCTGGAAAAGAAAGCAAATTTGCACTTTAGCATATTGTTAATGAAAATAAATAAATTTATGTAATTAGAATGAATAATCTTTTGCTGTAGATGCAAGTTGTAAGGAACAAAACAAAATGTTACCAGTGGGGAGCAGTACATTCCTTTAAGAAATTCCTTTAACAACATTTGCATAAGCAAAGCAATGTGTAAGGCAAGTCTCCGTGCTCTTAGGAGAGCTGCCGTTCTTTCTATAGTCATAAATACAGTGAGTGCACAGTTTTTGACCTGTAAGTCACGGTTCACGTCCTCAACACTTGCTAGTAAAAGTTGTTATTATTATAGTAAGACAAAAAAAGTGAAATGAGAACGTTTGATTTTTCACATGACTGATTGTGCTATAAATAGCTGATATTTATTTCCTTATTTTTCATAAAAAGAGATGGTGAACACGATAAGCGAATGATGGTACTGTTTGTTCCAAGCTATTAAGATGTCCCTTGGGCTCAGACTGCCTGTTTTCACACACAAAGCTAAATGGAATAATTAGACACACAACACAGTGAAAAGTCGTTTCTTCTCAAGGCGCTGCCACTGTATTGTGAGGAAATACACTCGAGACCCAAATGCACTGACAAAGGTGTCCCTTATTAAGAGATCGTACTGGGACAATGCTTTGCTAGATCTGCATTTTTGTGTCATTTTGACTATGAATGTATCAGTGGTTTGCTCACAGGCAGGATCAAAGTCAATCAAAAGCTCAGTAGCTAGCTATGATGGAAAAAAATGGCATTTTTAAAAACGTTTTATATATCACTATGTTACAGTTAGTCGTGCCTGGGTTTGCTCATAATTACCGAACAGATGTATGAACACACTTTGACATGTGTCCGTTTCATTTAAATTTGGATTGATTGTTTGCTTTACCTTTCAATCTCCTGCATTTAGCTCTGCAGAGTGAATTTAACTCATACCCACGTTTTAAAATGGGCTCATTAAAACTTACTGTGAAAATGAGGTTTTGCTGAAACCCTTAGTGCCACCCACAAAACCCCCCCTTCCTCCCCACTCATGTAAATGGGGAACGTAGAAAATTAATTCAGCCATCAATCCTTTTTTTTTAGGATAAAGCACATCACTCAGTAAAATTTTAAATCCTCTCATTTTGTCACCCCCTCTATTACCTCTCTCCTTAACCAAACTTCCCATTATTGTCTCATACAGTGTTTTCTTTTGGAAGTAGGGTTCTTCTTTACTGTAGTGATGTGCCCCCATGTCCAGACATATCTATATTCAGTCCCTATAATTATGTAAATGTAATGTTTATATTTAAAGGCAGGAGCCACAGGCTACTGGCAGTTTTCCTCTTGCAGCTGGAAAACATTATACTTTAAATAATAATGCTAAGTCCACAAGCTTGATCTGGTCTTTGAAATGGCAACTTTTAGCCTTATCAACAAGGAAACTTAAGGCCCAGGGTTTTCTATGGCTTAGAATAGCCTAATGCTGAATGTTTTCTGTGTGTGGCTAAAATACAGAGAGCACTTGTCCAATGTGCATCAAAGTGACCCATAATACAGAACTGACTGCAACAGTGTGGCAGGGTTTACATTTTGGTGGCTTTCATTATAAGCAAAACAAGTCAGGTAAAAAAAAAAGTATATATAATAAAAACATCAATGTAAAAATGTGAAACTGGAGCCAAACATATCATTCAATTTAGTTTAATATGTACATTAAAATACATATTTACATTATACAACATATGTACACGTCATAATATAATTTTTGGTTTTAAAACAGTTTCAATACACAAGACATCTAGCCCTGTATCAATAGTGTAACTTGAAACTAGCTAAAACAGTTTTGTATATTCACCTTTAAGACACTGTTTTTGTATGGCAAAACCTATTTCAATAGATTCACCTGACCCTGACTTCATATCATATTCAATACATAAAAACATATGCTGAACATTCAATCCATGCCTCTTTGGGCAGAAAGGCAGTTTTAAGTACAAAACATTGTCTTTAAAGCTTAAACTCATGTGCTGTTTACAATTTTACCAAATATAAACCTGTCAATTTTTAGCCCATAGACAATATGGCATTCATAAGATACATGTGTGGATTAGAAAGGCACTATTGTGAAAAATAAAATACATCATTTTAAGCAATGCTCATTAGATGTTTAATGTCTTGTTCCAGTTGCGTCATATGCGTGAGGGCCAGCCTGGCAGTTGCTGTGTTTGCCCCAAAACAAACACTCTGTAATGCTATTCAGAAGCCTTTTACAAAATATCTTTGTCAAAACCAAAGTAGTACCAGCTACGTTATTTTAAAAATATTGATATATAAAAGTATCAAGTCAAATCGTATTTTTTGTCTTTACCTGCTTTAAAAAAAAACATTTAAATAGAAGCAATAATAACAATAATATATTTAAGAAAACATCTTCCGAGATTTTCTTTTTGTTTTGGTTGCATAGTCCATAGTCGTATGTGTGTCCTCACATGTGTCGCTTCATATGAAGAGCCAGGTGGTCAGACCTGGAGAAGGCGCGCTCGCACAGGTGGCACTGGAATGGACGATGACCAGTGTGCTTGCGGAAGTGGCGGGTCAATTCGTCGGACCTTGCGAACTTCCAACCACAACCTTCCCAGCTGCAATGGTAAGGCTTCTCACCTACATTTAAAAAAGACAAATAAATCATTAGTTCTCCTGTTTGTCATTATGTCTGCTTATGTCTAAAGCGCGTCGTAACCTACATGTTACTTGTAGCCTATCGATTATACGAAATTAAACGACACCCACAATGACTTATCGTTAAATAGTAATAATAATAATAATAATAATAATAATAATAAACTTAAATAATGGTATAGAGCGCTTCTTACCCGTGTGCGTACGGTGGTGCGCTTTTAAGTGCGAACTCTTCGTGTATGTTTTGCCGCATCCCGCGAAAGTGCAGGTGTGCGTAGCCGTCCGCTTCCTTGGCCAGGACCGGCGACCTCTCTTCGGCTTGTTGTCCAGCATCTCCAGCGGAGAAGACGGTGGTGTGAGCAGTACTCTCTGTGTCGTAGGCTGCATACCAAGTCCATCTTCGTATAAACCAAACTGGTGCGCGCTCTGGTAAGGGAGCTGCATCTGAGAGGGCGGAGGTGGGTGAGGATGGGGGAATCCCGCGGCGGAGTGATAATTCTGCGGGAACGCCATGGAGCGACACATCTGAGACTGGCAGTCGGAACTCATGAGGTCGTCTGGGCTGAGCGGCGGTGTCATGTTCCCCGCTGCCTGCGGGGAATTCGCAAGCCTTGGCTGCTCGAAAGACATCATGCAGGAAACGTTGCCCTCCTGTTTGATTTTTGGGCAACTCTGAGGAACCATGCCCATTACTGGTCCATAACTGTCCATGGGTGATTCGACTTTGACGCTGTCTACAAAGTCCTGACTTGTGAAAGCCGAAGAGCTCACGTGGAATCTCCCCTGGATGTTATTGGACATGCAGTAACCGTTGTCAAGTTCTGCTCTCAGCAGCTCTGCCATGAGACTGGTGCTGTACGGCGGAGGTGGATTGTTCTGTTCGGGCACCGAATACGTAGTCGGGGGCATAGTCGACTGGTACATGTTGCTTTGCTCCGAAGACCTGTACTCCCCTCCTATTCCGTGCGCTGTAATGATTTCCGAGCCGGTGGTGTTAGCAAGAATAAACTCCAGATCTAGATAATTGCCGAGATCCTCGTCGTCCTTTCTGCCGGAGCAGTTATCAAGCACGGAGCAGCTGGAATGCACGGACTTGTCCATTTCGTTTTTCCACCTCTATAAACAAATACAAAGATAACATGTTAGAAAACAATGACAGTAATTAATCAAATTCTGCTACCACATTACGCTAAATTGTACGAGCATGTGTGCCTTTGAGAGATGGTCTGTCGGACAGTTAAGCAATGCACCAATTAGCCTAAATAAAATGGAAATATTTAGTCTAACGAAAGAACTGAAACAAAGAAATAACAATATAAACATTAGTCCCATTCACCAAAACCAGCAACGAAAACAAGAAAGTTTCGAAAAATGTACTTACGTGTTCCCAACTTTTCTCATTTTGGTTCGCGAACGTAGAAATCGATGGTAAAATGGTCCCGCTTAAGGCCATTTCCATACGTTGTCAGGGCAAATGATTATCTCCTTTCGTTAAAACTGTTCTGATCTTTTCAAATATAATTGTATATTCGGCGTACGTCGAGACCTCCTTACTCCTAGCGAGAAACTCTCAAGTACTAAAGCTAAGGGTTCTCTTCTCTTATGTTTCTCTTCTAGTGTTTCAAAGTCATGTGCAAGTTTGATTGGTAGGAGATCCAACCTTATAAATATTGTAGCTGAAAGGCTTGACCAATTGTAGAAGCGGAGGAAATACGTCCAGGATACCACCACTCGTCCCTAAATTTAGCCCTGGTATATAAAGGGCTTCTTAATGCAGTTCTCTGTGCTCTCGCTTGTACACTCACCCGGGCTTCTTAAAGCGTTGGAACTTAGAGGCTCAAGCCAGCAGCAATTAAAATAGATGACGCGTTGAACCACCCCTTTTAGAAAAAAATCTGCCAAGCACACGCACGCACACTCACACACACTCAGAAAGAGAGAGAGTGAGAGAGGCTACATAGGACAAGTTTTAACAAGACTTTCAATATAGATCAAGGGAGTATATAGAGAAAATAAACCATGTTTTATTTCGTCTGTACAAAGTAATATGCGCTGTATATTAATTCATATAATAGTAGCTTACAAATCCGACGGAGAAACATGAAAAATCTAACCGCACTCCGTTTTTAATTGCAGTGATTATGGGGCTATTCTAATTGTTATCTCTACACGAATAGGTTATGATGATCATACAGCCACTTAGGCATAGTTAACGTGGGTAGCCTATACACGCTGGGAATGCTTACAATTGTAACATATAATGATTACAACATATAATAATAAATATATAATAATATAATTTGCAACGTCGATTGTCACGGTAGAAACGTATGGCTGTCGGCCAATGACAGTTTTCTTTACGTCAAAGATGTATGGAATTTACAACAGAAGTAGGCTAATGTTTTGACTGAAAGGCATTTGGTAACTAAGGAACTTATTTATTATTAAGTGAATACCGAACACAACGATATTTTTGTAACGTCAGCAATAGTAAAAAAAAAATTACAGAAATGTTATGTGCAGTAATGTTCTGCAAAAAATCACTTAACCTGAAGAAAGATAGATATAGTTACTGCAAAATGTTTTTGATTAGGCAGACTGTTTCAATGACCACCAGTAAGTTAAAATAAATTAAATAAATCGGAAACAACAATGCTGTTATGATTTGCAGCAGTTTATTTTGTCTTTGTTGTGTCAGGGTGAAGCCATTGTAACAACGTTATGTAGGAATGTCAAAATGTAAAAACAGGACTAACCATTTAAAACTCGTTCTTCTTGAGATGCAACCACTTTTCATTGATTCTATACGCATTATAAAAACCATTGACTGCGCACAGCAGGCTTTTCAAAACCTTGCAGCCACCAGGCGCCAGGTAGGCCTAATGTATCTTGACATACAGGGTGCTTCAAACGCGGTCCAGAGCACGTGCTATAGAAGTATTTAACTTCTGTTTTGAGTCCACATTCATGTGCAAATCGCAACGCGGAATAAAGAGGTTTCTCTAATTGTCCAACGCATTCATATTGGTTTCAGGGCAATAGATTTAAAACGTTTCGTAGAGAGGTCGCAGGACTGGGAAATTCACAGATGTAGTGGAGCAGTTCTGGATAAGTTTTTATAATAGCTTCACACATAGACCTATTAGGGAATGAATACACGAGTCCTGAAATGATGGGAGTAACAGACTACTATTGGACACATTTGACATAATTTGACAATGCCTTTTAAATAACTTCAGTGAATGTGTAAATATTTTAATTTAAAATGTCCTATTTTTTAGTTTTAAAAGCATAGATTATTAAATTATTTCAAAGGAAAGCATTTTTAAAGAATAATTCAAATTTACTTTTTAACTGTATTTACACAACAACCATGCTGCCCTATTACACATGTCAGAAGCATAGTTACGTTGTGAAAGTGTTTTGTTTAACAGGCCCCATCCTTATCGTTTATGACACAACCTCATTCAGTCTCAGTGTTGTTCCCAAGAAATGTTTATTTTTAAGTACTGTAACAGTCAGAACCAATCTGTAAATGTCATTTAAGTCAGTTCTATATGTCATTTCATTAAAATCAGAAGTGATGTAATGATGAATGCAGGCCTCTTTTGACAATTAAGATGTTAGACATGACCAACCCATATTAAGCACTTTTCCGTGTGTGTGTGCGAGAGAGAGAGAGAGAGAGAGAGAGAGAGTATGTGGTCTTTTGTGTGGTGTGCCTGAAGTCCTTATTATGGCTGTCAGTGTTGCTTAATCATAAATTCCAACAAACAAGGCGGCTGTTAGCTGTTGGAGGCCAATATAATGTTTAATCTTTGCTTTCCCAATCCCCTTACCAAAAATGGTAGTTCCGAGGCTATAAAAGTTTTTATCTGTGGTAATGATTAAATATACACCAACAAACTCCATTGTTTTATCTATTTATTGTTATGAATTTCATCCCAATTAAAATGCTATTAATGGCTATCCACTGTATATCAGTGTGTGCCCCGGTTGTTATAGTATTAATCTATTGATTTAGTGCAATTTCCCATAGGTGGCTAAAGTTAAACAGGCAACTGATATTTAGGCAGTAATTCATTCCAGGAACCAAGGAGACAAGTTTCTGCACCAACTATTTATTATGGCCCTTTAAGTTACTCCTGAAGCACTATTTGTCTGAGCGTGTTCTCTGTATCATGCTTAACAGAAAGTTTTTAGTTACTCCCAATCAGTAATGTTTTGTTCATAAAAGCGTAATATTCTATGGAATGTATTGCCCTGGTGCTGTAATTCACTGGATCATTATTATGGATCAGATTTTGTGGTTTGAGTTGTCTCTGCACCTGTGATATTATAATGCTGCCAGTACACAAGTCTTACTTTGTGCATCTTTCCCGTGTTCTCTATGGCCTTCTGTAATCTTGGAATGAAATGAACTTTTCCCATGGTAATATTTGATTAGACGTCTTGAACGCCATTTGATTATGTGTTTAGTCATTCTTGCTGTTCTTTGTAATTCATTAACACTTTTTTGTTCAATTTTTATTATTAAATGTATAACTGACATTGATGATAATTTCAATAATTCATCAGTGTTTCAGCATTATTGTGGTGTTCAGTTTTTAATATCAAAACTTTAATTAGACACCAAGAGAGGTGAAAGTGACTGTTTCACACTCATGGAACCCCAAATTATTATAAAAGTGAGCCTATCTAACACATCAAATATCAGTTAAAAGATCATTATATCAGTGAACGGTTTACACTGGAGGATAATGTTCATACGAACATACAAATTTATTCACAGGCCTCAGTGCAGATAAATTTAAAAGCCAAAGCCCATTTAGAAAAACAAGAGAAACTCCCTGGGGTTAAACATGTAAATGTTAATTAGTTGTATTTACTTTGAGCTCAGTAACTCCTCCAGAATGAAGTCTGAGGGCCTGACCATATCTTAAAGCTATTTGCATGAAGGATAGGTCCTTGTGGAGAAATAATAACAGTGCCATATTTTAGAATTGAAAGGAAGGGGCTAATACAATTCTTGGAATGTAGTTCATATTTTTTGTTCAATTAGATGGTGTATTTGCTTTCCAAATGACTGAATTACTTATACTTTGACAACACTTGACAAAAACAAAAAGTGATGTCTGTTCTCCTCTGACTAGTCTTTTTCCCCTTTACCTGGACACACTTTAAAGTAATGACTATGAAATGCGTCTAGATAAATATGTATTTGAAATACTTAAAGTCATTTGATGCTGGCATTTAAAAAAAAAAAAACATTCAACAATCTTTGGGAATTTCAACAGAACATGTTTCTAATCCACGACAGGCAATCGTACAGCATAAGAATTTTGTTCTGAATGTGGGTGAAAATAGGCCTTTTTAACAAAATGGTCAGTAATTTACTAAAGTTTAACTGCTGTCTTTAACTTGTATGGAGCAAGAGTAGGGCCTCGTTGCAGCCTAATTAGAGACCACTGTGACCCTAGTGTGACTGTCGTGTGCCGCAAAGATTTTATGTAGAGGAGGGAAGGGTCCCTGGAGTTTCCTGGATACCTGGCGGAACTGTGCCTGGATACGTTGGCACACCTGAACCCCCAACCCTCAGACCTCACTTGTCACCCGCGATCAGTGAAAGAGTGTGTTCAGGAATACCATGAGTCCACTTCCCTTTGCTGGATGAATCAGCATTGTGACGTGAGTGGAGTTTTCACTTGCCAGCCATTGTATGCAGTCTGTGGGATGCAGTGAACTCTTGAAAACGGAACGTCCGATATGTTTCCTAATGCTGGGGACATTAAAAAAAAAAAAAAAAAAAAAAAAAGAAGCTACACCAATAGTAACTGCTTTGCTCAAGCCTCATTGATAGGCCATGCTTTTTAACTTTACATCTGACAAATCTTCAAAAGATTCTAAACCAGTGTATAGTCATCTTTAAAGCAAATTAGGCACATAACCAAATGCTTTCCTTTGTTTATGTAATTTAATTTCCAGCAATGTTTTTGTATCTTATATGTTTTAATGTGTCTTGATATGTTGTTCTTTGATGATCAATGGAATTCCAGTCACTTTGTGGTTCCTGAGTCATGTATCTACAATTTTTTAATGCTTAACAAATCACTTATTTTACTCCAATTTATGTTCTGATTGCTCTCCAGAAATTCTCCAGGCCCCACAAACAGATGTTGTTTAATGATGTATAGTGCTGTATTGTTTTATTTTATTTTATTGCCATTTTCTTTGAAGCACATTTAAGATACACTGTTGACGACATTGAAAAAATCTATGCAGAGTTTTACTGATTATATTTTAGTCTTGCCACAACACAACTCGCATTATCTATTCTGATGTGGTTTTAAAGCCTGAGTAAATATATTGTACAGCTTTGACACAGTATATTTCAAGTTTGGGTTTGAAGCAGCCATTTGGAGTGTAGCCTTAATCTTTAGAGAATGTATATAATTCTATTTGTTAGTATTGAACAAATAGAATTATATACATACAAGTCTGACATTTGCATGGGAGCTGTTGTCCTGTCTGGTGTTTTCTCAGTATTAGTGTTATCAGTAAGTGAAAATGAAAAAAAGGACAAAGAACAGAGCACAAACACAATGGTACTTACAATCAAACACTTCATTTTATTTGCTCATAGAATTGCTCTTAGTAATTCCGTAGGGGTTTCAAACTCACCTCCCGTTGTTTGTCATTAGGCTTGTGTAGATTGAAGATGTTGCATGATAGTTCCTGCCTCAGTATCTATTAGCTGATACAATAGTCTGTTCTCTTAGCCTTTTTTACTTAATTTTTTAAATTATTTTTTACCACTTAGGTAGTATGTTTCTGGGCAATACTGCTTTTTTCCCCCCCAGAATTCTTATGTAAAATATATTTTTACATAATGTATATATATTTTTTAAAATCAAATTTTTTTCTTTACAGATGATGTGATGAAAGAAAATTTTGAAAGGCATGTCTACAAGACCTTCACTTTTGTGGAAAACAGTTTTATATTTAGTTTTAGTATAAATGAATTGAGTAGTGATAACGTGACTGCATGGATGATGAACTTGATCTTTTATGCTGTCTGTCTGGCATGTCCTATCTTATACTAGAGGAAACAGTACCTTTCGCTAGTCAGAAACCCAGTCAAAACCCTACAAATGGTTTATTTTATTCAAATCATTTTCTAATATAAAATATTGTATATTCCATATATAGTGTAACATCTAGGTTTAGTATTTTTTTTTAATAGTTTATAACTGATAGTATGCTGTACTTTGTTTCCCAGTTGGCCATAAGTATCTGAAATTGGAGAAAGTATACGCTTAAGAGCCAGGGTTATTTAAATTTCATAGCGCAACATATCACCATAGCCCAGCTCACTGATACAATGTGGAAGAAATATACTGCAAATGGAACAAATCCCAGTTCTCCTTGTTTTGAAATGATGTGTCTCGTTACAGTGAAAGAGCATATCCTCTATCATAACCACCTGCATGTGTTCTCGCAGCACGCACCAGTAATTGTCTCCGTATTTCTGGGCATGTGTTCAGACCAAAGACAGCAGCCTCCTCACTGGGGTTCCCTGTGCATGTCTTGTATAAGCAAAGTCTTGAGGTGGGATTGTCTCCGCGTGAGGTCACCGCCATGTTGGTGCCTGCGCAGGTTCCCATTGGCCAGGGGTGGTGTGATGTCAGCACAGTCCCCAGTGGGAGATAGGTGCAACCTAGGTCCTTGGTCTTTGCTCTCGGTTGGAGTGAGGCATCTGCACATTTCAAACTCTGCGTGGGCTTTGGAACATACGTCAGTGAGGCAAATCTTTCATGATATATTTTTATTTATTTGTTGTTGTCATCCTTGTTATTGTAAAAATTAAATATCCAAACGAAAAATTGTTACTTTTCTGCCTTTAATATTTTTTATTCTGCCACCCACACACCGCCCTGTTCAGGAAATCAGTATGAAAATGTCAGCGTAAGAACATGTAAACTTAATTTTGTTGGCCAGTGACAGGTGGTGTTATGTGTAATCATACTTCCAGAGAACTGTTGACGAGACATTTTAAATGGAAGATGTTACACAACAACCGCTCAGTTATTTTGCAATAGTCTGAAAAGAGTATGGATAGTGTGGAAGAGTTGACATGCATCCATCCATCCAATAACCAACTTCTTTCTGGTGAGGGTCACAGGGGAGGCTGGAGCCTATCCCAGCATGCATTGGGCAATCCATCACAAGCGCACACACCATTCACTCACACTCATACCGCCAAATAGCCTGACATGCATGCCTTTGGACTGTGGGAGGAAACACATGTGGACACATGGAGAGCATGCAAAGTCCACAAAGAATGGTGGACCTTCTTACTGTAAAGCAACAGTGCTATTCACTGCACTGCTATGTCACCCGTTTGTAACCTGTAGTTCCAAAATATTATATTCTGACTGTACATTTTAAGGGGGCAATCAATGCTTTGATTGATTGGTTTATTTGCAGAAAAATGGAACTGCCAGTGATGATATCACAGAGCACACAGGTGTGCTACAGCTTCACAGAGTAAAATACTTGAGGGAGATTTCTGTCAGGTAATAAATCTGGTGAACGGCATTTGTTTTGCCTCGAAAGTCTCTCGTGCTCTTTGTTTGCAGGACAAATATGGCGAAAAAGCATTTTCAAACATTAATTTGAAATCATGAGCCTGGATTCAATCAACATTCCTTCACTGTGATTTACAATACGGAGTGTAAGAGTGTTTATTTTTTCTGGATGAACATAGTTTGACAAATTAACTTGCCAAACTGTGTTTGTGAAGAAAAAACAACACTTTCATGTCTTTGAATATCACAGTTGATTGAAACCATCAGCCACAGTGTCAATGGCACCAAGTATAATGACTTTTTTATTTTCACTTAAGAACAGTGTATTCACTGTATCCAACAAAATCAATAAATAAATAAATAAAAAAGTCTGAAGACACTTCAGTTTATGGAATGGTCACCTTGACTTCTTTGATGTTAATTGTATTTTTTATTTTTTCATTCCTTCTAATAAAGTTGTAATTCACAATGTTCATGAGTTTGCTCCAGATCAGTGGTAGGCTTCATATGATGTTTAAAGCATGGTTGTTTTCAAGGCACAATGGGATTAATGTAAAGAGGTCTACGGGAAAAACAATGTTGAAAGCTCACTGGTTTTCTTCAAAACCCCCATCAAAACTTTCCACAATTTGATTGCAATCAGTGTTCCAATGCTTGGTTTATTTCACATACGTTTTTTGTTTGCAGTGCGTATTTTCTTTGGTTAAAGCAGTTATCTTTTCCTCTCAGAAAGTCAGTGCCTGTTTTGGATGAGTTAGCGCAGTGCGATTCGCATTATGTGGCTGCGTTAAGTCGGCTGGAAACACCTGCTCTTTCTGGGCAGCAGGAAGGCCGAGCTCTCCCCCCTCTGTGTACTGGGAAGAGGGGGAGAGGGAGGGAGCGGGAGGGAGCGGGAGGGAGCAGGAGAGAGGCCCTGCCTGGGCCTGAGCGAGTGAGAGTTTGAGAGTGAGTGGGATCCTGCTCGGGGCTTTTATACCCAGGTTATTTTTAACCACACACTCCGTGCTTATTACAACGTTTCCTCTCCGCGTTGCTCAGGAAGCAAGCTTGGCTCCCTTTCCTGCTCACACGCGGGCCATTCAAAGGGAGTCAGCGAGCGATAGCACAGAGATGGCCAGGCTCCTAGGGAAGGAAAAAAAAAAAGCGACAGAAAAAATGTGGGGGTAATAAATAAAAAAAAAACAGTAAGGTTGGCACATGCACAGACTCTGACAAAATGGGTTTCAAAGGTCTGGGCCTCTTCCAGACCTTGTTTTAAGAGTAACCTGAATGTCACTGAGGATTCTTAGCAGCTGCCACAGACTGCTCACACGCTACCTGCCCGTGTGTGCATTTTCTTTTTTTTTCTGGCAAACTCTATTCTGTGTTTTTCCTCCACCAGCAGAAAGTGTTGTGAGATTGCTTTACGTCCCATGTGTCCTGGATTATGTGTCATGTAAATGAAAAAGCAGTCACTGTTTCCATTGTCGGATGGGAAATAATTACAAATAGAAATTACAATAAAAATGGAATTCAGCTAATCTTTTTTCTATCTGAATTATTTAATTTGCTCTTGTTATATAATGAGTCCCTATACAGTGCATAATGATGGTACAACAGTTACATAACATGGCATCATCTGCTGATTGGTGAGTCTTACTGACACCGGCAAGCTTGTACACGTACAGCACTCTGAAACATGTACCCAGACGTTTCCATATGCACACACATCCATAAAGAAATGACATTCTAATTACATAGACAGCAATAATCAAGAATGTTAATACGAGTAAGCTTTTTAAAGACCACAAGGCCAGCCTTAGAGATGTTAAATATAATTGAATGGTTTTTTAAGTTAGTTGGAATTTTCTTTATAATTTTTTCAAAATTCTTAAAAATGAAATTTGATAAGAATTTGGTAAACATTGTTTGATCAATCAAGGCAATTGTCGCCTGCTTTTCAAGGAGTTCTTTGTGAATAAGCATTTTCCAAGATATCTGAGAGGGCATTATCTGTCATTGTAAGTGTTTAAAAATAATGATCTCTTTAACATTTCAGTACAATTAGTGAATTAGTTGTGTTAACATGCTGAATGAACAATTCCAATAAAAATTATGTTGCCTTGCTTTAACAAGTGCCCCTAATTATCGACTTGTTTGTAAATGACCTTCCACTAAGGACCTGGAATGAATGGTTGTCAATGGAGATACAGTTCTGGAAGAATGTTGCCATTCTGTGTTGTGGGTATGCATGAAATACAGGTAGCACTGCTGGATATTTAGACTGCACACCCTGAAGATTACAAGGAAGGATCTGAGCCGATGAAAGAAGGGCGGCTATGTCACAACACATTTCACAAAAAAAAGCGTGTCTTATTTGACCGAGACCTAAACACTTTTCAGACATTTTTAAACAACACCATGTTGGTCTCTTTACTATGTTAGGAAACCACCCCACTCTCTGTCAGAAAGACTCCCGCCAGCACAACACAAAGGTATTTATTCTATGATTGGCGTGCTTTAATGAGTGCATGTGGATCTAATTGCCAGTGTTATTCACAAGGGAGAACGGGCCATTTATTAGCTGTTAACACTCCAAATCATACAGGTCCGCTTACGCCATAGAGACATGCCCTAAAGCTGACTGTTAAAATGTTTTTGTTCTCCTAAAGTGAAAAGCACTCTTTATTTAATTTATGAAAACTGACAAGGTCCCTGTTTAAAAAGTCTACTCTTTCCTGACTTCCCTGTCAACAATATGAAACTCTGAGTTTACTTTTATTACAATTTAAATAACTTAAATGTTGGAAAGACTGTCATAAATTCCTGAAAAATACCACGCCTTTGAATTGTAATGTAAAAAAATAAATGTACTGATTGTATCACAGTGGTTTCTCTTTACTTTATTGTATCATCTCCAATAATCTGAAATTATAAATGATCACAGAGTGCTATTATAATCAAATGTTTTATTTTGATTTTTAGATGGAAAATCAAAGGCTACAGAGTTCATGACAAACAGGAGAAATCTTAATTCCTTAAATACCATTAGTACAAATCATGATGTAGAAACCATGAGAGAAATTAAAATGAATTGACAACAGATTATTATTTAAAATGAATTATTTCTGGGTTCTCATTTTGTTTAAGTACATGAACCTGGTCAAATTATTAAAAAAAGAAACAAGGAATTTTAAAAGACCGAAGTATTCAGCCATCAGAACTGGAAATTATAAGCCTGGGTAGAGATGTTTTGGAGTTGAACCTGGCAACAGTTGTGTAATTTTAACATTCTAAATTTTCTTCGTTATAAGTCTCGAAACCACAGGATTGCTGGACCGTCTGCCAAAAACAGTTCTTTCTTTTTATTTTGGAGCGGGAATTACAGAGCAAGTCGTTACAATGCAGAGTTGAGTTTCTCAAGCAAGGGCAGGCTATGGGATTTTTATACACAAGTTTGACCACAGACTTGCACACACTCGAACATGTTGCCTTAAACTGTGCCAGCTGTGTAAATATTATAGCCTGGGCTCAAACACAGGTTCTTTTTTATTCCCACTTTGAACCTGATCGTACGATTCCTGCTTGTAATGTGCAATGTCATTTATACATCTCAAAAATTGATGTTACTTCACCACAAATTAAGAAAGCATTCCTGGGCCCGTAGGTGAAGGAATATTCGGGTGCTCTTGAAAATGTGAAGGAATATTCTGGTATTTTAGTATTTCGCTCCAACCTGATAATTTGGATTAAATTGCTACTCTGACCCAACAAACCTCTCATCTTCCTTTGTCAAACTTAAATGTAGGTATTTCACAGTTAGACTGCTGATTTATCTTACTACACTTGACCTTCAGAGATATTGATGGAGGAGGCCTAGGTTCGGACTTGGGCTAGACTTAACCCTCTCAGTTATTTTAAGTGTCGTATATGTGGCATCATTTTCTCCTTGTCAGAGGGGACCTTTGTTTCAAAACTTCATGTAACCCAAACCATAGCGATTGTTATTATTTCATTAAATGGCCTCCAAATGTGCAAGACTGTTTATGGCAGTGACCTTGTGACCTTCATCCATGATGTGAATGTACCTCTCACTACATCAGCACCACCCTGGAGGGATGACTGCATGGTCTTCGGGGTATCCATTTAATTCACTTACACTACATCTCTGTATTACTTGATTTCAGTCTTTCCACAAACTTACTATGTCACAATCAGTGGAATTTATCTTAAAATGTCAAAATGAACATGAACGTTATCTTAATTTTCTTTTTCTTATCCCGAGCCATATTTGATATGTTGCTGCTTCAAAGGCTTGAACCAATTTTAGAGAAATAATAGCATAACCGACAGAGAGTGCGAGGCGTTAAAACCAGTAAATTTACACCAGAGCTTCCTTTTAAAAATGAGCCAGGTCCAGTGAGACTCAAGGGAGGCCTCTCGAGGATCAGTGGGAATTGTAGGGCACAAGATTAGGGTCCCTTCACACTGAGTCAGCCTGGGTATGAAGTCTCCTCCCATTGTGAAGACCAGGCAGCCTTTCGCTGGGCGCACGCCAGCGAGGCAGATGATTTGGCCCTCTGTGGCGTCTCTGGGACATGCCGCATCTCTCTAACAAATGCATTACGGGTGGAAACGGGTCTGCTCCATTCAGCAGCCGGATCCTTCGCACCTGCCCGAGAGCTGGGAGTCATAGGCTGGTCTGGCTCGCGCGGCCCAAATACCCTTCTGTCTTTCATTTTGCTTCACTGCTCTCCCCGCCAAAAGGGCCTGTGTGTTAAACTTTGTGGCTTCTCAATCTTTTTTTTTATTGTTGACTTACTTGCTTAAACTAACACATTAACTTAGCCTTATTAAAAAGGTCTAAATCTGAAAAAAAAAACTACTACAAAAAGTGACATTGCTGACTGTGCGAATGTACCTCCTACATACCATCAGTGCAGAGAATGGCTAGCACATTAAGTGCTGGCATTTTGGGATCGGGTAGGTGGATGAAGAAATGAGAGTGAGTGAGAAATCACAGTGACCAGCTGGTGATTCACCTCACTTCTTGGAAAACAGAAGCCGGGGTCAAGGAGAGGATTGGGTCACGTCCCTCCAGGCTCCCGTCAAACCTCAGTCAGCTCCATCACGCTCGCGGCTCTGTGCGAACGCTAACTCACGATGACACACGGAGTGCAGTCAGGTGCAATAGCGGCCGCGTCTCGAGATCGACACGTCAGACTCGCACAATCAGAGCGGACGGGAGGAAAACACGCTGGACCGACCTCAACCAAATGTGACACCGTTTTCCCATTACTAATACAACAAATGGTCCGGCCACCTGATACGGTCCCAGTACTTTCCTGTCAATGTGAGCAATGATACCATAAAAGGGAAACATTCGGCCGGCAGAAATAACTGTGTTGTCAGGTATGGAACGCAGGCGAGGCACAAACGGTCGTAAAAAAAACAACAACAAAAAAACAGTTATATAACTAATTTTGAAGTTTGGTTTGAGGTGTACAAAAGCAGAGTGTCCACAACGTGGTGAAAATGCAAACAATTCAAACTGCATTTGGTATGATGGCGTGACAGTTGGTTAGTGATTTCAGGCGGGGCACTATTGACAGAAATCCTTCTGCTAAACCTGTGTTTTTCATTTTTGCGGCTTCTCTTTGCTCGATCAGATAGCGTAACCTCCAGTTTCATTGGTTCACACTTTCGGTATTAGTGTTCAAGCTTGGTTTCAATGCAACGTACGCTCCGGTTAGGCTCTTACAGGATGTGTGGTTTTTTTTTAAAACCACAACATGCTTTAATTTGTGTTGTTTCAGTGGCTCGGCTTTCCACTGATTTGACCACGCCCTGAACATTGTGCAAAAGGTCTAAAGGCGCGCTTTTTAATAAAATACTAGAGGGATGCATTTTAAAATAAAAACAATTAATTTCCAAGTGAAGCATACACACCGACTGATGTAATGCGCCCTGAGTGACTCAAATATTGCACCAAAGATTCTCTGACGGGTGTTTTGCACTGACAGAGAGAGAATGCTTAGATAATTAACTTGCATGTCAAATGCATCTTTCAGCTCTTCTGACATGATTGACAGCGTGTTGGTGGTTGATTGGTCTGACTTGTGTGAGGGCTGGACTTGGGCTTATCAGTATTGCTGGTGGACATGCCTCGTCGCAACTCCAGCCGATCATCACACGTGCGGAGATGACCAGGAAAGAGGTCTGGAAAATATGCTGGCATATTTTCCAAGGTGGTCTTTTTACAGTCAAAACATGTGGTCCAAATTGGGGGGGAGGGTACGTGTAACAGACAGACAAAGGGGCAGGCAGGTGGCTGTTAAGAAAAATATGCTTGGGCCCCTTTATCAGACTTAATGATGTGTTTTTGCTTCTAGGCCATGGAATATTGAGGAAGCAGCAGAACAAAAAATATTGCGGTGTACAAGTGTGACTGCAGTTGTCAATCCCCTCACATGTTGCAGCTCTTCAGTGTTTGAAGGGAATGGGAAGATTCACTCATGGAGTTCAGGCTACAGGAGGAAACAGCAAAGGTCAGCTCAGCGCAGGTTTAACCATCATGTTCTCCTGAGATTCTCACACACACAAATATTATTAGCAATGGAGTTAGGGAGGAATGGGTTTTGAAACATAGGGAACCTCCAGTGCGGTTGCTTCCTCTTTGGCTGAGGTCAATGTTTTCAGTGATGGCCGCAGATTGGCAGATCTCCAGGAGTTACAGCGAAAGTGCCTTTGCGATGCACAGCATAAAATAGTCAGGCATTGTACCAATGTGCTGAGTTCATGACATGTTTCAGCACAGCATCACCTGCAGATCGTCATCAACAGCAGGGCACTACAGCAGCACAACCGCTGAGTCATCTGTGTGCCGGGAGGTTAACGGCACATTTCACACCTACGCTGAGTTTTGCCCGAGGCCTTTTCCCTCGGGGTTCACCACGACGAACCGAAGCTGCCCTTTCTGACTACATCTAAACAGAAAGGAGAGCACAGGACGGTTGCGGAGCTTCCAGCCAAAATAAAACAGTGGGAGGGTGTGATTACATGGTTGATGACAGTGGACATGGGCATTAGGGATCCTAAATTACTGAGCAGGTCTCCTCTGTTGAGACTCACCGAGGCACACGCCGTGGTGGCACAACAGCAGCGGCGGAGCTGTGTAAAGAAAACCGAACCGTGGGTGTTCTGCAGAGCAATCAATTAAGCCGCGCTCTTCCTTTCAAGTCCATGGGGTAGACAGGCTGTTTTATTAGTACAGTAATTACACAGCAGCGAGATCGGAGGGGGGGTTGGGGGGGCGGGGGGTTCGGTAGCGCAACAACTGAGGAACCTCAGCCTCCTTCAGCCGCACATTACAGCTCTGATCAACGTCTTAATTGAAGAACTTCAAACGGCCGACATCCTCTCTCTGCTCCCGTTTTCTGCCTTAATAATTGGGGTCTTCTCTTTTATCTGAGGCCCATCGGGCCCTTCCTGTGCGGAGCCGTCTGTGCCGGAGAGCTGATTAGGGTGTAATTTAGTGTCTGGATGAGGGGAGCGCGCGGGAGTAGGCCTCGTATCCTGTTAATGCCGTCCCTGCTAAGAGCTGCTCAACCCCGACATTTGCCGAGGTGGTAATTTCATCGCCACCATGGAGTGCCTGTGTACATCATTAAGTTAAAAGTCACAACAGGGGAGATTAAAGCTTGACAGTTTCTTTAGCGTTTCTCTCTTTTTTTCCAAAGTGGATTTATTCCAGGGGGCTACCTTTTCATTTATGAGAGCGTTAATTGGTGTAACTGACTTTGTTATGACTATGACATTCCAAAGTGGCTCAAAATGCAAGGGGCCTATTTGGTAAAGCAAATCAAACACAATCTGAGTCATGAGTTAAACTCTTTTTTTTTATTGGTTTCTTTTTCAGTTTCATGTCCAGGAAGCAGCATCAGCGATGTTTCACCTATAAGTGCTAGATGTAGTGATTTTTCACCACTGACATTTACAGTTTTAAACGCTTAGACATAACTGATTATTTTCCATCAAGTGTTAATCAGTGCACAATAGGGCTTTTTTGTATAAATGCTTAAACACATCATTGACTTCAGGGTAGGCTATCAAAGCCCCTCAGCTGGGATAAATAAACAGGAACCTCAGTTCACCTGATTCAGTTATGAAATATTACAGGATTTTTCTGTGTTTAAGAGTCCCTTATGCTAGCAAATTTTTTGGCTTATGTGTTGAGCTGGTGTCTGGCTCTCTGTTATCTTGGATCAGCCCTTCTGCAGCTGGTCCAGCTCATTCCAGTATTGATCTAATGTGATTAAACTGTTTGGCCCAAACTCACGCAGTTTTCTAGGGGATCCTGTTTCATGTGCAGAAAACTTCTGACATCATCAAGCTGTGGCAGGGCCGTATGTTTTTTATTTATTATGTCACAATGTCAGCGCCCATTGCTCTGATGATGTAATCATGGTATGTTGTCCCAGTGAGCGGAGTCTGTTTTATACACTAAAAGTCGCTGCTTAGTAACAGCACGCATTGAGGAGAACAGATTCCTCGGCCCATGTTAGCCCGAATGTGCGCTGTCCCGCTCAGCGTTCTCCTCATTGTTTATTATGCTTAGTTGTGAGATTAAGTGGGCCGTCAGGCATTCAGGCCGGAGGGCTCTCCACCGGCTCGGTATTTGACCCCCAAGGCTCTTCGTGGCCTTTAGCTGCCTTCCTTCACCTGGTTCACACTCTACGAAAAGGACTGCTCTCCTTAACGCATCCGTCTTTGTGCTGCTCAGACAAGCCGTCAACACAGCGTCCTTCGCTCTGGTTTGTCGCGTAAGCACTCCGTGTCACACTGCGGCCCTAATTCATCTGCCCGGACCCCCCCCGAGGCCAAATGCATGCGGATGACTGGAGACTCAGGTCCAGTCACAGTCACTGCATGCCTGGGCACATGTAGTGAAAGGCTTGGGCTTAAATAGACCGGCCATGCACTTCAACCTCATCCAGGAGATAAGCGCCCTGGAGTTAGTTTTGCTCCCCGCGAGCAACCTGACCTTTTGGGCTGCAGCTGCACCATTTTGTTTTATCAAAATGAGTGCAGATGGCACTTGCAGCTCCCTAGTAAGTGTCAAACAACAAGGGTGATGAAAAAAACAAACAATGAAGTGTTAGCAGGACTAGCATTATCACACTTTAGTGTTTGCATTGGTTAGGTATATGCTGTTTTGAACAAAAAGTGAATTTAATGGAGTTTTTGTTCAATACACTGCTTTGTTAGTATAAGCTGTCTAAAAGTGAACATGCATTTACATTGGTGCTATAGTCTGTTGTTGTTTTTTTCTTTTGTAACCTGTGCACATGAAAATAAAATGCATATATGGTACATTGGGCAGTCATTTGGAATATCATGTCAATTACTTACTATAATAATTGCTTAAATTCTCCAATACACGTGTTGCGCAAACCACTTTTTCTTTTTAAAAGAAAACAGAATGGTGCTTCCTCTTGAGTAACCACTTCCTTTTATTTGCGTTTCTGCAAATGAGTCTACACTGAATACCGTTTCTCCTTCTGAGAGAGTGCACCTGTTTTTTTTTTGTTCTACAAAACTCTCACCAACACCTAGAAATCAGCATGCCTTACCCAGCTACCGCACTGTGATGCATATCAGAGATACATATTTTTGCTGTGCATAGGTCTTGGCAGTGAAAGATATTTATCTCTAAGAAAATTACCTGAGGATTGTGTGTTGATTACTCCGTTGTACAGTAATTTAACCATTTTTGGTATTTAAAAAAAACAGCAGTTAACAGGTTTTCTTTAGAACTTTGTCATTGTAGCTGATAAATGCTGTCATATGGTAGAGGGACGTATAGTGAGGGTGCTGAGATATTGAAATATAGTGAAGCACGACCCAAACATTTTGGTGAACCCATTGCTCATAATTATGCAAACAAACACACACATTTGTTAATACCCCTTAAAAAATGTTTTTCTCTTGATTTGAGTTGTCCAGGTCATATTACAGACTTGCAGGTAGCACTAAGAAAACAAGCCTAAATCCTTTTGCTACTTTCTCTAGCCTTTTTGTTACCATGCATTTGCAGTGCTTGAGGTCTCTAGCTTTCAGAAAAAGGTTGGTGGAGTTGGTAGAAGCATGAAGTATGTCGGAGGTCACTGCAGCCTCTAAGTGAAGAACAATCAAAAAAAAGAAATTACCTGAGGATTGTGTGTTGATTACTCCTTTGTACAGTCATTTAACCCTTTTTGGTATTTAAAAAAAACAGCAGTTAACAGGTTTTCTTTAGAACTTTGTCATTGTAGCTGATAAATGCTGTCATATGGTAGAGGGACGTATAGTGAGGGTGCTGAGATATTGAAATATAGTGAAGCACGACCCAAACATTTTGGTGAACCCATTGCTCATAATTATGCAAACAAACACACACATTTGTTAATACCCCTTAAAAAATGGTTTTCTCTTGATTTGAGTTGTCCAGGTCATATTATAGACTTGCAGGTAGCACTAAGAAAACAAGCCTAAATCCTTTTGCTACTTTCTCTAGCCTTTTTGTTACCATGCATTTGCAGTGCTTGAGGTCTCTAGCTTTCAGAAAAAGGTTGGTGGAGTTGGTAGAAGCATGAAGTATGTCAGAGGTCATCTGCAGCCTCTAAGTGAAGAACAATCAAAAAAAAACATTACCTGAGGATTGTGTGTTGATTACTCCTTTGTACAGTCATTTAACCCTTTTTGGTATTTAAAAAAACAGCAGTTAACAGGTTTTCTTTAGAACTTTGTCATTGTAGCTAATAAATGCTGT